>NC_089268.1:35956925-36278357 GCF_963930625.1 Muntiacus reevesi
TTAAAATCTTAGAACTTCTTTAAGTTGTGATGACTACAGTGAGACAGTCAAGGTTGAGAAATAGAAGCTCAGCCTTCTCTCCCAGGCAAGACAGCTGCCAGATGACGCTGTGCTCTGAGCTTGTTCTCTTGGCATCTAGGACAGATGCTTGTCTCCAGCATGCAGAGCAAGAAAACTTAAAAAGCTGTTAGGGTTTGGGGGGTTCAAATACCCAATGTCAAAAATGTTCCCCAATCACACAAAGAAAACAACTGTTTTTTGGGGTTTTTTTTTTTTTTTTTTTTTTTTTTTTTGGAAGCTTTAAGGAAAGATTTATGGACGTTCAGGTTTATAAAACCATCTGGTGCTTTGTAGTTTGCAGGCTGGTTGCTGTGAGAGTTCAAAGTTTGGACTGACCACACCACTATTGTTACCACTCCCTCCTTCTTGAATAGTCCAATTTAGTTTCTACATTGATACCTAAAAAGCTAGTCTTTTAAACTTATTGGACAACCTGTAAAAATCATTAGGATTCAGGAAAATGTATCTGTTGCTTTTTAAGGGCATTTTTACTGTTTGTCCCTTGCTGCATTCAGGAGTCCAGTTGATGACCTCTGAGTTTCCATTTAGCTTAGCTTTCTTAAGGAAGTACTAAGTAATTTGGGGTTTCTTTTTAGCAGATGTAACCTTTGACCCCTGTTAGTAAAGTGTTTAGGCTGAGGAGGACTGAAAAGAGTTTTCAGATGGGATATGTTCAACCTCTTCCAAGCTAGAGTAATCTTCCTCTCAGCATTGCAAACCCTTATATAGAAACGGTATCCAGCCTCTATAGAGTGTTCTGCTGGAGTAACTCAGTTCAAAGGTTTCATATCTGAAAAATGCACATTCACATTGCAGAGCAAAAAAATAAAAATAAAAAATGTTAGGCAAGTCAATAATATCACTTCAAAGTGACTCAAGTGTGTACTCAATTTCAAATGAAAATGGAGAACGTGAGAACAGGGTGTATAAGTTTTCTCTGCCTAATTCTATTTCTAACTGAGATGAAATCTCAACTATACCTTTACTGCTAGTGACGGGTCCCCAGGAACTCTGGGTGTAGGGCAATATGCTTATTAATTGCCTGTACCTGTGATAATCTTGTAACTTTGTTTACAAGGGTGGCATAATTTTGTCCACCTCATACTTTTGGAATGCAAATTCATTTCAGTTCAGTTCAGTCGCTCAGTCATGTCTGACTCTTTGTGACCCCATGAATCACAGCATGCCAGGCCTCCCTCTCCATCACAAACTCCAGAATTTACTCAAACTCATATCCATCAAGGCAGTGACGCCATCCAGCCATCTCATCCTCTGTCGTCCCCTTCTCCTCCTGCCCCCAATCCCTCCAAGCATCAGGGTCTTTTCCAATGAGTCAACTCTTCGCATGAGGTGGTCAAAATATTGGAGTTTCAGCTTCAGCATCAGTCCTTCCAATGAACACCCAGGACTGATCTCCTTTAGGATGCACTGGTTGGTCTCCTTGCAGTCCAAAGGACTCTCAAGAGTCTTCAACACCACAGTTCAAAAGCATCCATTTTTCAGCGCTAAGCTTTCTTCACAGTCCAACTCTCACATCCATCACTACTGGAAAAACCATAGCCTTCACTAGATGAACCTTTGTTGGATAATAATGTCTTTGCTTTTTAATATGCTCTCTAGATTGGTCATAACTTTCCTTCCAAGGAGTAAGCGTCTTTTAATTTCTTGGCTGCAATCACCATCTGCAGTGATTTTGGAGCCCAAAAATGTAAAGTCTGACACCACTTCCACTGTTTCCACATTTTTTCACATGAAGTGATGGGACCAGATGCCATGATCTTAGTTTTCTGAATGTTGAGCTTTAAGTCAACTTTTTCACTCTCCTCTTTCACTTTCATCAAGAGGATGTTTAGTTCCTCTTCACTTTCTGCCATAAGGGTGGTGTCATCTGTATATCTGAAGTTATTGATGTCTCTCCTGGCAATCTTGATTCCAGCTTGTCCTTCTTGCAGCCCAGCGTTTCTCATGATGCACTCTGCATATAAGTTAAATAAACAGGGTGACAATATACAACCTTGACGTACTCCTTTTCCTATTTGGAACCAGTCTGTTCTTCCATGTCCAGTTCTAACGGTTGCTCCTGACCTGCATACAGGTTTCTCAAGAGGTGGGTCAGGTGGCCTGGTATCCCCATCTCTTTCAGAATTTTTCAGTTTATTGTGACCCACACAGTCAAAGGCTTTGGCATAGTCAATAAAGCAGAAATAGATGTGTTTCTGGAACTCTTGCTTTTTCAATGATGCAGCAGATGTTGGCAATTTCATCTCTGGTTCCTCTGCCTTTTCTAAAATCAGCTTGAACATCTGGAAGTTCATGGTTCACATTTTGCTGAAGCCTGGCTTGGAGACTTTTGGCCATTACTTTACTAGCGTGTGAGATGATTGCAATAGTGCAGTAGTTTGAGCATTCTTTCGGATTGCCTTTCTTTGGGATTGGAATGAAAACTGACCTTTTCCAGTCCTGCGGCCACTGCTGAGTTTTCAAATGTGCTGCCATATTGAGTGCAGCACTTTCACAGCACCCTCATTCAGGATTTGAACTAGCTCAACTGGAATTCCATCACATCCACCAGCTTTGTTCATAGTGATGTTTTTCTAAGGCCCACCCGACTTTACATTCCAGGATGTCTGGCTCTAGGTGAGTGATCACACCATCGTGATTATCTGGGTCGTGAAGATCTTTTTTGTACAGTTCTTCTGTGTATTCTTGCCACCTCTTCTTAATATCTTCTGCTTCTGTTAGGTCCATACAATTTCTGTCCTTTATCAAACCCATCTGCATGAAACATTGCCTTGGTATTTGTAATTTTCTTGAAGAGATCTCTAGTCTTTCCCATTCTGTTGTTTTCCTCTATTTCTTTGCATTTATCGCCAAGGAAGGCTTTCTTATCTCTCCTTGCTATTCTTTGGAACTCTGCATTCAAGTGGAAATATCGCTCCTTTTATCCTTTGCTTTTTGCTTCTCTTCTTTTCACAGCTATTTGTAAGGCCTCCTCAAACAACCATTTTGCGTTTTTCCATTTCTTTTCCATGGGGATGGTCTTGATCCCTGTCTCCTATACAATGCCACGAACCTCCATCCATAGTTCATCAGGCACTCTTTCTATCAGATCTAGTACCTTAAATCTGTTTTGCACTTCCACTGTATAGTCATAAGGGATTTGATTTATGTCAAACCTGAATGTTTTAGTGGTTTTCCCTACTTTCTTCAATTTAAGTCTGAATTTGGCAGTAAGGAGTTCATGATCTGAGCCACAGTCAGTTCCCAGCCTTGTTTTTGCTGACTGTGTAGAGCTTCTCCATCTTTGGCTGCAAAGAATATAATCAATCTGATTTTAGTGTTGACCATCTGGTGATGTCCATGTGTAGAGTCTTCTCTTGTGTTGTTGGAAGAGGGTGATTGCTATGACCAGTGTGTTCTCTTGGCAAAACTCTATTAGCCTTTGCCCTGCTTCACTCCATACTCCAAGGCCAAATTTGCCTGTTACTCCAGGTGATTCTTGACTTCCTACTTTTGTATTTCAGTCCCCTGTAATGAAAAGGACGTCTCTTTTGGGTGTTAGTTCTAAAAGGTCTTGT
The DNA here is from genome assembly GCF_963930625.1 of Muntiacus reevesi. Taxonomy (NCBI): domain Eukaryota; kingdom Metazoa; phylum Chordata; class Mammalia; order Artiodactyla; family Cervidae; genus Muntiacus; species Muntiacus reevesi. The sequence continues at coordinate 35,960,564 of NC_089268.1, forward strand.
AGGTCTTCATAGAAGCTTTCAACTTCAGCTTCTTCAGTGTTACTAGTTGGGGCATAGGCTTGGATTACCGTGATATTGAATGGTTTGACTTGGAAATGAACAGAGATCATTCTGTCATTTTTGAGATTGCATCCAAGTACTGCATTTCGGACTCTTTTGTTAACCATTATGGCTACTCCATTTCTTCTAAACGATTCCTGCCCACAGTAGTAGATATAATGGTCATCTGAGTTAAATTCACCCATTCCAGTCCATTTTAGTTTGCTGATTCCTAGAATGTCAACATTCACTCTTGCCATCTCCTGTTTGACCGCTTCCAATTTGCCTTGATTCATGGACCTAATATTCCAGGTTCCTATGCAATGTTGCTCTTTACAGCATCGAACCGTGCTTCTGTCACCAATCACATCCACAACTGGGTGTTGTTTTTGCTTTGGCTCCATCCCTTCATTCTTTCTGGAGTTATTTCTCCACTGATTTCCAGTAGCATATTGGGTACCTACCGACCTGGGAAGTTCCTCTTTCAGTATCCTATAATTTTGCCTTTTCATACTGTTCATAGGGTTCTCAAGGCAAGAGTACTGAAGTGGTGTGTCATTCCCTTCTCCAGTCGACCACATTCTGTCAGACCTCTCCACCATGTCCCATCCGTCTTGGGTGGCCCCATATGGCATGGCTTAGTTTCATTGAGTTAGACAAGACTGTGGTCCTGTGATCAGATTAGCTAGTTTTCTGTGATTATGGTTTCAGTATGTCTGCTCTTTGATTCCCTCTTGCAACACCTACTGTGTTACTTGAGTTTCTCTTACCTTGGGCTTGGGGTATGTCTTCACGGCTGCTCCAGCAAAGTGCCGCCACTGCTCCTTACCTTGGAAGAGGAGTATCTCCTCATGGCTTCCCCTCCTGACCTTGAATGTGGAGTAGCTCCTCTCGGTCCTCCTGTGCCCGCACAGCTGCCGCTCCTTGGCCATGGGGTAGGTCTTCTCCTCCACCGCTCCTGACCTTGGGCATGGGGTAACTTGGGCGTAGGTAGGAATGCAAATTAGTTACACTTTATTAAAGGAATAGCATTTTAGGGAAGAATATAAAATGAGAAACAGAGATAATGTAGATTAGCCCCTTAGATACCTTTAGTCCCAGGAAATCAGTTGTATTCATAGAATTTGTTTCTGTTGTTGTTATAGTATTTGTTGAGTTACCATTTTATGGGTGTCTTTCATTCTCCTAAGTAGAGTATAATTGTATCTTTAGATTATACAACATTTTAGGGATAAGGCTGTTTATTTTTTTATTTGCAAGTTCAACATACTTTATGATAACATTAGAAAAAGTCTTCTGTGTGCATCTATGCCTGCAAATATTTTAGTGTATTATATTAGTACTCACTTGACATATGTATCTTGCATACATTATCTGATTTGCTAGAAACTAAATAGTAACCAAATTTTGATGAAAATTAACTCTCCGGACAACTTTTTTTTCCCCATATTCTTTCCTGAAATGATGATGTGAACTATAATATTGTGGAAGTCCATGTTCAGAATGTAAAGCTCAAAACATGAGGCTCAGAATCTTGAGGTCTGATCTGTTCCTTAGCTTTGCTTTAACCCACTAGACATTATGTCAGCAGTTAGGCAAGGCAATATTTTTCCTTCCACAACAGTAGCTCTTATTTTGCTTCTCAACCTCTGATAAATCTACTTCTGTGTATCCTCTTTCCAATAGAGTGCTAACATGTGAAAGTTCATATGTAGATTGAGATGAAAACTGAATTGTGGATCTTAAATGATCTTAAACACAGTCATTAGTTTGGAAAACAGGGAGACTCCAGATTGAGCAGAAATGATACACAGATATTTGTCTAAATTGGTTCTGGATCTGACTCATCTGTGACTGAATCTTAGTTACCAAGCTTGCATTTCATTTCTACTTAAACTCTGAAAGTGCTTTGGAGATTTTGATGAGGTTCTTTTGAATTTACTTTTAGTTAATCCCCTTAGACACAGTTTATAGACTAAGGGGAACCTCTCAACACTTTGCAGAATGAAATTGCATCCCCTAAAATGGCTACTTCTTGTATTGCTCAGTGACTGAGTGGTGTAAGAAAGCAGGCTGGCTTGGGCTGTTTTCCTTCCTACTGTTTTGTAGTCAGTAGAAAAGAAAAGGGCTCTGTAAGCATAGTTGACTGAATACACAGTTAGAGGCTGAAGATTTTAGACTCACCTTTTGTACACTCACTTCTCCTTTCTTGTCCTCATATCACATCTGTCACCAGTTTTCTCAGACACTTCTTCTGGAGAGTGGGCATTTCCACCTGTCTCTGATATGAAATGCACTGAAAATAGTTTTGAGACTTGACAGACATATCAACTTCAGGTTTTCTAACCAGCAGCACCAAATAAATTCTGACATGGGGATTACTGACCTCATGTCTGCCAGCTGGGGTTGATCCATAGTCGCCATCACCATTTAGTACATTTGAAAATATCACATGATGTGAGTTTCAGTTGCAAATTTTGGGAATCTTCAAACCATCTGTTGTCATAACTGAGAAATATAGAAAATGTCTGATACTGTATACATGCAATTTTATATAGTTTATATATAGATATAATTTATGCATATAAACTTAAGTATGCATACATATATATATATATATATATATATATATATATATAGAGAGAGAGAGAGAGAGAGAGAGAGAGCAAAGTTTATTTGTATAAATACTTTTTACCTTTATCAAGAAAGGGCAAAACAAATTCAATCTTTCATGTTATTCTGTTTGGTCTTTCCTCTTAACCTTCTGAATCAAGTCCTAGTTTTCACTAAATTGAGTGGAATCCACACCAAGTTTGTTTTCTCCCCAAGTTTATTAAATACTTCATCATGGGGTCATATTCATGTATTTTCTGACCTCTAAATTTCAAAAGAACAAATCCTCAGTTTGCCTCATAAATAACCTGAGAGTCTGCCAGGCTTGGTCTCTTGATCATTTGTTTGAGATTTTTATACTAACCACGCATTTCAAGGTAAGTAGGATACATATCCATGCTTTTCTGCAATATTATGGCAAAAGCCTTGGTCAGTGGTTTTCACAGGGAGTGGGTAAGCTATATTTTTAGTATTAGAGTTACCCCTGGGGCCTGGGCAAAATGCTGATTGCAGAAAAGAAGACATGACCATTCCCTGAACTTTGGCCTTTGACCCAGAAATATATCCTAATGGGTCTCTGGCTGAATTTCCACAGTGATTCTTAGCACAATAAGACTGACAAGCATGAGTTCTTCTGAAATGTAGTTAACCACATGTGAACACCATTGAAGCATTTATAAATCATCTTTGGATTCTCAAAGTTCACAAACATTTGTCTGACCTTGAAAAAGGCCACAGGCAAAGTATATGGAATTCCAAATCTGGAATAACTGAATTAAATGAGATAATGTATGTGATAATTCTCTGCGACTTGTAACTACAACACTAATGTTGATCATTGGCATTTACAGATTGAATATTTTCTTAGGTTCCATGGAATAAGATTTAGGTTAGGTCAGATGATTTGGTTTCTGTATGTGTCATAGTCAAACATAAATTGAATTAGGTTCAGATAACTGAGTCTGTGCTTGCTTTGGTATACCAGTTGTCTGTTGGTTCTACACCCCTTTTACTCCTATTTCTAGGGAATGTTTCTTTCTTCTGTTTTCTGTCTGTCTCTTTTAGAAATCATCTATTCCCCAACTGAGTCTATGTTTTAGGGGTAGGGCTGACCCTATTTCCTCACTCCAGGGATGGCTAACTCTTGATCTGAGCACTCAGGATTCACCTCATTTGTTCATGGTGGGCTTGTGAGTAGTGCTAACTTAACTATACTTGCCTCTGGGACTTTGCTAGAACTTTTGGGATGAGTAAAGAACAGCTTCTAGTAGTTGCATTTTCTGCTCTGAGGGAACAGCTTGCCTGTCATTCTGGAGCTAATGAGACGGATGGACAAAAAAAGACACATTCCTGATAATAAAGGCTGGAATCTGCCTCCTCCCATTCTCCAACTCAGTCCCACTGAACTTCCCTGCTCTGTGGTCCAAAGAACATCTCCATCTTTTTGTCTGTTTAATTTGCTTCAGAGAAGCTTCTGTTCCTGGCAATGGAATGTTCTGGTTTCTTCCCACTGTCATTCACTGGCTGGCTAGTGGTTGTGTTACCTTGAACTTAACAGCCGTGTTTCCTCAGGTTCAGTGTTTTCGTGTATAAAATTAAATTGTAGCATTTAGAAATCAAACAAATGGTATACAGAAACGACAATAGTTCAGGAATATTATCAAGTTATGGGAGTTGGGTGCTATTAAATGAGTTGCTATCAGCCTAGATCCAAAGAAATGGGAGAAGGGGGCATATGTGGAACTTAAAAAGATTTTTGCAGAGGAGGACACCTTGAAGAAACTGTGATTGTATCTGGGGAATATTTAAGAGGAGGGAGCCAGGGGAATTAGTTCACTAATCTCATTCTGCTTCCTTCCATCCATCTCCTGCCAGGGCTTCCCAATTGTTGATCCCAACAGGAAGACAGAAAGTGCGGGCGCCTGTTGATGTGGTCCCTAGGCCATCCCACAGAAGCCATAAACATGGTGGAGAAGGAAGAAAGTATATCCTGAAGGGCAAAGAGAAGGTATCTGGCATGACAGATAATCTTGGACTTGTCTTTCAGTTCTAAAATTAAATGAGAATGAAAACAAGTCTAGAATGATATGACATTGACATTTGTTTGGGTTAATGTACACATATGAGTGAGAAAAGAGGAGGGAAATCTTACATTACTCTTTTCTGCACATTTAATATTCCAGTTCATTAAAAGCATGACTAATTAGGCCAATGATGTTTTACTGTTTCAAATGACATGGCAAAAGAGTTAGGTAATTTACTAGTTAAATTAGACAATAAACTGATTTAAATTATTCTTAAATGTTGATTTTTTTTTCATTTATTTTTATTATTTGGGGGCTAATTACTTTACAATATTGTAGTGGTTTTTGCCATACATTGACATGAATCAGCGATGGATTTACATGTGTTCCTCATCCTGAGCCCCCCTCCCACCTCCCTCCCCATCCCATCCCTCTGGGTCATCCCAGTGCACCAGTCCTGAGCACTAGTCTCATGCATCCAACCTGGACTGGTGATCTGCTTCACACTTGATAATATACATGTTTCGATGCTATTCTCTCAGATCACCCCGCCCTCAACTTCTCCCATAGAGTCCAAAAGTCTGTTCTATACAGCTGTATCTCTTTGTCTGTCTTGCATATAGGGTTATCATTACCATCTTTCTAAATTCCATATATATGTGTTCGTAAACTGTATTGGTTTTTATCTTTCTGGCTTACTTCACTCTGTGTAATGAACTCCAGTTTTATCCATCTCATTAGAACTGATTCAAATGTATTCTTTTTAATGGCATTTAGTAAACCATTGTCAAATACATAAAGATTTTTAAGAAAACAGAAAACTGGAGAGGTTGAATCTCCTGCCCTGAGTATTACAAGTTGTACCTCTGGCCACACCTGAATTAGAACCCACGTGTGTTTATCAAGAGAGTCCAGCTTTCCTCCATTTGATGCTACCTTGGGGAAGGGCTGGTGTGACTGGAAAGATTCATTTATACTGTTTCCTATTTTCTGCCCTTGGGACAGTATTTTGGATCCAGATTTATATAATGGACGGTTCTAAGGTCTTTGTGATAATAGAACATATACTTTAAAAGAGTATTTTGAAAATTATAGATGCCTACTTAGTGATATTTCTACATGTTTCAGAAAGTTATATAACCTAGAAACTTCTTGTGGAATCTATCATTAACTACTTTTAATTTTCATCTTGAATTTTATGTTAAAATTTAAAGTAAGGATATTTTGTTTTATTTTTTTTTATCATCTTCTATTGGCTTCCTTGGTGGCACAGATGTTGAAAAATCCATTGGAATGGAGATCTGAGTTCGATCCCTGGGTTGGGAAGATCTCTTGCAGGAAGGCATGGCAACTCACTTCCGCATTCTTGCATGGAGAATTCCAAGGATGGAGGAGCCTGAAAAGCAACAGGCCATGGAGTCTCAGGGTGTCGCACACGACTGAGGGACTAACACACACATACCACTATCAACTATTTATTCACTGTAAGGGTGTGTAGGGTGTGGAGGTACCCCGAGTTTATACATCAGGATTATGCCGATACTTTTAATGTATTGGTGTTGGACTAACCATAAAGAATTCTTGCTATTTGTGATAACATGAATGACTCTTGTGCACATTATGCTATATGAAATAAGTCCGAAAAAGACAAATGCTGTATGACCACACTTAAATGTGGAATCAAACAACAACCACGAGGAACAAAACATAAACACAACAGATCGGTGGTTTCCAGACGCGGGGTTTGGGTGGGCAGCCAACATGGGTGAAGTGGGTTAAAAGTTACAAATTTACAGTTATACATAAGTCATGGGGATATAACACAGAGCGTGGTGACTATAGTTACTAATAGTGTATCGCACACGTGAAAGTTGCAAAGAGAGTAGTAGATCTTAAAAGTTCTCACCACTAGAAAGAAATCATAACGATGTGTGATGATGGATGTTAACTAGATTTACTGTGGTGATTATTTTCCATCTGAGCCACCAATGAAGACCCTATTTGCAGTACATACAAATACCAAATCATTGTGCTGTACATCTAAAACTTGTATGATGCTATATATCAATTATATTAATATCTTACTCTAAAAAATACACCATGAAAAAAAAGGAGAGAGACTTTGATCATATGCATTTCTGTTCCTTATGGTCTTGTTTCACCTATATTAATTGACCTAAGAATCTATACCCATATAGCCCTGAATAATATGATGACTTGAGAAATTTTACTGACAAGAAGAGAGAAAAGGAAGAGAATCTAAGTTTTAATATTCATACAACAGGCATTTGACTTTAGAAGGGAGAAAATAAGACTCCCTAGATTTTACTGATAAACCCCCTGTCCTTTGTCCCAGTGGTGAAAATGAAAGTGAAAGCCGCTCAGTCATCTGACTCTTATTGACTCAATGGGCTGTATTCTCCAGGCCAGAATACTGGAGTGGGAAGCTGTTCCTATCTCCAGGGAATCTTCCCCACCCAGGGATCGAACCCAGGTCCCTCACATTGCTGGCAGATTCTTTACCTGCTGAGCCACAAGGGAATATGCCAAGAAATGAGGAAATGCTCAGTTTTCCACTATATTTAGTCAGGATAAAGCTACCCAGGTATATGCTTGTGTATTCTGTGATGTGTTTCCTTTCTTATGTTATTAAATTTTTTTTGCATTTTAATATATGTGGTATAATATAAGAGATGTGGTTACCGTCTAGATGCGTACAAATCCATGTAGTAATTTGGTAATATTTTGTATTTTTACCAAAGAAGATAATTATGTTCTAATTCTGTCTTTTACACAAAGTAAAATTCCTATGTCTCAGTGTAAGAAATAATTTCTGAAGGGTATTGAAGACATATATATCTATATAGTTGGTCGTGAGTGATGTTAATAATGCAGTTTGTAAATATCCATTATCTCATCTAATACATATTTGACATTCATTCTAAATCGGACAATATTATTATACATTATTAGGGAAATGAAATGAAACATGTGAAATGAATGAGTTATATTTAAAGATGCAATTACTCTACAAGTGATGCATTTGTAACCCTATTTTATTATGTGTCTTCTGATATGAGCAAAATATAAATTGAGATATAGTGTTGTGAGGTTATTTAAATTTAGGAAGGATAAAGGAAATGGAATTTTTGATTGAGAAGAATACATTAAATAGATTGATTTTACTTTTGAATTTTCTTTATGTATAGACTTCTTAATAGGGCTTCAACTACATAAAAGGGAACCATTAAATAAGCTAGAGTTAGAAATTCATTTTAAATGAATGATTTAATTAAGTTTGATTAGTGTCTCATCTTTTTATTTTTCATGTTTGATAGCATCTTGGATAGATTTGCATTGTAGTTTTATAAGCAGTGATATATATTCATTTCTTAAAATAATTTTTTTCACATAACCAGAAATGGCCAAGGAAGGAAATGGTAAGCAATTGTGAAGCATTAAAATTCACAAAATTTAATCACTGCATTGCTTTCTTTATTTAAAAACCGATATATTATACAGTTTCTCTAGTAAAAATTGTATTTGCTTCACTCCAGTTTTATTTTTATATAATCGTAATGGTTTTTGCCAAAGTACAGCAACTGTTCCATTTCCACCGCTCAGGCCAGGTGCAAATGATGCTTGCTATTGCACTGGACATTGAGACTCAGGTCCAGGGGGGCAGGTAGCAAAATGGTGTCAAGCAAACAGACAGGGAACAATTAAAGAGGAATTACACGAATCATACCACTATCAACAATTTGTTCACCATGAGGGGTGAGTAGGGTGTGGAACTAACCAACATTATCCTCAGGATTATGCAAGTACTCTTAATGTATTAGTTATGGACTTACCATGAAGAAATCTTGCGCTCTGTGATAGCATGAATGAACCTTGAGGGCATTATGCTATGCAAAATAAGTCAGATAAAGACAAATGCTTTATGAGCTCTCTTAAATGAGGAATCAAAAACCAATAACCACAAAGAACAAAATATAAATACAGAGAACAGTTTGGGGGTTTCCAGAGGCAGCATTTGGGTACGAGAGCCAGAATGGGTGAAGTGGATACAGATTTCCCCGTTATAAACAATCGCGGGGATACAATACAGAGCGTGGTGACTAAAGTTAATAATAGTGTGTTGTATACCTGAAAGTTTCTAAGAGAGTAGATCTCGAAGTATTCACCACAAGAAAAATTTGAAGCAGTGTGTGATGATTGATCACACTAGTAAATTAACACTAGAATAACTGTGGTGATAATTTTGCAATATATACAAATATCAAACCATCATGCTGCATATCTAAAATGTGTATGGTGTTATATGCCAATTAAAAAATAACCTACATCTTGGGGAAAGAAGTAGAGGTAGATTTTGACCATATGTTTTTCTATGGTCCTTCATATTCCTATTTCTCCTTTATTAACTGATGAAAGGATCTAGGAGGATATACCCCTGAATAACTTGATGACTTGTGAAATTGTCCTGACATAGGAGGGGAAAGAAAGAGAGTCTAGGCTGTAATACTTATTCAACAGGCATTTGACCCTGCATAACAGAAAATAAGATTCCCCAGACTTCCCTGATAAAAACGCTCTGCCTTTTGCCACACTGGGGATCAAGAGTCAAAGGTTATGTTGAAGGTTAAGTATAAAAACTCAATATTTTCAAGGAACCCTTTATATTAAGAATTTGTATTTATGGATCAGGTTTTGAAATTATTCACATTTGCAAAATATTTAACTGATTTTGAGTTTACTACTTTACTCCTTTACATTAATAAAAATTTAATACTATCCTGAAACATAGCCTAAGACATTTTGGCCTGAGAGATGGCCATACCAATTCATAAATAACCAATTTATAAATAAATAATATATTTTGAGCATTTGTTCAACATATATTTATTAAATATTATGAAGGGTTAGTGTTTGAATTTAATCTTGCTGGTCCCAGATTTTTCATGAGAAAGAAATAAATGTGTGAATAAATAATTAATTCAGTTGTATTCATTTATTTGGTGAATGTTAGTAAAACTCAACATAGTAACCTAAAGGAGAGAAGAGCTGATTTGTCTGGAAAAGTCACAAGAATTTTCAAAAATGAAGTGAAATAGGACCTGGAGGAGCTCCCCAGGAGTAGAAGGGGATAGGACTCCAGGTTGGAGAAGAGCTAAAAAAAAGAAAGACTAAAAATCTGAAGAGCACTTCAGGTTTGGGGAAAGATGATGAATTCTATCGACTCTCTCCTATCTTTGGTAGGGCCAGGCAGAAACAGCAAAAGATCCCTAGCCTGTGATTCACACATCTCACTTGCTCCCTGCAGTTGTGTCCTTCCATTGAGTAGACTCCTGGGCAGACACATGGATACATGAGCCTAGGAGCGAACCCTCCACTCCTGTCTGTCCTGGAGACACGCCTCCTCACATGACCTTGGGAGAGAGCACTGGGTTCTATAGGTAAGATCCCATGCAAAAGGAAATGGCAACCTAATCCAATATTTTTTTTCTGGAAAATCACACAGACAGAGGAGCCTGGTGGGCTACAGCCCAGGAGGTCCCAAAAGTTTCAGACATGGACTTAGCAACTAAACAGCAACAACAATTAGAAACTGGGTGTAACAACAAATCAAAGAATTGTGATTACATTGGGCCTTTTAATTGTGCTGTGATTAGCCTTTATCACAACTCACATTACTGAAGTTATTCTATATGTGTATTGTAAGACTGCTTATATTTCATAAATATTAAACTTCATATCCACATGTGAGGCCTTGTTCTTCTTCTTGTTCAGTCACTAAGTCATATCTGACATTTGTAATATGGACTGCATATCCATGCAGTCCCATGGACTGCAGCACACCAGGCCTCCCTGTCCTTCACTATCTCCTGGAGATTGCTCAAACTCATGTCCATCGGATCCGTGATACCATCTCTTCCTCTGTCATCCCCTTCTCCTCCTGCCCTTAATCTTTCCCAGCATGAGTGAGTGTCTTTTACAATGAATCATCTCTTGGAATCGGGAGGCCAAAGTATTGGGTTTCAGCATTAGTACTTCCTTGAATATTCAAGGCTGATTTCCTTTAGAATTGACTGGCTTCATCTCCTTTAATCCAAGGGACACTCAAGAGTATTTCCAGCACCACTGCGCAAAACCATCAGTTCTTCAGTGCTCAGACTTCTTTATGGTACTCACTCATATCCGTACATGACTACTGGAAAAACCATACCTTTGAATATACAGTCATTCTTTTCACAAAGTGATGTCTCTTGCTCTTTAATATGCCATCTAGTTTTTTCATAGCTTTTCTTCCAAAGAGCAAGCATCTTTTAATTTCATGGCTGCAGTCATCACATGCACTGATTATGGAACCCAAGAAAATAAAACATATGAGGCTAATCAAATACCTAACTTGAATGTTTCATCAAGATAAATGTGGTTAAAGAATTATATAGCCTTAGGATAACCACATTTTGACTTTTTTTAACCAATTACTGTGTTTCTTTAATGATTCTGATTTATATCTCAAAGTTATATTCTTTATCATAGAGCATGACTCAAATTTACACTGAATCTGCTATGTTCATTAAGAAATCCTGTGGCTAATGACACAATAGGGAAACAAAATTAAAACAAAAATTAGGTGGTTAAAGCTGACATTGAAGAAAAAGAAGAGAACCACAAATAAATGTAAAAATATGCAATGAATAAATTTCTGGGTGGTAGGAAAGAATGGCCATTTGAGTCTTTAAAAACAGTAGCCATATGGGGACACTTTATATTAAGACAGGGTACTCATTTGTCCATAAAACTTCTACTTCCTGGGGACAGTGGGTATTCTGTTCAGTTCAGTTCAGTCGCTTAGTCATGTCCAACTCTGCGACTCTTCCTGGGGACTGTGGGTATTAAGAAATAAAAAATTAGAACTTACATTGCTACAATAAATTTAGTGAAGAACGTGACACATTGGGTGTGGTAGGGAAAAAGTCACGTTTCTCAGCAAAAGACATTTGAACCTCAGGGCATGTTCTAGAATAATCAAGGTAATTAAAAAACAGGCAGCTGTCTGATCTTTAAAAACAATTTCACAATCACCTGTTCTAGAATTTGCAGGCAGTACAAGAGAAGAACATCTGTACTTAGTATTTCTTTAAAATCACGATTATAACTGGGGTTTCTAGGGCCAACCACTTGAGGGGTGGGAGACGCAGTATTGTTATATAACTGACTCTAGATGCAAATGGTAATTCCATGGCTTAGAGTCCCCAGTTGGCTTCCTGGAAGGAGTGGGAACTCCTATCCTTCTTGGAGGAACTTTTCTCTCAGACAAAAGTAGAACCAAGAAGTAAGGGGTCGGGAAGCCATGAATATTTTCACATTAAGAACACCTTGGGTTGATTAGAACAGATCTGTGTTGCTCCTCCATCACTTGGTCATTTGTATTGCTGTTGCTCGTATCCTATTTTGGATACCATTGCCTACAGAGAGCTCACTCTGTCTATAATGAGAGGCTATGGGCTGAAACACTTCTGTCTTGCCACCAGAGCTTAGACTCCATCCTTTCCCCTGTCCTCAGTTGATGTAGGGGAGTGGGCTCTTTCATATAGAACCTTGAGGACTACATCTCACCAACCACCATTCCTCAGAAAAGTTAAAATTCCTTTCTCCCTCTGTGTATCGAACTCCCTTCACTTAGACTTCAGATTACATTTCTCATCTGTCCACTCCATTTTAGGAATCCCATTCCAATTATTTATCAATTATCAACACCATTGGTCACATAAGAAGTTCATGAAAGCTAATCCCAAAATTAAGAAAATCTTTAAAGTACAGTTCAGTCAGATTGTGTTAACAAACCAGGGTATTCTGGGAATCATCAAGTTTTCCATGTCATATGCTCATGGGGAGAATTTTAAGGGAACAAATTATCAGACTCTCAACATTCATATGAATCCTTTTCTAAATTTCTCTCTCTGATAAAGCATTTGTATCTGAAGGCTTAAACACTGGTCTTCTTTCCCACCTCCCATTTCAGAATTGCCCTGGCCCTCTTTGGTAAAGAAAGGCATGCCTTTCACTCTATAGAATCTTATTATTGTATGGCTACCCATGACACCCTGGAAAGAGGAAACCAAAGTTCCATGCTTCACATTTTCTTTGACTCTGCTCTATACACCTTTTACCTAGGCAGTTTTTTATCTGTATCTTTTTAAAAGCTGCAATCCCCTGGGTATATAACAGGAGAAATTCATACTTTGTCAAGATACATGATCCTCAGTGTTCACTGCTTCATCAGGGTTTCCCTGGTGACTCAGATGGTAAAGAATCTGCCTGCAGTGCGGGAGACCTGGGTTCTATCCCTGGGTTGGGAAGATCACCTTGGAGGAGGTGATGGCAACCCACTCCAATATTCTTGCCTATTCTTCTCCATGGGGACAATCACCATGGACAGAATAACCAGGCAGGTTACAACCCATGGGGTTGCAATGAGTCGGACAAGACTGAGCAACTAAGCATAGCAATGTTCATTGCGACACCGTTTACAATAGGCAGAACATGGAAGCAACCTAAATGCCCATCAACAGAGAAATGGGCAAAGAATATGTAGTGCAGATATACAATGTAATGTTACTCAGCCATAAGAAGGAACTAAATAATGCTATCAGAAGCAATATGGATGGACCTGGATATTGTCATACCAAGTGAAGTAATCAGACAAAGACAAATGCATATGATATCACTAATATGTGGAATATTAAAAAATGGTACAAATGAACTTATTTACAAACAAGAAGAGAGTCACAATGTAGAAAATCTTATGCTTCCAGGGGGAAGAAGGGAGGGATGAATAGTGACATTGGGATTGATGTGTACACACTAATATATATAAGATAGATAACTAATAAGGACTTACTGTATAGAACAGGAAAGTCTACTCAACTCTCTGTGATGACCTACTTCAGTTCAGTTCATTTCAGTACTCAGTTGTGTCTGACTCTTTGCCACTCCATGAACCGCAGCATGCTAGGCCTCCCTGTCCATCACCAACTCCCAGAGTCTATGCAAACTCATGTCCATTGAGTCAGTGATACCACCTAACCATCTCATCCTTTATCATCCCCTTCTTCTCCTGCCTTCAATCTTTACCAACATCAGGGTCTTTTCAAATGAGTCAGCTCTTTGCATCAGGTGGCCAGAGTATTGGAGTTTCAGCTTCAGCATCAGTCCTTCCAATGAACACCCAAGACTGATCTCCTTTAGGATAGACTGATTGGATTTCCTTGCATTCCAAGGGACTCTCAAGAGTCTTCTCCAACACCAGAGTTCAAAAGTATCAATTCTTCTGCACTCAGCTTTCTTTATAGTCAAACTCTTCACATATGACTACTGGAAAAACCATAACCTTGACTAGACAGAACTTTGTTGACAAAATAATGCCTCTGCTTCTTAATATGCTGTCTAGGTTAGTCATAACTTTCCTTCCAAAGAGTAAGTGTCTTTTAATTACATGGCTGCAATCACCATCTGCAGTGATTTTGGAGCCCAACACAATAAATTCAGCCAGTGTTTCCAGTTTCCCTATCTATTTGTCATCAAGTGATGTCATGATCTTAGTTTTCTGAATGTTGAGCTTTAAGCCAAGTTTTTCGCTCTCTTCTTTAACTTTCATCAAGAGGCTCTTTAGCTCTTCTTCACTTTCTGCCATAAGGGTCGTGTCATCTGCATATCTGAGCTTACTGATATTTCTCCCGGCAATCTTTCCAGTTTGTGCTTCATCCAGCCCAGCGTTTCTCATCATGTACTCTGCATATAAGTTAAATAAGGAGGATTACAATATACAACCTTGACATACTCCTTTTCCTATTTGGAACCCCTCTGTTGCTCCATGAGAAAAGAATCTAAATAAGAATGGATATATGTATATGTATAACTTATTCACTGTTCAACAAAACCTGAAATTTATAACATTGTAAATCAATTATGCTGCACTAAAAATTTAAAAATGAATTAAAAGTAAATAAAAGATCTGGAATAAACCATAAGCACATGTATAACAGCTTTCAGTGAGCTCTTGGAGTCCTAGGTGATTATGGAACCCAAGAATGGTCTTGGGAGATCCCCAAACTTGTAATTGCTTTCTGAAGTGAATAAAGTCTTGAGGACTTTCCACTCTGAAATTTGTATCTGTCAAAGGCCCTTTTCCTCATATGCATAGACGTGATATTTTCATGTTAGTCAACTGGTATTTGTCTAAGAACTCAGTAATTAATTCATATTTCAAATAGAAACATGTATAGGAAGGGGGGATTGCTCAATGACTGATATTCAAGGAAGATACTGGAGAGACTCATACATTGTTTTGAAATCCATCAAGGAGTTTGCCATATCAGACCCACAACCTGGGGCTGCTGGTTCTTATTCAAATTCCTTAGTCCATGGATTCCTATCAACACCACAGAGCATTTAGTATGGATAAGGCATTGGTTACCTTGGACAAGTCAGTCTCCTCGTTGGGTGCCGTGGTCTAAATGCCTGTGTTCTCCCAAAATTCAAATGTAGAAAACATAATCACCAAAGTGATGATTTTAGGAGGTGGGACCATTGGAAAATGATTAGGTCATGAGGGCAGAGCCCACATGAATGGGATTAGGGCTCTTGTGAAAGAGGCCTAAAGTACTTACTCATCCCTTCTATTTAGGGATATGTCCTGGGAGAGGCCCTCACTCACTCTACCATGCTGACCCCCTGATCTTGGACTTCCAGCCTCCAGAACAGTGATAAATAACGTGGTTGATAAACCACCCAGCCTCTGGCATTTTGTAACAGAAGCCTGCATGCACTAAAACGCTGGACATGATCATATGGGGGAAAAATTGTCAATGTTGTTTTCCCTTACAAGGTCATGAATGTGGAACAGGCAGCATAGATATTCAATTCCAAATAAAGTGGCACATGGTAACATACTCCATAGAATTAGACATTTCTTTCAACTTGTAGTTCTTTGACATGCTCACCTGGGAACATATTTTCTTAGAGGTAATTAATATTTAAACCATTGGCTGTGGATTTTATGTGATCAGCTGAGAGTATTAAGAGCAAAGATAGAGGTTTCCCAAACTAAAAGCATTTCAGCCTGAAGACAGCACCATTACTGGTAGCCCAATCTCCAGTCTGTCAGCCTAAAGATGAAGCAACTGGACCCTAAGGCCTGTCACTCAGGTCTCATCAGAATCCTAGCATAACTGCTCTTTGACCTAGAAAACTTCTCTTCATTTCTCTAGGACTAGGTTTTCTCAACTGGAAAAGGAAAATTAGAGTAGAAAATCCTTTACATTTACAAAGATTATGCAAATCTCTGTATAAAACATGATTCCAAACTGACGTTTGTTCTTTTTTCTGAAAAGAAAATTATCGATTGGTTGAGCAGCTTCCCTGTTTGGATCTCTTATACTTCTCATTATCTGCTCTATCTCACAATGTATTTCTCTAGCTTAGCTTTAAGAAAAAATCCTTGATAGAAATAATTACTTGATTGTAACAGAATATTACTTTTTTACTTTGCTCTTCCATTGAAAAGCAGGAGTTGTAGTTAAGCACACCATTGACAGACACTGTTTCTAAATGTCAGTATGTCACCTTGAGAAGTTTTCTGTGTGTAGTTACTCCGTTGTGTCCAACACTTTACAACCCCATGGACTGAGGACCCCTTGGACTGCAGCCCGCCAGGCTCCTCTATCCATGGGGATCCTCTAAGCAAGATTACTGGAGTGGTATGACATGCCCTCTTCCAGGGATCGTCCTGACCAGGGATGGAGCCCAGGTCTCCTGTACTGCGCGCAGACTCTTTACTGTCTGAGCTACCAGGCCCTAATAAAATGGATCTTGAAGTATACAGAAAGTGAGTGATTTGTCTACTTTTGTTTCCTACAACAGTGGGTTTTTTTTTAGCTAACATATAAGTCGCGTGTCTATTTACCTGAACGCTGTCTAGAATGCAAGTTCTTTCTAAAAGAAAGACATTAACACAAAGGGAACTTTTATCTGGAATAGCAGTTAAAATTTTGTCCAGTTGTCAGTTTATCGAAAATACCAGAGGCTGGATATTTGCTTTGAATTATAATATTTCCCTCACAAATACAAATGACTGGCCAGTTTCTGCCATGGTTGATACTCATTCAATTGTAACTTCAGGGCAGTTGGCATAACCTTGTAGCCCCAGGGGAACCGAATTAAAGGAATGGGGATTGGTGTTCTTCAGATAATTAATATAAGTCGGAATGTGGTCAGGGAGATAAAAATGGGGAGAATGAAATTAGGAAGGTGTAAGGAGGAAGATACTACTTTCATCTAGGAAAAGTAGGTAACAATTCATCAAGGAGGTGAATTTCTTTTGTACCTTCAAAGAGAGATTAGGTGTTTGTGTACAATGTAAGAATATTTGATTTGTAGGCACTCCTTAAAGTATTTTTATCTGTCATGATCAGAGAGTACAGCTAAGAAACTGAACTCCTCTAGCGAATTTAAGAATCCTAAGGTAAAAAGTAGACTCAAGGGGCAAATTCAGAGCACTGTCTCTAGTTCTGTCCTATCCACCTTTTAGTCAGTGACTTGATTATCACGTTATCTGAGGACAGGAAGCTGTGAGGGCGAGTGTGTGTGGGATAAAGACCGAACATCCAGTGCTTTCCTACTAATAGGGTAACAATTAAAGCAAATGCATCCACAGTTCTGTGAAAGAAAGTCACTCAGTCGTGTCTGACTTGTGACTCATGGACTATACAATTCATGGAATTCTCCAGGCCAGAATACTGGAGTGGGTAGCCTTTCCCTTCTCTAGGGAATCTTCCCAACCCAGGGATCAAACCCAGGCCTCCCACACTGCAGGCAGATTTTTTGCCAGGTGAGCCACAAAGGAAGCCCCCACAGTTCTAGTTCTGTAATTATGTCCAAATAATCAGGGTATAAGGGCTTGGGTGGGAAGAAAAGACCTCAATGGTTTTAGTTCACTGTATGCTCTGAGAGCAGCATCAAAAATTCATTGAAATTTTACTCTGCACAAATAAAAGTGTTTCATTGAACAAATACCTAACAAAGGCCTGTTGGATGCAAAGAATGGACAGTAGTGAAGAACACACATGTGGATTTTGTAAATCAGGGCTTAAATTTTAATAGAAAAACAGAAATGAGGTAAATTTCAAAGTTAAATATTGCACCATTATTGTGACACATGTCAAGAGGGAAAAGCACAGAATGCCATATGTCCACATAACAAGGAGACCTGAGCTGTGTCAGAATCACGAAAGGCTGCTTTGTGGAAGTGGTTTTTGCTGAGATCTGAAAGATGTCTGGGAAGTCATGAGGTAAAAGAGAGAGGGTGTTCCAGGGAGAAGAAATGGCATTTATAAAGAGCTTTAGCCTTAACTGAGAATATAGAGTGAGAAAAACAGACATGCCAGGACTCTCCCTTCAAGGAACTTAATTTACTTGGTAAAACTGGACAATGAATTCAAAGTGGAATATGATCAGTTCTGTGAAAGAGATAAGAATCAAATTTTGCAGAGCATAGGACATATTTCCATTTGCCGGGTAATTTGGTAAAGATTCCCCTAAACCTAGGAAACCTGGTTTCTATTACTACATTTGTACCAAGTTCTATAAGTTTAGATAAGTGACATAATTATTTTTGGTTTATTTATATATCCTTAATATTCGAGGCTTGTCTAGATAATTGTGAAGGTTTCTTTCTTTTCTGAATAACCAATGAACCCCACTAGTTATTTTCTGGAATAAAAAACACCCTTTTACATACCAAAATTATTGGTTGAAATATTTACAATATTAAATAAAAAGCATTGAAATTCTTGTTTTTTTCTTTTTTCAGATTTTAAAAAACATAATTTTGAGATAAAATGGCAAGATATTTAAATTATACATGACAATTTAAATAGGTATACATGATTAACAGATTCCCTCATTGATTTAATTAACATATCTATTGATATCACCTCACATATTTACCTTAAAGATGTTTTTGGTGAGAACTTTTAAGTTTTCCTCTCTTACATGTGTGCTAAGTGACTTCAGTCATGTCCAACTCTTTGTGACCCCGTGGACTATATTGCCTGCCAGGGTCCTCTGTCCATGGGGATTCTCCAGGAAAGAATCCTAGAGTGGGTTGCCATGCCCTCCTCCAGGGGATCTTCCTGACCCAGGGATTCACCCCACATCTCTTATGCATTATGCACTGGCATGAGGGTTCTTTACCACTAACATCACCTCAGAAACCCCACAAATGTCAATAACACATTACAAACCATAGTCATCATGTTACACATTAGATCCTCAGATCTTATTCATCATCTTACAGCTTAAAGTTTGTGCATTTTTACCAAATTCATTCTTAAATCATTGATTTCTCAGCACTTATTTTTACACAACCTGTGACATGTTGTTGCATTTATGATTTTGGAGTCTGGAAGAAAGATGTCCCCCTCCTGTTGTGAGCAGTTTAGCTGTAGATCTTCGAGGGACCATCTTTATCTAGCAGCTCCATACCCACCCCTATCATTGTTGGAAATCAAGATGATTTACACAGATAAGGAAAATAAAGAAAACTGGCTTCCCTGGTGGGTCAGATTGTAGAGAATCTACATGCAATGTGGGAGACCTGGGTTGCACCATTGGGTCAGGGAAGACCCAAGCAGAAGGGATTGGTTGCCCACTCAACTATTCTTGTCTGAAGAATCCTTTGGACAGAGACGCCTGGTAGGCGATAGTCCATGGGGATTACAAAATGTCAGACATGCCTGAGCAACTAAACGCAATTAACTTTAAGGATTTGGAAGTTGTATCAGAGCTAGGGATAGCTTAAAAGGAATAGCAAACTCTTTGAGACAGGCAAGAACAGGGATATAAGAACACTTTTAGGCCAACAGGGCAAAAAAGAGAATGGATATTGCAGTCTCTAAAGAGTGTTGTACATGGCTGCAGCTAAAAGTAGGGCTTCTGACCAGAGCTCTGGGCTTCAGTGGAGATATTTGGCCACTTCCCAGCAAGAAAGGAGTCAGAGGAAAGAATCAATCTAGTAATCTCTTTCTCCACTGGTTCACCAATCTCTTTTGTCCACCACTGACCAAACTCAAATAGAAGTCAGAGGCCAGGAGAGATAGGGGAATAAAGTCTGGTCTTCTCAGCCTCCATAGGTTCATAACATAATAGAAAATGATCAACTGCGTCCCTGAGGGGCAAATAAAGAATATAAAACAGAACCACCATTTCTATGTAGTAGATATGTTTTCTTTGTCTTATGAATCTAGTTGTAGGGGTTTTTTTTACTAGACATTTAGGATGACTGGGTAGGATTAACTTAAATGGGAGAAGTCAGTTTCTGACTTGACCTAGATTCAAGTATTTGTCACTGTATTTCGGGTATGATAATATTATTACTAGGACCCTAAGTGTCTGTATACTTGATTCACTTAAACCCTTTGAAGAGACAGGTAATGTGACCAGACTTAGGAAGGGACCAGAAACTATCAAGAGATATTTTTATACATTGTTGAATTCATTTGGTTGATTTGTATGTGTGCGAGTGAAAACTTTTAATTTCAAATTTGTGAGAGACATTAGTCTGAAATTTCCTTTTTGTACTGCCTTTGTCTGATTTTGATATAGAGCAATACTGGCCCCATCTAATTAGTTAGGAATGGTTTCCTACTCTCATTTTCTTGAAAGGTATGTCAAATTATTCTTAATTTTTAAAATATTTGTTAGAATTCTCTGGTCAAACTATCTTGGATTGAAGATTTCTTTTTCAAAAGTTTTATGTCACAGTTTCGATCTCATTAAATGTTATAGGAGTATTCAGATGATGTATCTATTTTTGCTTCAGGTATTTTGAGATTATGTTGTTGGTGTATACATATTTAGGATTATTATGTATTCCTGCTGGACCGACTGTTTCTTCCGTATGTAATGTCCTTGTATTCCTTTGTCTTTCAAATTTTTCTTTGCTCTAAAGTACACTTTATCTAATATTAACATATGTTTTTATCATTTTAATTTCCAAATATCCATACCATTATTGAGTTTCTTGGGCTTTCCTGGTGACTCAGACAGTAAGGAATCCACTTGCCTTGTGAAGACCTGGGCTCAATCCCTGGGTTGGGAAGATACCCTGGAGGAGGATGTAGGAATCCATATTCTTGCCTGGAGAATTCCATGGGCAGAGGAACCTGTTGGGCTACATACAGTCCATGGGGTCCCAATGAATCAGACACAACTTAGCAACTAAACCACCACCTGGTGTTCCTTCTCATTTACTCCTTGGGAGGAACAGCCCCACTCAGGCTGCCTTCTGATGCCAGGTTGGAGGTCAGGGATGCTGGGCCTGGTTGTCTTCTGTCATGTGCTGCTCCATTTCTCTTCCATTCTTCAGGCCCCTATCTAGTTCACCTTCTTCTTGTCAACTATAAAAGGTCTCCTTTAGTGGTTTCTTCTTATTTCCAGTACAAACAGAGGAGTGGGCATAAGATCAATGCCATCTTGCCTGAACCAGAAGCCCAAGGTGTGTTTTACAACCTAGGGAAAAGATTTCATGGAGGGAAGTTGAGGAGGAAAGCAGAAAGGAGTCCATAGTTGGCTGGAGATGAAAGTCATGCAGTCCTTTTCTTTAGAAGTCATGGGAAGATGAGAAAGTATATTTTCTAGGTAATGTGTATACTCAGCCCTTAATGAATACACTTTCTTTTTCAGCAAACTGAAAGTGTTTGGTATTATTTCATTGATTTTCTTTACAAATGCATATATATAATGATATCCATATGACATTTTATTTATTCTTCTAGGCCATTGCCCTGCTTTTATTAAGACTTGAGGTTTAAACCTTTGAAAAAAAAGAAATCTATTGTAGAGTTTAGATTATTTACCAGTAGATGAATTGATGGAATAACAAAAGAACTAAAGATGATTACTTAATTGAGCTCACGAAATAACTCATGAAGAGTTATTCACATATGATTTTATTCTTGTCCCCTTGTGGTGTTCGGAGGACTTTGATTGTAGCTATGTGTAAAAGAAATTTCTTTATTATTATAGTTAAATAACTGGTATAATTATGTGTGTACATTCAGAATCCTTTAGCCCAGTGGCCATAAAAATGAGTGTCCACATCCCCTGGGGAATAAAATGTTAGCATTTTCATTTCTATTCATTTTTATCTCTCTGTTATTTAGTTTATATTTTGTGTGTATTTTTTAAATGTCATAATATATTAGAACAGCAATGCTTATATAATATTTTTACATAATATAATTAGGTCACTGACAGTGTATTGTAAAATGGAAAATAATTCATAGATTAGTTCTTTAGGAAACAGAAAGTTATCAAAATTTGCTGCATGAAAGGTTACTTAATTTGGGGAAGTTTACCAAAAATCATCTATGAAGCCAGTTTACCTGAAGAGAGGCAGAATGTTCAGAACATCCATGTTCCATGAATTTGCATAGGGCCTCAGAGATGGAAGCAGTTTTGAAGTTGGGTAGAAGACCAAGAGATCTCACTGGACAGGGGAAAACTTGAATCTTGAATGCAAGAAATCATGTTTGCTCCCCTCAGTGTGGTCTAAGTTGTTTTTCTTTAAATCACCTCCCTTTCTTCACCTTTATTCCCTAAAGCCCATCCTCTGCTTTACTATTCCTTTTTCCATAGTACAGATCACCTGTTAACATACCATTTAATGTACTTGGATTCATGTTGATTGAAGAATATCTGCCTTCCCCCAGCTAGAATGTAAGTTCCATGAGGATAAGTGTCTGCCTGCTTTGTTTACTGATGTAAACTAAGCACCTGTAAGAATTGTTAAGGAATTAAGTCAATGATCAATTGGTTAAATGACCAATAGCAGAGTACTGGGCAGGCCTATAGGCTTCAAAATTTTGTGATTTCAATTAGCTATTGTAAATAAGCTGTTCTGCAGTTAACGTTACAAGGTTAAGACACGTTTCTGTTTCTTTTATCAGCATAAACATAAGCATAAACATTTATAAATAAAATTTATAAATCTAGTCAAAGCTATAGTTTTTCCAGTAGTCAGTATGGATGTGAGAGCTGGACCATAAGGGAACTGAGCACCGAGGAATTGACGCTTTTGAACTGTGGTGTTGAAGAAGACTTTTGAGATTCCCCTGGAATGCAAGGAGATCAAAATGGTCAATACTAAAGGAAATCAGCCCTGAATATTCATTGAAAGGACTAATACTGAAGCTGAGGCTCCATTAATTTTTCCACCTGATGCAAAGAACTGACTCATTGGAAAAACCTTGATGCTTGGAAAGATGAATGGCAGGAGGAGAAGGAGATGGCGGAGGATGATATGGTTGGATGGCATCACCAACATGATGGACATGAGTTTGAGCAAGCTCCATGAGATAGATGGTGGAGGACAGGAAAGCCTGATGTGCTGCAGTCCACGGGGTCTCAAAAAGTCAGATATGACCGAGTGACTGAACTTAACTGAAGGTATGCATATGTGTTATGTATATAACATAATGATTATATGATCATTATACATAGGTCACATTGACAAATAAAGCTATTTTAGTTTCAGATATCATTATACATGGATAATATTGACATATAAAGTTATTTTGGTTTCAGGTATACAGTATAATTAAAATTTGAAATATATTGCAAAATGGTCACCGCAATAAGTCTGGTGAACATCCATCACTAGAAATAGTTACAATTTTCTTCTTGTGATGAGAAGTTTTAAGATTTCTTGCTGCTGCTGCTGCTGCTAAGTCACTTCAGTCCTGTCCGACTCTGTGCGACCCCATAGACAGCAGCCCATCAGGCTCCTCTGTCCCTGAGATTCTCCTGGCAAGAATACTGGAGTGGGTTGCCATTTCCTTCTCCTAAGTTTTCTTAGTAGTTAAATGAGACAAGTGGCTCTGAGACTTAGAATAAAGAATCATGTTGAAACAGTTGAGCAGAATAAAACTTCTCAGTGCCAACTCATATAGAGCTTTCTTGAAAACTTCACCCCTAATTAGGCCCACCTGGCTCCCATCACACACGATATGGGGTGCAGACAGAAATCTGTGCTTAAGGCTTATGCTATCTTTCCCACTTGTCCATGCTTGTCTTTCTCAGCATCCTTCATTGCCTCATCCATCGCCTGTCTTCACTATACACATAGGTTGTAATTATAGCAGAAAATGTCTAAGTAGCTAGAGTCGCAACTGCTGCCCACTGGGCATTTTGGAAAAACGCTGGAAAGGAGTCCTTCCAGTATTAGAGCTTTACTTTCAGGGGATTAGAAAGCTTTTCAGTTTGAAGAGTCCATCAATACAAATATATCTGAAGAGCGAATACTGTTTATTTATTTGATTAGTGATTAGCTGAACATCTGCTGAGAGTAAGGCAATGAAGGGTTAGTAAACAAGGGAGGATTCAGGCAAAAGGAATGAGGAACTCTTGGAGAATGTGGACACATGATTAAGGAGACCATTACCTCTATTTTGGTTACGTTTTAGGTTTTGTTTAGGCTGGCTGTGTAAAGGTATGGGTTGTTTCCAATTTATTTCCATTCATCCTCTATTCTTTACAATGTATGTCTTATTTAAGTGTTTAAATTGACTACAGACTTACTGCTTGTTATCACTGGGTAGTCGTGCTTTGCTTCTGGTATCCCAGAGGGTCTAGCAGAGGCTCTGTAGAGTACATATTTCTATCATTTGCTGCAGAACCTTAACTTTTTTTGGTGATTTCTGGTACTAAGTTGATGAAATACAGGAAAAGAGAGTTCAGATGCTTTTGGATAAAACCTTAATTCATCTCCTCCCTTCTCTCTGACCTTTCATGTATTGACTCAACTAGTCCCATATTGATGGATGCCTTTTTTGACTCCTATGTCTGCCTCATTCCTTGTATGTGGTCAAGGTCTATTTCATTTCCTGTATCTCTCACATCCTTTGCTTCTTTTCACTTGGCAGAGCCCTCTTTGACTTTTAGTGTCATAATATTCCCAACACTTTCTGGTCTCTTTCTTTTTCTCTACCCATCTCAATAGCCACAACTCCTCAATCCACATTAAAGTTTCTCTTTTCTAATTCTGGGAGGTGGGTCATAGAAGATCTTGCTGTGATTTATGTCAGAGAGTGTTTTGCCTATGTTCTCCTCTAGGAGTTTTATAGTTTCTGGTCTTACATTTAGATCTTTAATCCATTTTGAGTTTATTTTTGTGTATGGTGTTAGAAAGTGTTCTAGTTTCATTCTTTTACAAGTGGTTGACCAGTTTTCCCAGCACCACTTGTTAAAGAGATTGTCTTTTTTCCATTGTATATCCTTGCCTCCTTTGTCAAAGATAAGGTGTCCATAGGTTCGTGGATTTATCTCTGGGCTTTCTATTCTGTTCCATTGATCTATATTTCTGTCTTTGTGCCAGTACCATACTGTCTTGATGACTGTGGCTTTGTAGTAGAGTCTGAAGTCAGGCAGGGTGATTCCTCCAGTTCCATTCTTCTTTCTCAAGATTACTTTGGCTATTCGAGGTTTTTTGTTTTTCCATACAAATTGTGAAATTATTTGTTCTAGTTCTGTGAAAAATTCCGTTGGTAGCTTGATAGGGATTGCATTGAATCTATAGATTGCTTTGGGTAGAATAGCCATTTTGACAATATTGATTCTTCCAATCCATGAACATGGTATGTTTCTCCATCTGTTTGTGTCCTCTTTGATTTCTTTCATCAATGTTTTATAGTTTTCTGTGTATAGGTCTTTTGTTTCTTTAGGTAGATATACTCCTAAGTATTTTATTGGTTTTGTTGCAATGGTGAGTGGTATTGTTTCCTTAATTTCTCTTTCTGTTTTTTCATTGTTAGTATACAGGAATGCAAGGGATTTCTGTGTGTTAATTTTATATCCTACAACTTTACTATATTCATTGATTAGCTCTAGTAATTTTCTGGAAGAGTCTTTAGGGTTTTCTATGTAGAGGATCATGTCATCTGCAAACAGCGAGAGTTTCACTAGACATTCTGCTCTCTTGGACCTAATGTTCTAAGTTTCCTGTTGCTTTGTAGAATAAAGACAAACTCTCCAAATTGGCATATATGATTGTCCCTAATGCATAAAAATCCATACAAGTATTTCTCCATTCTAACCCTACCATAATATATACAGTATACCATGGGAGCCTAATCATGAAAGATACAACATGAATGGTAAAAAGTGAACATTTCTTGTGTTTTTGTCAGACTTCATTATTCACTGATACCTTATAATGCTATATGTATTAATATCTTAGTTGCCTTGATCTAGGATGTCGGAGATTCTTACTTCATAGATGATCCTAAATGAATTGACAGATATACGGTTTTCCTATTTTTCCACATCAATAGCCCATCAACCTTTCAAAACTCCATCATAAACCCACCCCATTTGCGTCACTCCTATGACACACTCTGATGGCTCATAGCTTTATTTCAATCTACTGTAGCACTGTGCTGGCATCACAGCTTATTCTTCTTCACTCTATCATGCAATATAGTAATTTTGTGTTTATATCACCCTCTCCTTCTCCACAAGTGGAGGGCCTGCTTCTGGAAAATAGAGACTTTTTCAAACTTCAGTTGAAGTCCTCAAGGTGTCCATGATATGTGAATTACTAATCTATAAGATCAGTGAACTTCAAAGGTTCTTCATTTGTTTGTTTCCCTTTGGTAACCACTGCTATTATTCTTGATATAGCAGGGCCATTTCTTCAAATGTAATCTTACATGGAAATCTGTAAAAGGGGGGAAATCGATGCTTTCTGGATGGCAAGGGAGTGATTGTTAAATCCTGTCCAAATATCCCCTCCTTGTCTATTCCTGACTGACTCTATAGAATATCTATAGCTCTGTTCAATATTGTCTGAAATCTACAGAATTCACGCTATATGTCACTGTGAAGCAAGGAGAGCATTCCAAATGTCATCACCTCTGTTCTTGATGTAAAGTCCTAAATTCATGCTTGAAGTAAATTTTATGAGACAAATACATGAAGATATGTGTGGTCTATTGGTGAGTGTATGTTTTTTTCCAATTGCATTGTACCACTTATTGAAAATTTTCCCTCAGATAAATACCATCCTCTCTACTGGAAATATCTAGACATTGAAGGAAAGAAAGTTAAGCAAGTAACACAATAGAATTAGAGGTTTGGGGCAGTAAATGACTTAGAAAGTGCTTACAGAGTTTTTTCATGGTCTTTTACCTTTTGGAAGAAGAAAGTGAAAATACAAGAAAGCTGACACTTTACATGCATGAAGGCGCCAAAGGAGGGTTTGATAGATTGCTTTGGGGCAGAGTATTCTGTCATGTTCTGAAAGGTTTGGGTCATCCCAGGTAGAGGCAGGGGCAAGACTCAGGCAAGAATAACCCTGGCTATGAGTGAAGAGGTTGGTTTTGCTGAACAGTGTCCTGTATGTCGGTGAAAGGTGTCTTTGCCTAAAACAAGATAATTTGACTAGATTCTGCCCTGAAGAGTTGCCAAGCTTTGTTCATCTCTAGAACTATGGCCGTTAGTACAAACAAAGGAACATTAATATAAAGGACAATTTCAGAAGAAAGAAGAGAGGGGAGAAAATGGAAACAAAAGGGAATATGAGATATTTGCTCTTAGGATATTAAAAAAAAAAGCATATATATTTGAGTCCTTAAAAATAAAGTGTTCTAACAGCATTTCATCCTTCACTACCCAAGTCCTTGACTCACTTTCCCTTTGCTGCTTTTCTTTCCTTCTCTCTTTCTCTTCCTTCTCTCTTATTCATTCCCTTTTCCCTGCTATCTTTTGATTTCCCATTTTCTGTTTACTAGGAATTACTCGTAAAGCCCTAAAGATGCTGCACAACCTGTCCAGCAACATCACTGACTTCATAGGAGAGCCAGTCAAGAGATTGGCCCTCATCCCAGGTTGTCTGGAGGCTGTTGAACAAGCTGAGCAACCCTAATCCAGTCACACTGCTCCAGTCTCAGGAGAGACTCAGTCTATTTGGAGGATTTTATAATTCAGTGACCTACGAAGGCTTGTGTGTAAGGCCAAATAATTAATGACAAGGATAGTTGCTCTAAAAGGAAGAGAGAATGGTCTCACTTCTCAGATAAATGTGTTTTTAAATCCAGCTTTCTGATCTACTCTGTGTCTATGTGACCAGTTGGACATTTGTCCTGAAGCCCCAGGCAGGGATAGATGCACACCAGTATTTCTGCCATTCAATTGTTCAGAGTGTTTACAATACATGGGTTTCCCTTGGGTCAGCTAGTAGGTAGCTGATGGTGGGCTACTTAATTTTCTCCAGATGGTGCTTGCAGAATGAGGGAAACAGAGAGGCTGTGCTGACAACTGCAGGTGGTGAGCTGTGCATACCAGAATATTTTCCCTGATTAAAAAGGAAACTATGGCATTGGGGATCCCCAACTTGTGAATGTCCGGGATAATCACAAGGATCCCCCACAAGAGAAACACGTGTCATTCAGGGGGAATTTCAGATCAGTCCGTCTAGACCAAGAGAAGGCTACAAGAGCACCATGTAAGTCAGTGATGTCAGAACTTTCCCATCTTGTTGCCATCTACCCTGTTCCAACATGGCCCAAGGAATGAAGATCCAGAGAGGGAGAGAGAAGGAACCTTGCAGAAATGGACACATCAATGCTTCCAGGTAGGTGCACTGGGCCTCAGCAGGGGAGAGGGATACATTGAATAGGCTGAATATGAGATTATGCTTTTGAACTGTGGTGTTGGAGAAGACTCTTGAGAGTCCCTTGGACTGCAAGGAGATCCAACCAGTCCATCCTAAAGGATATCAGTCCTGGGTGTTCATTGGAAGGACTGATGCTGAAGCAGAAACTCCAATACTTTGGCCACCTCATGCGAAGAGTTGACTCATTGGAAAAGACCCTGATGATGGGAGGGATTGGGGGCAGGAGGAGAAGGGGACAACAGAGAATCAGATGGCTAGATGGCATCACCGCCTCGGTGGACATGAGTTTGAGTAAACTCTGGGAGTTGGTGATGGACAGGGAGGTCTGCTGTGCTATGATTCATGGCGTCACAAAGAGTCAGACATGACTGAGTAACTGAACTGAACTGAACTGAGATGGAGTTGACACTTGACTGACCTGAACTTGTGAAACCCACAGTCATTAGAATGTACAGAATGGTTGCAATGTGATGCAGAAAATGAGGATGCAGTGGAGTGTGGGTGAAGACAGTCACTAGAGGAGGATGGAGCCAGTTCACGTTTGTATCTGCTATGGTCTCAACATTTGTGTCTCCCAGAAACTTCATATGATGAAATCCTGATTCCCATGGATATAGTATCCATATGCGGGGCCTTTGTGAGGTGATGGAGTTATAACGATGGAGCCTCCTCAGTGAGATGAGTGCTTTTATATATAAGAGACACACAGAGCTCCCGAGTCCTTCCCCCCGTTTGAGGATACAATAAGAAGTGTGTGACCAGAAAGGACACTGCATGACCACGCTGTGGAAATCCATTTCCATTGTTTATAAGTCTGTGATATTTTGTTATAGCAACCCAGAAGGACTAAGACAGCATCCTAACAATCTTCAGACAGTTCAGTAAACCTCATGCTATTTGTACAAAGGTGCGAAGCACTGATCCTGTCTGGTGTAACACTGTGACAGTGGGCTGACAGTTCGCAGCTAGCTTTCATAAGAATCCTGAGGATTCAGTCTTCTTGGTAGCATGGCCAGAACCATGAACAATTGTCTAATATTTTGATTCTAATAAATTGACCCAGAATAATTTTCTGTGATTCTTTTTTTTTTTTTTTTTTTTTTTTTTTAATATTATTTTATTAGTTGGAGGCCAATCACTTTACAACATTTCAGTGGGTTTTGTCATACATTGACATGAATCAGCCATATAGTTACATGTATTCCCCATCCCGATCCCCCCTCCCACCTCCCTCCCCACCCGACTCCTCAGGGTCCTCCCAGTGCACCAGGCCCGAGCACCTGACTCATGTATCTTATGTAATCTCTTAATGGTCTTCTTTGTAATGCCAGCTTCTGCTATTTGTGACTAATTTTAATAGGAGCTTCATTCTCTCAATTGTAAGGGTGGATTTTCTTTTGATTTTATATTAAATAAAAATAAGAAATGTTAACAAATTGCCCTCTTAGATTTTGACATCTCTAAAGAGTCTGTGTTTATTTTTTTAAGAGAAGACCCATTTCACAGTGCATGCATTAAAAAGCTGTAAATTTCAAAGAAGCTTGCTATGGGATAGATCGTTAGGACCATCTCAGAGCTGGATGGGATGGATGTGGATTTAGCACGTGTTGTGGATTCGGCATGCCATGATCTTGGTGTAAATGTCAATATTACGTGTATCCCTGTGCAGGCACCGGAACAGGATAAAAAATGCATGATGACGTATTTTTTCATCTCTGGACCTCAGGGATTGAAGTTCTGTCCAGCAAATGCGAGCATCCAACATCTTCTTTCTGGCTGGAAAAATAACCTGAATACCCAAAAGATAATGACTTCTTAAGCATTTTATTAGTATTTGCTTATCTTTGTCCCTTGTAATAATCAAATTAAGATTGGGAAATACATACAAATATAAAACTCTCTAAATATGGATTTTGGAGCCAGCCTATGAGAACACTATTAGCAACCTAAAAAGCAGAAACATAACTTCAGATTAGTTTTTACTTTCTCTTTTCTTCCTTCCCACTCTCATCCTTTGATTTGAGGGGAACAGAGAAAGAAGACACGTGGAACTTCAAGAGCAGCTGTCCTGGGATACTTTGAAGAAAAGGCTGATCATGGAAATTCTGTTCTCTAGTTCTCTTACTCTTGATATTATTTCAACCACCTGTGCCCAGGAAGAGGCAAGCTTTTGGTGGAATTGTGTGTAATGCAGGGAAGGCTGCACAGGCCAAAATTTGCAGTGAAATTCTGATTCCTTTACAGTTGAATCTATCACTATGAATGACTAGGCTCCTGCTTTATGTAGTACCAGTCTAGAATACAGAAGTCCTAAATCTTTTTCTTACAAAATGAGCTATTTCAAAATACCTTACACATTACAGAGGTCACCTCTTTCAATCACGAACAAAGCGAGGAAGCCCTCTGCAGGATACTCACCTGGTTGAATTGCCTCTCTATGAGTTGCTTAAGATTTTGTACTTTTTTCATAGTCGCTCTGGCTCTTGATAGGGTAGTATTTGAAACTTCTTCTATATTTCGCAGGGTCTTCACTAGATGATGCAGAGGAATATCCCAGGAGTATAGTAACATGAGGATCCACTTACTAAGGTCTTCATTCTAAGCAAATGTAAGAAACAGTCTCATTAAAATAATCATAATTCAGTGGTTTGGTAACATGTGATCGTTGCTCAGAGCAGCTGACCTAAAATACTCTTGGTTGTTCTTATGTGTATGCAGAGATTTTTGAAGGTTGTAAAAGTTGCAAAATTATAAAATGTAAGCTATTAGTTCACACTTAGCTGAATTATTAAAAATCTAGGTTATTTTAGGAACTAATTCTTCTGATGAGTTCTAATTTATAACATGAAAAATTTTCTTTTTTCCTCTGATATTCTACCACCACTCAGTGAGTTCTTTTGTTTGCATATTTGCATGAGAGAAATCTAAGTGTTTTATGACAAGTCAGTATGTGCCTGCAGTACCTGACCCAGGAAAGAGGCATTCTACCTGTGCCCACTCAGTGATTCTTTTGTATTAATGAATCAGATGAGTCATTCGTATTGATTTTTGATTGGTAATTTGTTTTGTGATATTACAACAAAGAGACAATGACGAAGACATGGCATTCCTAAACAGGCTTTCTTTCCTCAGTTGATCCCAACACCAGCCCCTATGCTGGTATCAGAAGAGTCTGTCTTGTTGACATGTGTCCGGGCAGAAAATGGCACAGCGTTGTCTTTAGTAACAGCATCCGTGGGATTCACAATGGAGGGCTTTCCCCCCTAGTTCACTACTACTAGCAGAATTGAGCATGAAAATGCCAGGGGCCAAAGATCTCTAGTTAATATGTTTGATTTCTTTACATCATGAACTGTTTTAGTGGTAAAAAAGAGAGAACTCAGTAGGATTAAATATAGTAATGCACATAAAGTGCTTGTAAAATATATGGCCATGTAGTAACTCTCAATAAGCTTTAAATTTAAGCTTATTGAAAAATCACTCCTCCTCCTCCTCCTCTTTGACCTTTACCTATACCTGATTATCCTCATTCTTAATGAGGAAAATAATGATGGTATCATTAAGAAAGTGTAGAGAGAGAAGATAGTATTTTAAGGGGGGATGCATTTGAAAGTATTTTAAATAATGTTAGGACAAAGGATAATGCAGGAAATCAGAAAGGAGAGATTATAACGGTGACAATTTGGAGCTGCCATAAATGATTGAGGCTTGATATGTAAACTGTGTTGTCCTCAGAACAGAGGCAATTGTTGCGGCCATGAGAAGCAAAGCAATGTTTTATAGGCCATTGTGGGGGAGACTTACAAATTAAGAATGAAAGGTGACACTGGAGTCATTGAGAATGACGAATGAAGGATGTGTTAGAGAAGGAGAAGCAGAATCAGGAGAGCCTTAAAAGGCAGACGTGATGGCTCGAGTGGTGCGGTATAGGACTCCCACGTACAAGTCACTAGTAACAGGGAGTACTCAAAACTGGGGTGTGTTTCTTATATATTCATGAATATTGCAATCTTATGTTTTACACATGGAAGTTCCCATTCATTTCCTGTTTTTGTACAGTATAACAGCTGCAATCCTGTGTCTAATGTATTGCTTTAACTAAACTTGCCTGCATGGACAATTTATAGATCTGTTTTTTATTTTGCTACTACAGATCTTTAGTCATCCCTTGATTTCATTCATTCTTCAACTGCATAATATAATTTCTCTTCAATTGCTTATGTTTCCTCCGCCGTTTTCTTCATGTACAGTTACCATTACCTCTAATAAGCTGAAGCCTGGTAAGCTACATACTGTCTCATTTGATCCAGTGAAAAACCCAGGTGAAAGACTCACGTTCATCTCTTGGGCTTCTTCTCTTTCTTCAGGAGCCTGGAGGGGATTGGTGTGGCAATAATCAGTGGCATTACTAAACTCCGGATTACTCTGGGAATAATTTTCATCCTGAAAGTGATCAGGCAACTAGTTAGGGCTATTGGGCATTCAGTAGATGGAACCATTACCAAAACATTAACATGTTTGATAGACTTGTAATTTTTTTAATGGGGAGGCATCAGAAAATTTGAAAGTCATTCTTTCCCTACTTTTTCTATACATTGTTTCTATAAAAATGATTTTACATCTAGCTTTTCTAAGTTCAAACTTTTCCCTTCTCTGTTTTATTATTATCTTTATTTATTTTATTATTTGAACCAAATATAGTACATATGTACAAATATTTGTTGCTGCCCAGGTGATGCTGGGCAATCCCAGGGATGGGAGCCTGGGGGGCTGCCGTCTATGGGGTCACACAGAGTCGGACACGACTGATGTGACTTAGCAGCAACAGCAGGTGACAGTAGTGGTAAAGAACACTCCTGCCAATGCAGGAGATATAAGAAGACTCAGGCTTGATCCCTAAGTGAGGAGCATCCCATGCAAGAGGGTACAGCGACTTACTCCAATATTCTTGCCTGGTGAATCCTATGGACAGAGGAACCTATTGGGCTACAGTCAGTAGAGTTGTGAAGAGGTGGACACAATTGAAATGACTTAGAATGCATGCATGCACCCATATTTAACCATTTAATCTCTTGTTTACAGTGGGTTAGAGCCAATATATTCCCTTATAAGGAGTAACACAGTAATGACTCTGACTTATCTCTGAACCAGCTCACCAAAAAGCTCAGTGTTTGTCCCAGGTGCAGAATACAATGCTGTTTATGGTGACAAAATGGTACATCAGAAAAACAGGGCATAAAGTTTTAGGAAATACTAAGCAATGGACTGAGAATAATAAGAGTAGAAAAATCTAGCTAACACATTGATAGAGAAAAACTAATCTTTAGTGAAAGTCATGAACATTTGAAGAGATTACTTGGAAGAGTTGGAAAAAAAAAGTAGAAAGTCAAAAATGGAGGATGAAACAAAAACTAGTGAGTACAAAGAACTACAGGAATTTAATAGAAACCTTTAGCACCGCCTTTTATTAGCTGTCTTCTCTACTGTGTGCTCCTTGATTGACCTAAAAGAATTAACATTCAACGTTCAAATACCTTCATCAGAAAGAGAATAATTGTTTCCAATTGTAAACCCCCTTCTACTGTAACTCTAAACCTATTCACTGCAAATCTTAAAACAATAATTTGTAGCATTAAAAAAACTACTAATATTCGTTTTTGTAACCAGGATTCAGCTTTGTTTAACATGTTGCATCCACCCAGTTCACTACAGAGCAGTTCTCTTTTATTGGCTATTTACTCTGAGCCTGGAGAAGAAAGCCCAGAGAGGCCGTGAAGGACCAGAAAATCACATGCTTCCTTTTCCCCTGTCACACCTAAAACTGCTTTCTGTCAGGTAGTATTATGGACTGAATGTGTCTTCTTCAAATTCATGTGTTAGAGCCCAAATTGCCAAAGTACACTGTTTTGAAAAGGGTTCCGACGTTTTGGCACGCCATGGTCTATAGACCACCAGAATCCTCTGTCCATGGAATTTCTCAGGTAAGAATACTGGAGTGACTTGCAGTTCCCTTCTCCAGGGAATCTTCCAGAACCAGGAATAGAACCCAGGTCTCTCCCATTGTGGGCAGATTCTTTACCATCTGAGCCACCAGCAAAGCCCATTAAGGTTGAATGAGCTCTTAGGTTGGAACACTCATCCAATAGGTTTAGTGTCTCCATTAAGAGAAACACCAGAGAATTTTCTTTTCTGTCTCTGTGTCTGTGTGTCCTTTCCTCTGTCTGTCTGCCCCACTCCCCACCCTGTGTGAGGACACACGGAGAAGCCATCCTGGGAAGAAAGAGTTCTTACCAGAACCTCACCTTGCTGGTGCCCTGATCTGGGACTTCTAGCCCCCAGAACTGTGAGGAAATAAATTTCTGGTGTTTATTCCACTGAGTCTATTTTATTCTTTTGTGGCATTCCTAACTGACAAATACAAAATCATTTATTTTGGAAATTTAAAAAAGAAAATGAATGAAAGGAAATTGAAAAAGTTATTGCACTTCTAAGGAATCTTTGAGATTTCACAAAACTGAACCTTTCTTTGATTTCCACATCTTATGAGCTGACGGCATCTTTGAACTACAGAGTATGTTAATTGAAGTTTGGTTGAGGCAACCTTCTTATTTAAAGGACAGTATGGCCCAGTCACTTAGGCAGAGGTACCTTCTGGGAGCCTGACAGGCTACAGTCTATGGGGTTATAAGAGTCGGACATGACTTAGTAGCTAAACCACCACCACCACAGTACTTACAAACTCAAGGAACATCATAGTGGAAAGGTTATTCATGTCGTGGGA
Source organism: Muntiacus reevesi (assembly GCF_963930625.1). Lineage (NCBI taxonomy): Eukaryota > Metazoa > Chordata > Mammalia > Artiodactyla > Cervidae > Muntiacus > Muntiacus reevesi. The sequence goes on from NC_089268.1 coordinate 35,995,764, forward strand.
CAGCCTGAAGGCACGGGTAAACAGCGCTCTAAGGGACTTCTGGGGGATTTTAAACACGTCAGGACCACATGACGGGTGTAAGTTGCCTTGGCAAAGGAGCAGATTTGACAGGACCAGCAGCAGGAGCAGGCAGGACCCTGCTAAAATAAAAACATGAGCCATTCTGAATTGATCAGGTCACCTGAGGTTATCAAATCCATCCTGTGGAGGGAAGCCTTCTCTTTCCCTGTTGCTCTGAGCAGGAGTTGGTGCTGTAGTAGCTGGGGTGGGGAAGAAGAAGCGCCTTCTGTGTAAATTTGGATGATGATATTTGCACAGATAGATAGTTGGAGAAGTAGGCTACTCCCTGCATTTTGTATTGCTCCCAGAAGTACTTCTGTGCTCTGCAAACATTTGGAACTTAATTCTGAGCCAGAGTGTTTAAGCTATTCTTTTTTTTTTTTTTCATTTATTTTTATTAGTTGGAGGCTTATATTGTAGTGGTTTTTGCCATACATTGACATGCATCAGCCATGGATTTACATGTGTTCCCTATCCTGAACCCCCCTGCCACCTTCCTCCCTATCCCATCCTTCTGGGTCATCCCAGTGTACCAGCCCTGAGCACTTGTCTCATGCATCCAACTTGGACTGGTGATCTGTTTCACACTTGATAATATATATGTTTCAATGCTATTCTCTCAGATCACCCAACCCTTGCGTTTTCCCATCGAGTCCAAAAGTCTGTTCTATACACCGGTGTCTCTTTTTCTGTCTTGCATATAGGGTTATTGTTACCATCTTTCTAAATTGCCCATTATACAAAGTGAAGTAAGCCAGGAAGATAAACACCAATACAGTATACTAATGCATATATATGGAATTTAGGCCATTCTTTCAAGACAGTTTAATGTTGGAGCTCTGCAGACTCTGACCAGCAAGGCCCTCTAGGAGTTCGCAATTTTTTCACTCTACATTGACTAATGCTTGAATTTTAGACACTAAAATGACAAGACGTGTACAGTTGATCTGTGTGGTTTACCATCACGCTGGGGTAAGAGTAAACACATGACTGACAGATCGCTACTATTGAGTACAGAGAGAATACTAAGAGAAAAAGGATACTGTACCTTGGGTCTACTAACTCACCTTCATAACCCCATGCATGTCTTTGATACTTTCCCAAAAGCTTTAAAACATCTTAAAATGTGTGTTTCACAGTAACCCTGTGAGATAGCCTCAATCTTCACTATGATCATCAAGTTATGTTAATGAGATGCAATGACTTGGAGAGGGCAAGTAATTTTCCCTGGTCCCATTATTAGCAGATGGAGGTGACTGGGCACCAATGCAGTCATCTGTTCACTTCCTGATGCCACATCACACATGCCTGTGGGCTCTCGGTCTGCATGTGTGTAACCAGGACCATATCAGGAGCTGTGATGACTCTGCTTAAAGCGAAAAATATTTTGTCTTTGACTGCAAAACAGCAGTGACCCTAGAGCACTGGTTTTATCCACTTGTTCTGCTCTGTCTATAAAACACTCACCGGTAAAGTCTTTGACAATTATCAGTGTGGAGGCCTGGTTCTCCTGGTTAGCATTTTTTCTAGGCAACTTGACAGCTCTTCTACTTTTATGCATCTTTAATCTTCTCATTACGGTTGCTTCTTTGAGAAAATGGCAAATAAATCTCCAAATGGTAAAACAAGATATTACCTAGTCAGTACCCAAGACAATGTCATTGGCTCTGCGAACAAGGCCTGACTTTCCTGACTTTGACTCTTTAGGGACAAAATTTATCTGTCTGGTCGGGAGTACATCCTGACAATCCGTGGGGCTTAGTTTTTGAACCATCTCCAAACATCTCCTCTTTGATAGTAAAACTAGACCTTCAAGCTTCCATGATGTACTGTAATATCACAGAAATTATTCCTGGCCTTACCTTTGGCCAATAGAAGCATAAAATCATAGACTCTTGCAAGCGTGATTTTAATATTACTTTTCCTGTCCGTCCTTTTTAAGTTAGCAAAATTTAAGACTGAAGTGAGCAAGAGTTGAGTATGGACAAGAGAACTGATAAAATAGAGATTTTATCCTCCTGAATGAGATATGAGCATGATTCTTTTTACAATTTACCAGAAGAGTGGTAATTTAATTAAGCATATCAGCATTTACTAGGTTTTCTCTGCTCTTAGTTAGTTTAAAGGGGCATGGCATCTAAGAATAAAATGGTTATTTAAAATTAGGTGAGGTCAATGTATGGGAAAAACCACTACAATATTGTAAAGTAATTAGCCTCCAACTAATAAAAATAAATGGGAAAAAAAAGAATAGAGATTTTCCAACAAATAAGGCATATAGAAGATCAAGAGGTATAAGATAAGATGCTCAGCAAGACTAATAAAAAAAGGAAATGCAGATCAAAAGCACAAGAGACATCACCTCATACCTGTTTGAATGACTAGTACCAAAAATTTAAGAAATGACAAATCTTGTTGAGGACGTGGAGAAAAAAGAGTGCTTATGCACTGTTGTTAGGGATGTGCAACTCCCTAACTGGTGCAACTCCCATGGAAAAATATTGTGGAGGTTCCTCAAGAAATTTAAAAGAGAACTGTTATGGGATCCATTATCCTGTTTCTGGATATATAGTCAAAGGAAATGAATTGTCTCAATGAGAGATCTGTATTCCTATGTTCACTGCAGCATTATTCACAGTAGTCTTGGTATAGGAACAACCTCAGTATCTTTTAACAGGTGGATGAATTAAACAATGTGATGTGACATATATAGGTAAATATTATTTAGCCATTAGAAAAAGAAGGAAATGCTTCCATTTGTGGCAACATGGATGAAACTGGAGGGCATTACACTAAGTAAACTAAACCAGAGAAAGAAAAATCCACTATGATCTCATTGTAAAGAATCTAAAAAAAAAAAAAAAAAAAATCTCTGAGAGAGTGGACATCATCAAGTGGCATAACGCCTCAACATACATGAGTTTGAGTAAGCTCTGGGTGTTGGGGATGGACAGCGAAGCCTGGCGTGCTGCAGTCCATGGGGTCACAAAGATTCGGACACGACTGAATGACTGACTCAACTGAAGAGAGTGGAACTTACCTGTGTGCTCCTCAAAAAGCAAAACTTAAACATGTGTGGTGATGGCAATGTTAACTTAATAGGAAGGGAAACTCGTTTCTAAAACATGCACAAATGGTGGTGGACAAGATGATGGAGGGGTAGGTGGGAGTGGGGTACACCTCTCTCCACTGATGCATCAAAAACGTCTAAAGACACAGGAGTTCTCACAGAAGACCAGGTGAATACTGGCAGGACGCCCTGACTTCTGAGAAGGAATATCCGGATTCATACAAAACTCAGTAGGACAAAGGAAAGAAGGGACAAGGCGGAAGGGGAAAGAAGGAGGAGAGCAAGTGGGAACAGCCGGCACCTGGGGCTGAGGGAGCTGATGCGCAGGGGAGAGATCCCCGCGTCCACGGCCGTCCACTGGAATGGGGGAGTCATTTGAAGCTGTTGGGGAGTGAACTAACTAACCTGTGACCGTCCGAACAGAGTGAGAACCACATAGACAAGCCATGCTGCTGCCTTTCATACCTTGGACGGGGTTGTAAGTCCACTGGTGTCCACGGAAGCTGGGAGCTGGAGCCATGGGGATTGTGGAATGATCTCAGGGTGAGGACTCCTGTTGATCATAGGAAAACAGCCAGATGGGATGGGATGGAGGAAATCTGCTGCATCCAATGCTACTTAAGGAAACCCACAAGGCCATAAAAGTAGGGTTCAACTGCCTGTGGAGTAGAGCTATCTCTTTCTGCATGGTGGTACCTGTAGGTTGAGCAATAGAGAAAGACTTCAGTGAGGGTGGTCCTTGAGTGCCTGATGCACTAAGCAATGGAGAATTTTGAATGTCTATATACCCTACCCTACCCTATTCTCTGTCTAAATTGTGGGTTTTAGCATCATAATATTTTTATGAACTGAAATTTCTTCTGGTTGAGTTTCTGGTTTACAAATTAAGCTAATTCTTCACATCTGACTCGTTCTTGGGGTTTCAAGAAACTTTGAGAACCTTCCTTCCTCTCAAGGCAATAATGTCCTTTACTACCATTGCTGACTTCCCATACTTGCACTTCTTGCCTACTACATCTATGTCTTTCTCTATTCACTATGACCTTAGTAGTATGTGTCCCTATGTTGCTATTAATATTGATAACAAATTACTAACCTGATGCACTAGAAACCCAGAAGGACTACAGTTATAACAGTAGTAATAAATTACCTCCAAATTATAATCAATTAATGCTTCCATTTAAAACTCATTTTCTATCTATATGTTAGTGAGATCTCTTAACTCATTTTCCTTACTAGGTGGCTCAATTTTGAAATGAAATATAGAAAACAATAGATTGGTGAACTCTGGAAATTACCTTCCTTTTGATATGCATCATTAGTAAGTATGCAAATATTAGTTTTGGTTTTTTTTTTCCCAAGTGCTACGGTTCTTAGTACATATTATAGCTCACTGTGGGGTGATTTCTATTGACTGAAGAATGTTCACTGTGAACTATAATTGTCAAACAAGTGAATGGAGATGAAGAAAGTAATGCCAGGAAGGCACAAGCTTTTGTTGTTATAAAAGGAAAACCTTGCTTTGTTTCTCACCTACAGTCTAATCTTTAGATTTATTGAAACTCTTACTGTTCTTATGCTCCATTAAAAATTTGGATTATTTGGGGTTTTTTGCCCATGAGTTGTATGTCTCATGTGTTTTTGGATATTAAGCCCTTATGAAATATGTGATTTGGAAATATCTTCTGTCAGTCTGTAAATTGCCATTTGATTTTGTTGATGTTCCTTTCTTTGGAGTTTGTTGTGGTGGCACTGGTTTGTTTTTGCAGTTGTTGCCTTTTCTTTTAGTGTGAAACCCAAAAACTTGTTGCAAAGACTGATGGCAAGAAGATTACCTCAATGTTTTCTTTTAGGGGTTTAATCGCTCAAAGTCTTACGTTCAACTTTGTAACCCCTTTTTAGTTGATTTCTGTGTATGCTAAAAGACAGGGGCACAGTTTCATTTTTTCATAGAACTATCCAGTTTTCCCAGTGCCATTTTTGAAAAGCTTGTCCTTTCCCCATTGGATATTCTTGGCTCCTTTTTCATAAGCTAACCGACAATATATGGGTGTCCATTTCTTTCTGGCTTTGTTGTTCTGCTCTGTTGATTGATGTGTCTGTTTTCATGCCAGAAGCAAATCATTCTGTTTTGATTACTATAGCTTTCTAATACAATTTGAAATCAGCAACCCTAGTCTCTAACTGTGTTCTTCTTCCTCAAAATCACTTTGACACTTTGGTATTTTGTGATTTAATACAGCAGGATAGACCAAGAAGAGATGGAGAAAGTACACAGAAGAACTATACAAAAAATCTTAATGACCCAGATAATCGCAGTGGTGTATGTTCTCATTCAGAGCCAGACATTCAGGAATGTGAAGTCAAGTGGGTCTTAAGAAGCACTGCTGCCCATAAAGCTAGTGGAGGTGATAGAATTCCAGCAAACCTATTTAAAATCCTAAAAGATGATGCTATTAAGGTGCCCCACTCAATGTGTCAGAAAATATAGAAAAGCCAGCAGTGGCCAGAGGACAAGACGAGGTCAATCATCGTCCCAATTACCAAAAAGGGCAGTACTAAAGAATGTTCAAGCCACTGAACAGTTGCACTCATCTCCCATGCTAGTAAGGTTATGCACAATTCCTCCAGGCTAGGCTTCAGCATTATGTGAACCCAGAACTTCCAGATGTTCATGCTAGGTTTAGCAAAGGCAGAGGAATCAGAGATCAAATTGCCAACATTTGCTGGAACATAGAGAAAGCAAGGGAACTCCAGAAAAGCATCTGCTTCATTGACCTCACCAAACTGTGTGGATCACAACAAAGTGGAAAATTCTTAAGGAGACGGGCATACCAGACCAACCTTACTTGTCCTCTGAGAAATCTGTATGCAGTCCAAAAAGCAACAGGTAGAAGCAGACAAGAAACAATAAACTGGTTCAAAATTAGTGAAGGAGTCCGTCAAGGCTGAATATTGTCACCCTGCTGATTTAACTTATATGCAGAGCATGTCATGTGAAATGCTGGACTGGAAGAGTCCTAAAAGCTGGAATCAAGATTGCTGAGAGAAATATCAACAACCTCAGATATGTGAATGATACCACTCTAATGGCAGACAGTGAAGAGGAACTAAAGAGCCTCTTGATGAAGGTGAAAGAGGAGAGTAAAAAGCTGGCTTAAAACTCAATATCAAAAAAGCTAAGATCATGGCATCTGGTTCCATCACTTACATGGCAAATAGAAGGGGAAAAGGTGGAAGCAGTGACAGATTTCCTCTTCTTGGGCTCTAAAATCACTGTGGATGGTGACTGCAGCCATGGAATTAGAAGACGATTGCTTCTTGGCAGGAAAGCTATGACAAACCTAGACAGTGTGTTAAAAACAAAAACATCACTTTGCCGACAGAGGTCTGTACAGTCAAGGCTATGCTGTTTCCAGTAGTCATGTATGCGTGTAAGAGCTGGACAGACAATACAGAAGGCAGAGTACTGAAGAATTGATGTTTTCAAACTGTGGTGCTATGGAAGATTCTTGAGAGTCTCTTGGAAAGCAAGGAGATCAAACCAGTCAACCTTAAAGGAAATCAACCCCAAATACTCTTTGGAAGGACTATGCTGAAGCTGAAGCTCCAATATCTTGGCCACCTAATGTGAATAGCTGACTCAATGGAAAAGACCCTCATGCTGGGAAAGATTGAAGGCAGAAGAAAAAGAGGCTGACAGAGGGTGAGATGGTTGGAAGGCATCACCAATTCAATGGGCATGAACTTGGGCAAATTCTAGGAGATGGTAAGGAACAGGGAAGTCTGGCGTGTTGCAGGCTGTGGAGTCACAAAGAGTCAGACATAACCTGGCAACTGAACAATAACAAGAGTTATATACAAGTTATAGAATTTTTTTTTCTGTTTTGTGAAAAATACCTTGGAATTTTGAAAGAGACTCTTGTGAATATGTAGATAGCTTTAGGAAGTATGGATGTATTAAGAATATTAACTCTTCCAGTCAATAAATATGAAATATGTCTCTTTTGGTGTCTTTTAAACATTTCTTTCATGAGTGTCTTGAAGGTTTTCATACATAGATCTTTCAACACCTTGCTTAAATTTATTTTTTTGTATTTTATTTTTTTGATGATGCAATTGTAAATGGGATTATTTGTACTTCTGTTATTTGTTTTGGTGTATGGATAGGTAACTGAGTTTTATATATTCAATACTGTATACAAAATGCATGCTGTTTTTTACAGAATAGACAATTTTCCCCTGAAATAAGACATACAGAATGCCCAAGAGGTATATGACAAGATGCTCAACATCACTATCAGGGAAGTGCAAATCAAAAGTACAGCATATACCACCTCACTCATGTTTAAATGGCTTTTACCAAAAAGTAAGAGATAAGTGTGGCTGAGGATGTGTAGAAAATGGAGGTCTTAATGGATTATTGGTAGGAATGTGTATTGGTGCAACTCCTATGGAATACCTTCTGGAAATTTCTCACGAAATTTTACAAAGAATTGTTAATGTAGCCACTAATCCCACTTCTGGATATATATTTACTTCTGAATATATAATGAAATAATTATTTCTAAAAGAGAAATCTGTGCTCACATATTCATTGCATCAATATTCACAGTAGCCTAGAAACAATCTATTTTAGGAACAATCTAAATATCTGTCAGCAGGTGAAGAGACTTAAACTATGTGATGAGATATATATATGTGTGTGTGTGTGTGTGTGTGTGTGTGTGTGTGTGTGTGTGTGTGTGTATGTGTGTGTGTGTGTGTGTGTGTGTGACTTTTATTTAGCCATTAAAAAAGAAATAAATTCTTCCATATGTGGCAGCATGGATGAAACTGGAGTGCTTAATGCTAAGTGAAACAAGTTAGAGAAAGACAGTTACTGTATGATCTCAATTGTAAGGAATGTAAAAAGCAAAAAACGTGGAACTCAGAAACAGTGGAGGAAAGTGACTGCCAAGGCTTGGAGAATGGGAGAAATAGGGATGGGTTTGTAAAAGGTTATACATTTTAACATGTGAAAATTATAAGGTCTGAGGATCTAATGTGTAGCATGATGACTATAACTGATAAAATTGTGTTGTATAATTGTTGCTGTCTAAGAGAGTGGAGAAGGAAATGGCAACCCACTCCAGTGTTTCTGCCTGGAGAATCCCAGGGACGGAGGAGCCTGGGGGGCTGTCTTCTATGAGGTGGCACGGGGTTCGACACGACTGAAGCGACTTAGCAGCAGCAGCAAGAGAGTGGAACTTACCTGGGTTCTCTTCAAAAAATAAAAGGTAAACATGTCAGATGATAGCTATGTTACTTAAGTTAATAGAAAGGGTAAGTCTTTTCTAATACATATGTAAATGAGGGTCAGCACTATGGCAGAGGGGTAGGTGGAAATGGCAAGTATACTGGAGTGGGTACTGGAGTGGTACTTTCCTCCTCTGGAGGAGCTCCCGACCCAGGGATTGAACCATCTCCTGTGTCTCCTGCATCGCAGGCAGATTCTTTAGCTGCTGAGCCATCAGGGAAGTGCTAACAAAACTACCGCATGACCTAGAAATCCTACTATTGGGCATATACCCTGAGAAAATCATAATCCAAACAGACACGTGTACCCCAAAATTCATTGCAGCAGTGTTTACTATAGCCAGGGCATGGAAGCAATGTAGCCATGCACTGAGAGAGGAATGGATAAAGAAGTTGTGGTACATCTATACAAGGGAATTTTAATTCACCTCAAAAAGAAGCGAATTTGGGTCACTTGAGCTGAGGTGGATTAACCTACAGCCTGTTATGGAGAGTGAACTAAGTCAGAAAGAGAAAACCAGATATTGTATATTAATGTATATATGGAATCTAGGAAAATGGCACTGATTAACCTGTTTTCAGGGCAGGAAGAGAGACACAGACAGAGAACAGGTTTGTGGATACAATGGGGGAAGGAGAGGGCAAGTTGAATTGAAAGAGTAGTACATTATGTAATGTAACAGTACATTACCACGTGTAAAATGTTAGCAGACAGCTGGCGGGCAGTGGCTGTGTGACACAGGAAGCTCACTCCGTCTGTGTGACCACCTGGGGAAGCGGGACGGGGTGCGAGTGGGGGGACTCAGGAGGGAGGGGGGATATGTACACTTATGGCTGACTCACATCATTGTACAACACATTTTAAAGAAATTATACTTCAATTAAAAATAAATTTAAAAAATAATACATACATCTATCAAAATCTCATGTTATATACTTTAAATATCTTACAGTTTTATTTGCCAATACTGTCTCAAAAAATACTCTTAATCTGCTTGCTGGTCACTATTCATGACATATGATTTATATATGTTGTTGTCTACATAGGAAAAGGAAAAACTTTGCAGTATCTACTGAGAAAGGCAAAGTAGAGACTTTTTCGATGCTTAAATATTACTTAAGTAAAATGACTAATAGTTAAGTAGTTATCAGTGGATGAATAGCCCCTCAGCCTCTGGCCTCACTTTTAATAGGACCCTGCTTCTCCACTTTCTAGCACTTTGGTTGGTTTCTTTTCTTGGAGGACAAATTTAACAAGTCAGTTTCTATACAAATGTTGTAACTGGGTGCTTAGTCCCCAGAGGTGACAAAGTCCCTTACACTTGAAGCTGCTTGTGTGAAATAAAAGCCTCCTCCTGTATCATTTGTGTTTTTAAGGAAATCCAGAAGGCGGAGGGTAGCACTGAAGGAGAGGTTTTGTTTTCCAAACTGGGCTCCTCTTGTCAGGACTAGATCAGAGGTGTATGAAATTTTTCAGGCTGCTTTGAACAGCCATGGCTATCTTATGCTTGCATACATATGCCCATCTCACACACACACACACACACACACACACACACACACACAATACATGACTGGCATGCAAAGGAAAGTCAGGTTCCCATTTTCCAGTCACTGAAAATAAAAAAATTAGATTTATCTTTTTGCTCTAATTCTCTACTTTTCAGAGTAAAATGTGAATGAATAAAGTGAAAATCCCACACAAAACCTTCAAATCAGAAGAGAATTTTAACATTTATCCTTCATTTTCTTAAAATAAAAATATTCAACAAATATAAATACATAGACATCAATATATTCATACAGATATACATAAAGAGTAGCTGAAGGATCTTCTAACAAGGAAGTTATTAAATTTTGTGTGGAAGGTCTATGACAGTGTTTATAATGACCAGTCACTGAAAGATTTGACATTTTTCATGTGGCTGAAATATATATTTTTTTTTCTGGACACTTCAGATCATAAAGACTTTGTCGGGCTACACACAAAAACTGAGAAACTTGCTCTTGTTTTGCTGTCACCACCTCTGAGTTTTGAACCTCTGGGGGTGTCTATAAACAGAAGTCTCATCTGAAAAGGCTGCTGTTAAAGTGTCCATGTGTTGCATTTGAGAAGATATTTTTATTATTTGTTACCACAATATCTGGAATTTTTGACTACTTTTCCATTCTGTAGGAAATTTTGCATTTTTAAATGTAAGTGTTTGTATTAAAGTTAATGGGACTTTGCTTAAGAGTTTTAAAAAATTAGTGCTTTCATCAAATTTTGGAACCAGAAAATAGGATTGCAGTGACCTGATTTCTCTCAGTCTTTTTGCTTGGTTACAGGGTGGGAACAACATCAAATGGTGACCATTCTGATCCTTATACAATTCCTGGGAAGTCAGTCCACATTCTCCTTTAATGATCCACCCCAGGTCTCAACAACCCAGATTGTTGAAATTTCTTATTATGTACACCTTGAAACTTGAAGTCATTCCATGTTTTGTTTTCCATTTTCCATGGACTTTGAAATCTCTCTAGTCGAATAATTCCTAGTACACTTTGATGTCATTATTAAATGATCTTGAACATAATTTTTTAAAGGTAAGCAATCTAAAGCATTTAGCATTTCTCATGTCTTCCATTGCACTCCATCTTTTCTATATTTTGGCATATAAATAAATAATCGTGATTGAAATTGTTTCAAAACTTCATAATTTATAAAGCAATTTTTATATCAATGCTGGTCTTAGTCTCATTGTGATAAACAAGGAGACAAGGGTTTCATGCACTTAGGGAAGAAAGAAATCTGGGAAGGAAGGAAAGAAGCTAAGGCGATGTGTAATGAAGGGTTGAGTAGAGCAGGAAATGGATGTAAGAACTTGAAATAATGGGATGCAGACGTATTTCAGTGGCCAAACTATGTAAGATAGACGGGTCTGCCAAGAAGAGTTGCTCTTTTCTAATTCACTAATTTTTGTATCAAAATCAAAGCCTCATATTTTTTGCAAACTCTTGCCTGATTGAATCCCATCCTGACAAAGTTGGCACACAGATGCTCCACACACAGGTGTGTACACAGACCTTGATGAGTAAAATGAGCCGATTTGCATTGTGGCTACCAATCGCAGTTTGGTCTGTTCCTCTTTCCCTCCAATTTTCTGTACTGTTTCTACATGTTCTACTGGGTAGGATGTGGTTAAAGGGTAGCTCAAACACACACATTAAAAGTTGTAGGAATAAAGTTGACTCCATTACAAATTAAAGTTACACTGCTGGTTCAGCAGTAAAGAACTCACCTGCCAATGCAGGAGACGCGGTTCGATTTCCTCAGTGGTGAAGATCCCCTGGACAAGGAAATGGCAACCCACTCCAGTATTCATGCCAGGGAAACCCCATGGACAGAGGAACCTGGATGGTCACGTCCATAGGGTAGCAAAAGAATCAGGCAAAAATTAGTGACTAAATAACAAAATCAGGGAAGTCTTTCCCACATCATTCTGTCTTTCTGGCCACTCCTGAATAAGATTTAAAAACTGGAGATTTGGAGTTGTAATTGAAAATCAGAAATATATACTAATTTTCCAATTGAAGCAGGAATCTCTAAACTCAGTCTATGAATGTTTAAAATCTTAGAACTTCATTAAGTTGTGATGACTACAGTGAGACCGTCAAGGTTGAGAAAGAGAAGCTCAGCCTTCTCTCCCCAGCAAGACAGCTGCCAGATGACGCTGTGCTCTGAGCTTGTCCTCTTGGCCTCTGTCCTGCTTGTCTCCTGCATGTGGAGCAAGAAAACTTAAAAAGCTATTAGGCAAGTGCTCAGGCCTGGTGCACTGGGAGGACCCAGAGGAGTCGGGTGGAGAGGGAGGTGGGAGGGGGGATCGGGATGGGGAATACGTGTAACTCTATGGCTGATTCATGTCAATGTATCACAAAACCCACTGAAATGTTGTGAAGTAATTAGCCTCCAACTAATAAAAAAATAAAAATAAAAAATAAAGATGCCTAAGAATCAAAAAAAAAAATTAAAAAAAAAGAAAAAGCTATTAGGATTTGCAGGGCTCAAATACCCAATGGCAAAAATTTACCCCAATCCCACAAAGAAAGCAACCCTTTAAAAAAAAAAAATTGGAAACTTTAAGGGAAGATTTATGGACCTTCAGGTTTATAAAACCATCTGGTGCTTCATAGTTAGCAGGCTGGTTGCTTTGAGAATTCAAAGTTTGAACTGACTACACCACTATTGTTACCACTTCCTCCTTCTTGAATAGTTCAATTTAGTTTCTACATTGATACCTAAGAAGCTAGTCATTTAAACTTATTGGGCAACTTGTAAAAATCTGTAGGATTTAGGAGAATGTACCTGTTGCTTTTTAAGGGCATTTTTACTGTTTGTCCCTTGCTGCATTCAGGAGTCCAGTTGGTGACCTCTGAGTTTCCACTTAGCTTAGCTTCCTTAAGGAAGCACTGCATAATTTGGGTTTTGTTTTAGCAGATGCGACCTTTGACCCCTGTCAGTAAAGTGTTTAGGCTGTGGAAGGACTGAAAAGAGCTTTCAGATGGGATATTTCCAACCTCTTCCAAGTTAGAGTAGTCTTCCTCTCAGCATAGCAAATCCTTATATAGAAATGGTTTCCACCTTCCGTAGAGTGTTCTGGTGGAGCAACTCAGATCAAAGGCTTGATATTTGAAAAATGCACATTCACATTGCAGAGCAAAATAAAAATGTTATGCAAGTCAATAATATCACTTCAAAGTGACTCACGTGTGTTCTCAATTTCAAAAGAAAATGGAGAACATGAGAATAGGGTGTATAAGTTTTCCCTGCCTAATTCTGTTTGTAACTGAGATGAAATCTCAACTATCCCTTTACTGCTAGTGTCGGGTCCCCAAGGACTCTGGGTGTAGGGCAATCTGCTTATTATTTGCCTGTACCTGTGATAATCTTGTACACTTAGATTACAAGGGTGACAAACTTTTATCCACCTCACACTTTTGGAATGGAAATTTGTTACACCTTATTAAAGGAATAGCATTTTAGGGAAGAATATAAAATGAGAAACAGAGATAATGTGGATTAGCCCCTTAGATATCGTTAGTCCCAGAAAATTAGTTGTATTCATAGGATTTGTTTCTGTTGTTGTTATAGTATTTGTTGAGTAACCATTTTATGGGTGTCTGTCATTCTCCTAGGTACAGTATAATTGTATCTTTAGATTATACAACATTTTAGGAATCAGACTGTTTATTTTTTTCTTTGCCTGTTCAACATGCTTTATGATAACTTTAGAAAAGTTCTGCATGTATTTATGCATGCAAATGTTTTAGTGTATTATATCGGTACTTACTTGACATATGTATCTTGCATACATCATCTGATTTGCTAGAAACTAAACATTAACCATATTGTGATGAAAATTAACTCTCCTGGCAACGCTTTTTTCCCCATATTCTTTCCTGAAATGATGATGGTGAACTATAATATTGTGGAAATATATGTTCAGAATGTAAAGCTCAAAACATGAGGCTCAGAGATTGAATCTTGAGGTCTGATCTGTTCCTTAACTTTGCCTTAACCCATTAGACATTATGTCAGCAGTTAGGCAAGGCAATATTTTTCCTTCCACAACAGTAGCTCTTATTTTGCTTCTCAACCTCTGATAAATCTACTTCTGTGCATCCTCTTTCCAGTAGAGTGCTAACATGTGAAAGTTCATATGTAGATTGAGATGAAAACTGAACTGTGGATCTTAAATGATACTACACAGCCATTTGTTTGGAAAACGGGGAGACTCCAGATTGAGCAGAAATGATACACAGATATTTGTCTAAATTGGCTCTGGATCTGACTCATCTGTGACTGAATCTTTGTTACCACACCTGCATTTCATTTCTACTTAAATTCCGAGAGTGCGCTTCGGAGATTTTGATCAGGTTCTTTTGACTTTACTTTTAGTTAATCCCTTTAGACACAGTTTATAGACTAAGGGGAACCTCCCAACACTTTGCAGAATGAAATTGCATCCCCTAAAATGGCTACTTCTTGTGTTGCTCAGTGACTGGTTGGTGTAAGAAAGCAGGCTGGCTTGGGCTGTTTTCGTTCCTACTGTTTTGTAGTCAATAGAAAAGAAAAGGGCTCTGTAAGCATAGTTGAGTGAATACACAGTTAGAGGCTCAAGATTTTAGACTCACCTTTTGTTTACTCACTTCTCCTTTCCTGTCCTCATATCACATCTGTCACCAGTTTTCTCAGAGAGTTCCTCCCTAGAGTAAGTGTTTCCGGCCTCTGATGAGAAATGCACTGGAAATAGTTTTGAGCTATAACAGACATATCAAATTCAGTTTTTCTAACCAGCAGCACCAAATAAATTCTGACATGGGGATTACTGACCTCATGTCTGCCAACTGGGGTTGATCCATGGCTGCCATCACCATTTAGAAAAGTACATTTGAAAATATCATATGATGTAAGTTTTAAATGCAAATTTTCGGAATCTTCAATCCATCTGTTGTCATTACTGAGAAACTGAGAAAATGTCTGAAACTGTATATATATGCAATTTTATATACTGTTTTATATATAGGCATAATTTATGTATATAAACTTAAATATGCATATATATATATATAGCAAAGGTTACCTGTATTAAACACTTATTACCTTTATCAAGAAAGGGCAAAACAAATTCAATCTTTCATGTTATTGTGTTTGGTCTTTCCTCTTAACCTTCTGAATCAAGGTTAAGATTCACTTAACCTTCACTCTAAATTGAGTGGAATCCGCACCAAGTTTGTTTTCTCTCCAAGATTATTAAAAACTTCATTAAAACACTTCATCATGGGGTCATCTTCATGTATTTTCTGACCTCTAAATTTCACCAGAGCAAACCCACACTTTGCCTCAAAACCATCATGAGATCTGCCAGTCTTGGCCTCTTGATCATTTGTTTGAGATTTTTATACTAAGCACACATTTCTGGGTAAGTAGGCACACATATCCATGCTTTTCTGCAATATTATGGCAAAAGCCTTGGTCAGTGGTTTTCACAGGGAGAGGGGAAGCTATATTTTTAATATTAAAGTTACCCCTGGGGCCTGGGTAAATGTAGATTGCAGAAAAGAAGACATGACCATTCCAAGAACTTTGGCCTTTGACCCAGAATATATCCTAATGGGTCTCTGGCTGAATTTCCACAGTGATTCTTAGCACAAAAAAACTGATAACCATGAGTTCTTCTGAAAAGTTTATACTGTAGTTTCTTAACCACATGTGAATACCTTTGAAGCATTAATAAATCATCTTTGGATTCTCAAAGTTCACAAACATTTCTCTTACCTTGAAAAGGGCCACAGGCAAAGTATATGGAATTCCGTATCTAAAATAACTGAATTAAATGAGATAATGTATGTGATAATTCTCTGTGACTTTTAACTACAACACTAATGTTGATCATTGGCATTTACAGATTGATGATTTTCTCCACTAAAGAGATAGGAACTTGTCTAAATACTCTAGAAATCCTGACCATGTTAGGCTTATTGCAAGACCACAAAGTATGTATAAAACCACATATACCATTCTTTGTGGGTGATTTCAAGAATGTTCAAGAGTAAGTTTTTCTCCATACAAATTTTCCCCACTTATTTACTTCCTGAGTGAAATAGAGCTCCATTGTAATGGCACACTAGAATATTTAGAGTTGTTGTTGTTCAGTCCTAAATCATGTCCAACTATTTGAAACTCTACAGACTGTAGCATGCAGACCTTCCTGACTTTCAGAATATTCAGAGAGAATAATTCTGTATGAAGATATGGAAGTCTTACAAATCTAGAAAAAAAGCTTATTAACTTCCATTCTTTTGTTAGAACTGCATCCTTGTAGATACGAAGTCTAAATGTATGCGTGTTAACCTATAATGCAGAAACACCACCCTCCCCCTTGGTGATAGTGATGGTCTGTGTCTATAGTTAGGGAAGTAACACAGGCTTCTTCTGTTGTGGGATGGTTCTCCTGTGCCCTGCCCACCAGAGAGGTCTGTGTGTGGCCATCTCCATCTATGCGGACCTTGTGTGTGGGCCAACCGCAGTTCTATAGCACCCCTGCCAAGAACTTTGTCTTGGCCACTGGCGGTGCAAACTGCAGAGTCTCAAGATTTTATTCCATCCCAAAGGGTTTCATCAGAAAGGTATAATCCATAGGAGTAAAAACAGACTCCCTGGAAAAAAACACAAACCATTTTCAAGATCATGTTCTTGATCATCTTCATAAATACAAGAGAAAAGTCTCACCAAAGTGATGGATATATATTCTAAAATAACATTTTTATTGGCTGCCAGCTTGTAAAGGTGGAACATTCATAATCTTGAGGTCACAGTGTAGACTCTTTCCACATACAGACAGCCTCATGTCACATTCCTTTCCATTTGCATTGGTGAACTGCAGTCTTTGCACCCAATGGTAGAGTGCAAAATAAGGGATTTGACCCAGAAAAAAATTCAACCTCACATCACTTGTAAGAAGTGTGAATTGCTATTTCACTCTAAAGATTCCTGTTTTCATTTTTTTAGTTTCTTCTATGCACCAGGCAGTATAAAAGATACTTAATGTACTCTACATTGTCACATTTATATTTTTATTCACACGATTATATATGGCAGGAATGATTCTCTAGTTATTTTATAGCTAGAGAACTTCTTTCTCTCTTGCTTTGCTTATCCCTCCTACATAGTAGACGTTGCTGTAAGTCTTAAACATTCTTTTACTTAAATCTTTTAAAGATTTCTTTTCTTTCCAGAGCTTTTACCACAAACTGCTCCATCAATCTCCTGGATGATCCCCAGTCCCTGAATTAATATCCCTGGAGTCCCCTTCTGCTCCCTCTAATACTGGTTCCATTCTTCAGCTGGACTTTGTTTTAAACATAGAAGTATAATTGTGTCTCTGCTCCCTAAACCCTTGGATGCCTACCCTTTTCCCTAGAAGAAAGCCCACTTTTCTTCCCACTGTCCTGGGTCTCTCCTAGATCTGGCCCTTGCCTGGGCTTCAGCTTCACTCCTGCCCTGTCCTCTCCTCTCTCCAGGCCAGCTACACCAGATCTGATCAGTTCCCTGAACATACCATGATCCTGCACCATCTTCCTTGCCTTGTTTTGCTCTGCCTAGAATGTTTTTTCCTACAGTTTGTTCAGTTTCCTCCCATGTATCCTTTGGATTTTTAGCTTCTGTGTCAGTTCTTCAGACAGTGACTCCTAACCCTTTGACTAGGAGCAGAGTTCCCTTGCTCTCTGCTCCCACAGTGTGAGTCCTTCCTGTTTCCACGTCTCTTCGTGCTTGCATTACTTGTTAAAATACCTGTCTTTTCCACTGGAATATAATCTTAATGAAATCAGTGACCTCACCTGTCCCACTTATCAAAGGATTTTCTTTCTGTAATGTAGAATCTGGTACTGGGGAGGCATTCAGTAAACCATTGTCAAATGCATAAAGATTTTTAAGAAAACAGAAAACTGGAGAGGTTGAATTCCCTGCCCTGAGTCATACAAGTTATACCTCTGGCCACACCTGGATTAGAACCCACATGTGTTTATCAAGAGAGTCCAGTTTTCCCTCCATTTGACTGCTACCTTGGGGAAGCGCTGGTGTGACTAGAAAGGTTCGTTATACTTTTTCCTGTTTCCTGCCCCAGAACATTATTTTGGATCCAGTTTTATATAATGGAAGGTTCTAAGATTTTTGTGATAATCAACACATACTTTAAAAGAGTATTTTGAAAATTATAGATGTCTGCTTAGTGATACTTCTACATGTATCAGAAAGTTATATGATCTAGAAGGTTCTTGTGAACTCTATCATTAACTACTTTTAATTTTCATCTTGAATTTTATGTTAAAATTTAAAGCAAGTATTTTTTGTTTTGTTTTGTTTTTAACATCTTCTATGGGCATCCCTGGTGGCTCAGATGTTAAAGAATCCACATGCAATGAAGGAGACCTGAGTTTGATCCCTGGATTTGGAAGATCTCCTGCAAGAGGGCATGGCAACCCACTTCCGTATTCTTGCCTGGAGAATTCCATGGATGGAGGAGCCTGATGGGCTACAGGCCATGGAGTCGCAAGGAGTCGCACATGACTGAGCAAATAAGACACACATACCACTATCAAATATTTATTCACTATACGGGTGTGTAGGGTGTGGTGGTTCCCCAAGTTTATACATCAGGATTATGCAGATATTGGTTATGGACTAACCATAAAGAAATCGTGCTATTTGTGATAACATGAATGAATCTTGAGTGCATCATGCTATATGAAATAAGTCTGAAAAAGATAAATGCTGTATGACCACACAAATGTGGAATCAAACAACAACCACGAGGAACAAAACATAAATACAGAGAACATATTGGTGGTTTCCAGATGTGGGGTTTGGGTGGGCAGCCAACATGGGTGAAGTGGGTTAAAAGGTATAAATTTATGGTTATATATAAGTCATGGGGATATAACACAGAGCGTGGTGACTATAGTTAATAATAGTGTATCGCACACTTGAAAGTTGCAGAGAGAAGATCTTAAAAGTTCTCACCACAAGAAAGAAGTCATAACGATGTGTGATGATGAATGTTAACTAGATTTACTGTGGTGATTATTTTCCATCTGAACCACCAGGGAATCCCTATTTGCAGTATATACAAACACCAAGTCATTGTGTTGTAAATGTACATCTAAAATTTGTATGATGCTATATGTCAATTATATTAATATCTCAATGTAAAAAATACACCATGAAAAAAAAAGGACAGAGAGACTTTGATCGTATGCATTTCTATGTTCCTTATGTTCCTATTTCACCTATATTAATTGACCTAAGATCTATGTCCACATAGCCCTAAATAACATGATGACTTGAGAAATTTTACTGACAAGAAGAGAGAAAAGGAAGAGAGTTTAAGTTTTAATATTCATGGAACAGGCATTTGACCTTAGAAAGTAGAAAATAAGACTCACCAGATTTTACTGATAAACTCTCTGCCCTTTGTCCCAGTGGTGAAAAATGAAAGTAAAAGCTACTCAGTCATCTCTTGTCTCTTTTTGAATCCATGGGTTGTATTCTCCAGACCAGAATACTGGAGTGGGTAGTTGTTCCCTTCTCCGGGGTATCTTCCCCACCCAGGCATCGAACCCAGGTCCCCTGCATTGCTGGCAGACACTTTACCAGCTGAGCCACAAGGGAATATGCCAAGAAATAAGGAAATGCTCAGTTTTCCACTCATATTTAGCCAGGATAAAGCATCCCAGGAATATACTTGTGTATTCTGTGATGCGTTTCATTACTTATGTTATTTATTAATTTCTTTTGCATTTTGACATATGTGGTATAATATAAGAGATGTGTTTACCTTATGTGAAGTGAGTGAAGTCGCTCAGTCGTGTCCAACTCTTTGCAACCCGGTGGACTGTAGCCCACCAGGTTCTCCGTCCATGGGATTCTTCACGCAAGAATACTGGAGTGGGTTGCCAGTTCCTTCTCTTACAGATGTGTACAATTCCTTGTAGTCATATGGTAATATATTGTATTTTTACCAAAGAAGATAATTATGTTCTAATTCTTTTAAACAAAGTAAAATTCCTATGCCTCACTGTAAGAAATAATTTCTGAAGGGTATTGAAGACATATATATCTATATAGTTGGTCATGAGTGATGTTAAAAATGCAGTTTGTAAATATCCATTATCTCATCTACCATATATTTGACATTCATTCTAAATTGGACAATATTATATATTATTAGTGAAATGAAATGAAACTTGTGAAATGAATGAGTTATATTTAAAGATGCAACTACTCTACAAGTGATGCAGTTGTAACCCTATTTTATTATGTGTTTTCTGATATGAACAAAATATAAATTAAGATGTGGTGTTCTGAGGTGATTTAAATTTAGGAAGGATAAAAGAAATGAAATTTTTGATTGAAAGGAATACATTAAATAGATTGATTTTACTTTTGAATTTTCTTTATGTATAGACTTCATAATAGGGCTTCAACTACATAAAAGGGAACCATTAAATAAGCTAGAATCAGAAATTCATTTTAAATATTTAATGACTTAATTAAGTTTTATTAGTGTCTCTTTTTTTTTCTGTGTTGGGTAGCATCATTGATAGATTTGCATTGTGTTTTTAAAACAGTGACAAATGTTCATTTCTTAAACTTAATTTTTTTCACATAAACTGAAATGGCCAAGGAAAGAAATAGTAAGCAATTGTGAAGCATTAAAATCCACAAAATTTAGTCCCTGCATTGCTTTTTTGATTTAAAAACCAATATATTTTGCAGCTTCTCTAGTAAAAATTGCATTTGCTTCACTCCAGTTTTATTTTTATGTAATCAAAATGGTTTTTGCCAAAGTATAACAACTGTTCCATTTCCACCTTTCAGGCCAGGTGCGAATGATGCTTGCTATTGCACAGGACATTGGGACTCAGGCCCAGGGGGGCAGGTAGCAAAATGGTTCAAGCAAACAGACAGGGAACAATTAAAGAGGAAATTACACGAATTATACCACCATCAACAATTTGTTCACCATGAGGGGTGAGTAGGGTGTGGAGCTAACCAACATTATCCTCAGGATTATGCAAGTATTCTTAATGTATTAGTTATGGACTTACCATGAAGAAATCTTGCTCTCTGTGATAGCATGAATGAACCTTGAGGGCATTATGCTATACGAAATAAGTCAAATAAAGACAAATGCTATCTGAGCTCACTTAAATGAGGAATCAAAAACCAATAACCACAAAGAACAAAATATAAATCCAGAGAACAGTTTGGTGTTTCCAGAGGCAGGGTTTGGGTAGGAGAGCCAGGGTGAAGTGGATACAGATTTCCCATTATAAACAAGTCACGGGGATATAATACAGAGTGTGGTGATTATAGTTAATAACAGTGTGTTGTATACTTGAAAGTTGCTAAGAGAGTAGATCTCGAAGTACTCACCACAAGAAAAATTTGAAGCAGTGTGTGATGATGGATCACACTAGTAAATCAACACTAGAATTACTGTGGTGATAATTTTGCAATATACACAAATATCAAACCATTGTGTTGCATATCTAAAATGTGTATGGTGTTATATGTCAATTAAAAAATGACCTTCATCTTGGGAAAAAAGTAGAAGTAGACTTTGACCATATGTTTTTCTACAGCCCTTCATATTCCTATTTCTCCTTTATTAACTGACATAAGAATCTAGGAAGATATAGCCCTGAATAACTTGATGACTTGTGAAATTGTCCTGACATAGGAGGGGAAAGAAAGAGAGTCTAGGTTGTAATATTTATTCAACAGGCATTTGACCCTGGATAACAGAAAATAAGATTCCTCAGACTTTCCTGATAAACCCTCTGCCTTCTGCCACACTGGGGATCAAGAGTCAAAAGTTACCGTGAATGTTAAGTTATTAATCACTCAGTCAGTCAGTTCAGTCGCTCAGTTGTGTCCAACTCTTTGTGACCCCATGAATCGTAGTATGAATGTTAAGTATAAAAACTCAATATTTTTCAAGGATCCCTTTAAGTTAAGAATTTGTATTTAAAAAAAAGAATTTGTATTTATAGATGAGTTTTTGAAATTTATTCACATTTGAAAAATATTTAACTGATTTTGAGTGTACTACTTTATTCCTTTACATTAATAAAAATTTAATACTATCCTGAAATGTAGCCTAAGGCATTTTGGCATGAGAAATGACCAGGCTAATTTATCAATAACCAATTTATAAATTAATGATGTATTTTGAGCATTTGTTCACAATACAGTTATTGAATATTTGAGGGATTTAACTCCAGAAAGAATGAAGGGATGGAACCAAAGCACAAACAATACCCAGTTCTGGATGTGACTGGTGATAGAAGCAAGGTCTGATGCTGTAAAGAGCAATATTGCATAGGAACCTGGAATGTTAGGTCCATGAATCAAGGCAAATTGGAAGTGGTCAAACAGGAGATGGAAAGAGTGAATGTCGACATTCTAGGAATCAGCAAACTAAAATGGACTGGAATGGGTGAATTTAACTCAGATGACCATTATGTCCACTACTGTGGGCAGGAAACCAGTAGAAAAAATGGAGTAGCCATCATGGTCAACAAAAGAGTCCGAAATGCAGTTCTTGGATGCAATCTCAAAAATGAAAGAATGATCTCTGTTCATTTCCAAGTCAAACCATTCAATATCACCGTAATCCAAGCCTGTGCCCCAACCAGTAATGCTGAAGAAGCTGAAGTTGAATGGTTCTGCAAAGACCTACAAGACCTTTTAGAACTAACACCCAAAAAGAGACGTCCTTTTCATTATAGGGGACTGAAATGCAAAGTAGGAAGTCAAGAAACACCTGGAATGACAGGCAAATTTGGCCTTGCAATACAGAATGAAGCAGGGCAAAGGCTAATAGAGTTTTGCCAAGAGAACACACTGGTCATAGCAAACACCCTCTTACAACAACACCAAAGAAGACTCTATATCTGGACATCACCAGATGGTCAACACCAAACTCAGATTGATTATACTCTTTGCAGCCAAAGAGAGAGAAGTTCTATACAGTCAGCAAAAACAAGACCGGAAGCTGACTGTGGCTCAGATCATGAACTCTTATTGCCAAATTCAGACTTAAAATGAAGAAAGTAAGGAAAACCACTAGACCATTCAGGTATGACCTAAATCAAATCCCTTATGACTATACAGTGGAAGTGAGAAATAGATTTAAGGGACTACATCTGATAGAGAGTGCCTGATGAACTATGGGCGGAGGTTCGTGACATTGTACAGGAGACAGGGATAAAGACCATCCCCATGGAAAAGAAATGCAAAACAGCAAAATGACTGTCTGAAGAGGCCTTACAAATAGCTGTGAAAGGAAGAGAAGTGAAAAGCAAAGGAGAAAAAGAAAGATATTCCCATTTGACTTCAGAGTTCCAAAAAGAATAACAAGGAGAGATAAGAAAGCCTTCCTCAGCAATCAATGCAAAGAAATAGAGGAAAACAACAGAATGGCAAAGACTAGATATCTCTTCAAGAAAATTACAGATACCAAGGCAACATTTCAGGCAAAGATGGGTTCGATAAAGGACAGAAATGGTATGGACTTAGCAGAAGCAGTAGATATTAAGAAGAGGTGGCAAGAAAACACAGAAGAACTGTACAAAAAAGATCTTCATGACCCAGATAATCATGATGGTTGATCACTCACCTAGAGCCAGACATTCTGGAATGTGAAGTCAAGT
Organism: Muntiacus reevesi; assembly: GCF_963930625.1. Taxonomy (NCBI): domain Eukaryota; kingdom Metazoa; phylum Chordata; class Mammalia; order Artiodactyla; family Cervidae; genus Muntiacus; species Muntiacus reevesi. Next base: position 36,019,453 of record NC_089268.1, read on the forward strand.
GGGCCTTAGGAAGCATCACTATGAACAAAGCTAGTGGATGTGATGGAATTCCAGTTGAGCTAGTTCAAACCCTGAAAGAGGATGCTGTGAAAGTGCTGCACTCAATATGGCAGCACAATTGGTAAACTCAGCAGCGGTCACAGGACTGGAAAAGGTCAGTTTTCATTCCAATTCCAAAGACAGGCAATGCCAAAGAATGCTCAAACTACCAAACAATTGCACTCATCTCACATACTAGTAAAGTAATGCTCAAAAATCTCCAAGCCAGACTTCAGCAGTACATGAATGCTGAAATTCCAGATGTTCAAGGTGGTTTTAGAAAAGACAGAGGAACCAGAGATCAAATTGCCAACATCTTCTGGATCATCGAAAAAGCAAGAGAGTTCCAGAAAAACATCTATTTCTGCTTTATTGACTATGCCAAAGTCTTTGACTGTGTGGATCACAATAAACTGTGGAAAATTCTGAAAGAGATGGGAATATCAGACCACCTGACCTGCCTCTTGAGAAACCTATATGGAGGTCAGGAACCAACAGTTAGAACTGGACGTGGAAGAACAGACTGGTTCCAAATAGGAAAAGGATTACGTCAAGGCTGTATATTGTCACCCTGCTTATTTAACTTCTTATATGCAGAGTACATCATGAGAAGTGCTGGGCTGGAGGAAGCACAAGCTGGAATCAAGATTGCCAGGACAAATATCAGTAACCTCAGATATGCAGATGACACCACGCTCACGGCAGAAAGTGAAGAGGAGCTAAAAAGCCTCTTAAAAGTGAAAGAGGAGACTGAAGAAGTTGGCTTAAAGTTTAACATTCAGAAAACGAAGATCATGGTATCCAGTCCTACCACTTCATGTCAAATAGATGGGGAAACAGTGGAAACAGTGACAGACTTTACTTTTTGGGCTCCAAAATCACTGCAGATGGTGATTGGAGCCATGAAATTAAAAGACACTTACTCCTTGGAATGAAAGTTATGACAAACCTAAATAGCATATTAAAAAGCAGGGACATTACTTTGCCAACAAAGGTCCGTCTAGTCAAGGCTATTGTTTTTCCAGTGGTCATGTATGGATATGAGAGTTGGACTATTAAGAAAGCTGAGTGCCCAAGAATTGATGCTTTTGAACTGTGGTGTTGGAGAAGACTCTTGAGAGTCCCTTGGACTGCAAGGAGATCCAACCACTCCATCGTAAAGGAGATCAGTCCTGGGTGTTCATTGGAAGGACTGATGTTGAAGCTGAAACTCCAATACTTTGGCCACCTCATGCAAAGAGTTGACTCATTGGAAAAGACCCTGATGCTGGGAGGCATTTGGGACAGGAGGAGAAGGGGGCGACAGAGAATGAGATGGCTGGATGTCATCACCGACTCAATGAACATGAGTTTGAGGAGACTCCAGGAGTAGGTGATGGACAGGAAGGCCTGGCATGCTGCAATTCATGGGGTTGCAGAGTCAGACACGACTGAGTGACTTAACTAGACTGAACTGAGGGGTTACTGTTTGAATTTAATCTTGCTGGTCCCAGATTTTTCATGAGAAAGAGATAAATATGTGAGTAAATAATCAGTCCAGATGTATTCATTTCTTTGGTAAATTAAGTAAAACTTAACATAGCCATTCAAAGGAGAGAAGAGCTGATTTGTCTGGAAAAGTTACAAAACTTTTTTAAAAGGAAGTGAAATAGGACCTGGAGGAGCTCCACAGGAGTAGATGGGGACGAGACCCCAGGTTGGAGAAGAACTTAAAAAAAGAAAGACTTTAAAATCCAAAGAGCACCGCAGGTTTGGGGAAAGATGATGAATTCTATCGACCCTCTACTATCTTTGGGAGGGCCAGGAAGAAACAGCAAACAATCCCTAGCCTGTGACTCACACATCTCACTTGCTCCCTGAAGTTGTGTCCTTCCATTGAGTAGACTTCTGGGCAGACACATGGACACATGAGCCTAGGAGCGAACCCTCCACTCCTGTCTGTCCTGGAGACGTGCCTCCTCACATGACCTTGGGAGACAGCACTGGGTTCTATAGGTAAGATTCCCTGCAGAAGGAAATGGCAACCTAATCCAATATTTTTTTTCTGGAAAATCACACAGACAGAGGAGCCTGGTGGGCTACAGCCCAGGAGGTCCCAAAAGTTTCAGACATGCCTTAGCAACTAAACAGCAACAACAGTTAGAAACTGGATGTAACAACAAATCAAAGAATTGTGATTACATTGAACCTTTTAATTGTGCTGTGATTAGCCTTTATCACAACTCACATTACTGAATTTATTCTATATGTGTAATGTAAGACTGCTTATATTTCATAAATATTAAACTTCATATCCACATGTGAGGCCTTGTTCTTCTTGTTGTTCAGTCACTAGGTCATATCTGACATTTGTGACCCCATGGACTGCAGCACACCGGGCTTCCCCGACCTTCACTATTTCCTGGAGTTTGCTAAAACTCATGTCCATCGTGTCAGTGATACCATCCAACCATCTCATCCTCTGTTGCCCCCTTCTCCTCCTGCCCTCAACCTTTCCCAGCATTAGGGTCCTTTACTATGAGTCAACTCTTCAGATTGGGTGACCAAAGTATTGGAACTTCAGCATTAGTACTTCCTTTGAATACTCAGTGTTGATTTCCTTTAGGATTGACTGGTTTCGTCTCCTTTAATCCAACGGGCTCTCAAGAGAACTTCCAGCACCACTGCGCGAAAGCATCAGTTCTTCAGTGTTCAGACTTCTTTATGGTACAACACTCATATCTATACATGACTACTGGAAAAACCATACCTTTGAATATACAGTCATTCTTTTGGCAAAGTGATGTCTCTGTTTTTTAATATGCTGTCTAGTTTTTTTCATAACTTTTCTTCCAAGGAGCAAGCATCTTTTCATTTCATGGCTGCAATCATCACATGCACTGATTATGGAGCCCAAGAAAATAAAACATGTGAGGCCTCTCAAATATCTAACTCAAACTTTTCATCAATATAAATGTGGTTAAAGAATTATACAGCCTTATAATAACCACACTTTGACTTGTTTTAACCAATTACCATGTTTCTTTAATGATTGTGATCTATATCTCAAAGTTATATTCTTTATCATAGAGCATGACTCAAATTTACACTGAATCTACTATGTTCGCTAAGAAATCCTGTGGCTAATGACACAATAGGGGAACAAAATTAAAATAAAAATTAGGTGGTTAAAGCCGACATTGGAGAAAAAGAAGAGAACCACAAATAAATGTAAAAATGTGCACTGAATAAAGATCTGGGTGGTAGGAAAGAATAGCCATTTGGGTCATTAAGAGCAGTAGCCATACAGGGACACTTTATATTAAGACAGGGTACTCATTTTTCCATATAGCTTCTGCTTCCTGGGGACAGTGGGTGTTCAGTTCAGTTCAGTTCAGTCACTTAGTCATGTCTGACTCTTGGCGACTCTTCCTGGGGACAGTGGGTATTAAGAAATTAAAATTTAAAATGTACATTGCTACAAGAAATTTAGTGAAGAAGAAGACACATTGGGTGTGGTAGGGACAGGGTCACTTTTCTCAGCAAAAGACATTTGAACTTCAGGGAATATTCTAGAATAATCAAGGTAATTAAAAAGCAGGCAGCTGTCCCATCTTTGAAAACAATTTCACAATCACTTGTTTCTAAAATTTACATAAAGTACAAGAGAAGAACATCTGTATTTAATATTTCTTTAAAATCACGATGGTAACTGCTGTTTCTAAGGCCACCCACTTGAGATGTGGGAGACACAGAATTGTTATAAAAGTGATTCTAGATGTAAATGGTAATTCCATGGCTTAGACTCCCCAGTTGGTTTCCTGAAAGGAAAGTGAACTCCTATCCTTCTCGGAGAAACTTTTCTCTCAGACAAAACTAGAACTAAGAAGTAAGGTATCGGAAGGCCATCAATATTTTCACTCAATGAACACCTTTGGTTACTTAGAACAGGTATGTGTTGCTCCTCCATCACTTGGTCATTTGTATTGCTGTTGCTGGTATCCTATTTTGGATACCGTTTCCAACAGAGAGCTCACTCTATCTATATTGAAGGGCTATGGGCTGAAACACTTCTGTCTTGCCACCAGAGCTTAGACTGTGTCCTTTTTCCCTGTCCTCAGTTGATGCAGGGAGTTGGCTCTTTCACATAGAACCTTGAGGACCACATCTCACCAATCACCATTCCTCAGAAAAGTTAAAATTCCTTTCTCCCTCTGTGTATCAATCTCCCTTCACTTAAACTTCAGACTACATTTCTCATCTGTCCATTCCATTTTCAGCAATTCCATTCCAATTGATTTATCAATTATCAACACCATTGGTCATATGGGAAGTTCATGAAAGCTTCGCCCAAAATTAAGAAAATCATTAAAATATGAATCACTCAGACTGTGTTACCTAACCAGGGTATTCTGGGGTACAGAAACTTTTCCACGTCGTATGCTCAATGGGAAAGTTTTAAGGGAAACAATTTTCAGACTCTCAACATTCATATGAATTCGTTTCTAAATTTTTCTCTCTGAGAAAGCATCTGTATTTAAGGCTTAACTACTGGTCTTATTTTCCACCTCCCATTTTAGAATTGCCCTGGCCCTCTTTGATAAAGAAAGGCATGACTTTCACTGTCTGGAACCTATTACTGTGTGATGGCCCAGGGCATACAGATGTCTGGGATGCCAGACAAAAAGACCATTTGAAATGCTCCTGTCACCTAAGCCTTCTTTGATCATCGCATCATGAGCTTATGGTAAATCTTCATGTCTTTCTGTGTTTTATTTATTTTTGTTAAATGTATAGCAAGAAGAGTGAGTGTTGTAACTTTCTTGACTCATATATACTGTGGAACAGAATGACAGCACTGGACAATATTGATTCAACAATCTTCTTTGGATGTGCACTTGCATGTGAACATTTACTCCAAATGGAAATGGTGTTGGAACTTTCCCGATTGTCCAGAGCTTAAGAATTGATGCTCCTAATGTAGGGGTCCTGGGGTTCAATCCCTGCTCACAGATCTAGATTCCACATGCGACAAGAGAATTGGAAGTTCCGCATATGCAAAAATTAGGACACAATGCAACCAAATAAATAAAAATGCTAAAAAAAAGAGTTTTTGGTATCTTTGCAACATAGTGGCTTTAAGTATGAACCTTGGAGTCCTGTAACCCTTGCACATACTCCCACTCCACCACTCACTAGCCTGAATCTTTAAGCAAGCCTTAATTTGCTTCTCTCCATAATGCCATCCAAACTAGTGTCCACCTCTTGGAGTTGCATAAGAATTAATGAAGATAATGCAAGAAAAACATTTCAGAGAAAGCCCAGAAGAAGATAAATCCTTTACAAACGCATATATATGGAATTTAGAAAGATGGTAATGATAACCCTTTATGCAAAACAGAAAAAGAGACACAGATGTACAGAACAGAATTTTGGACTCTGTGGGAGAAGGTGAGGGTGGGATGTTTCGAGAGAACAGCATCGAAACATGTATATTATCTAGGGTGAAACAGTTCACCAGCCCAGGCTGGATGCATGAGACAAGTGCTCGGGTCTGGTGCACTGGGAAGACCCAGAGGAATCAGGTGGAGAGGGAGGTGGGAGGGGGGATCGGGATGGTGAATACATATAAATCCATGGCTGATTCATGTCAATGTATGGCAAAAACCACTACAATATTGTAAAGTAATAAGCCGCCAACTAATAAAAATAAATGAAAAAAAAAAAAAAAAAAAGGAAGGGATGGTATACCTACTGCTGATTCATGTTGATGTTCGGCAGAAAAAAACACAATTCTGTAAAGCAATTATTCTTCAATTTTAAATGAATTAATTTAAAATAGATAAGTAAAAAGAAGATAAACGCTTGACCAGTGTTTGTCACTTCACATTTTCTTACTGTGAAGTTACAACAAGGGAGCCTTATCAAGCAAAACCAGCCACCCAGCTGTGCAGTGAAGGACTCAGCCTCATCCAAAGGGAAGTCTGGACTTTGCCCTTGTTTCCTAGGAGCTCCTCTCTAAACCCTTAGGCTGTTTCCTCTGAGAAAGGGTGACTAAAGGTGTCAAAGGTTGATACAGAGAAAAGTGCTTTTGTTTTTGTGAGGGTCTTGGGCCAGCCTGACAGGGATGTCAACAGTGTGATTTAGAGTAAAAACTTTGAGCCACAAAAATGATGTGATTCAGGATGAGGTTTTGATCATGCAGTATCAGTTGCACCTCTAGAGAGGTTTGAGCCTGAGATCAGCTGTATGGACTGTCAGTCATTCCTTGGTGATGGAGCCCCAGTAAAAACTCTGGACATGGAGCCTGGAGTGAGCTCCCGTGTCTGCAAGTGCTCACTGCTGGCACATCGGTGCTGGGAACACAGAGCTGCCCATGACACCCTGGGAAGAGGAGACCAAAGTTCCATGTTTCACATTTCCTTACACTCTGCACTATATGCCTTTTCCTGGGCAGTTTTTTTATCTGTATCTTTTTTTTTTTTTTAACATGAAGTATTTTTATGTCAGTTTTCTTTTATTTATTTTTTTTATTAGTTGGAGGCTAATTACTTCACAACTTTTCAGTGGGTTTTGTCATCCATTGACATGAATCAGCCATAGAGTTACACGTATTCCCCATCCCGATCCCCCCTCCCACCTCCCTCTCCACCCGATTCCTCTGGGTCCTCCTAGTGCACTAGGCCCGAGCACTTGTCTCATGCATCCCACCTGGGCTGGTGATCTGTTTCTCCATAGATAATATACATGCTGTTCTTTCAAAACATCATCCCACCCTCACCTTCTCCCACAGAGTTCAAAAGTCTGTTCTATACTTCTGTGTCTCTTTTTCTGTTTTGCATTTGGGGTTATCATTGCCATCTTTCTAAATTCCATATATATGTGTTAGTATGCTGTAATGGTCTTTATCTTTCTGGCTTACTTCACTCTGTATAATGGGCTCCAGTTTCATCCATCTCATTAGAACTGATTCAAATGAATTCTTTTTAACGGCTGAGTAATATTCCATGGTGTGTATGTACCACAGCTTCCTTATCCATTCATCTGCTGATGGGCATCTAGGTTGCTTCCATGTCCTGGCTAGTATAAACAGTGCTGCGATGAACATTGGGGTGCACGTGTCTCTTTCAGATCTGGTTTCCTCAGTGTGTATGCCCAGAAGTGGTATTGCTGGGTCGTATGGCAGTTCTATTTCCAGTTTTTTAAGAAATCTCCACACTGTTTTCCATAGTGGCTGTACTAGTTTGCATTCCCACCAACAGTGTAAGAAGGTTCCCTTTTCTCCACACCCTCTCCAGCATTTATTGCTTGTAGACTTTTGGATAGTAGCTACCCTGACTGGCGTGTAATGGTGCCTCATTGTGGTTTTGATTTGCATTTCTCTGATAATGAGTGATGTGGAGCATCTTTTCATGTGTTTGTTAGCCATCTGTATGTCTTCTTTGGAGAAATGTCTGTTTAGTTCTTTGGCCCATTTTTTGATTGGGTCATTTATTTTTCTGGAATTGAGCTTCAGGAGTTGCTTGTATATTTTTGAGATTAATCCTTTGTTTCTTCATTTGCTATTATTTTCTCCCAATATGAGGGCTGTCTTTTCACCTTACTTATAGTTTCCTTTGTAGTGCAAAAGCTTTTAAATTTCATTAGGTCCCATTTGTTTAGTTTTGCTTTTATTTCCAATATTCTGGGAGGTGGGTCATAGAGGATCTTGCTGTGATTTATGTCGGAGAGTGTTTTGCCTAGTTCTCCTCTAGGAGTTTTATAGTTTCTGGTCTTACATTTAGATCTTTAATCCATTTTGAGTTTATTTTTGTGTATGGTGTTAGAAAGTGTTCTAGTTTCATTCTTTTACAAGTGGTTGACCAGTTTTCCCAGCAACACTTGTTAAAGAGGTTGTCTTTTTTCCCATTGCACAATGGAAAAAAGACAATATCTGTATCTTTTTAAAAACCTGTAATCCCCTGGATATATAGCAAGAGAAAATCATACTTTGTAAAGACACATGCACCTCAGTGTTCTTGCTTAATCAGGGCTTCCATGGTGGCTCAGATGGTAAAGAATCTGCCTGCAGTGCGGGAAACACGGGTTCGATGCTTGGGTTGGGAAGATCCCCTGGAGGAGGTGATGGCAACCCACTCCAATATTCTTGCCTATTCTTCTCCATGGGGACAATCACCATGGACAGAGGAAACAGGCAGGTTACAATTCATGGGGTCGCAAATAGTCAGGAAAGACTAAGCAACTAAGCACAGCAGTGTTCATTCCAGAACCGTTTACAACAGCCGGAACATGGAAGCAACCTAAATGCCCATCAACAGAGAAATGGGCAAAGAAGATGTAGTGCATTTATACAGTGTAATGTTACTCAGCCATAGGAAGGAACAAAATAATGCTATCAGAAGCAATATGGATGGACCTGGATATTGTCATACCAAGTGAAGTAAGTCAGACAAAGAAGACAAATGCATATGACATCACTTATATGTGGAATATAAAAAATAATACAAATGAACTTATTTACAAACAGGAAGAGAGTCACAATGTAGAAAATATTCCTATTGTTCCAAGGGGAAGAAGGGAGGGATAAATTGTGACATTGGGATTGACGTGTACACACTAATATATATAAGATAGATAACTAATAATGATCTATTGTATAGAGCAGGAAACTCTACTCCACTGTCTGTAATGAACTACATGAGAAAAGAATCTAAATAAGAGTGAACATACGTATATGTATACCTTATTCACTGTTCAATAAAAACTGACATTTATAGTATTGTAAATCAATTAGACTGCACTAAAAATAAAAATTGAATTAAAAATAAATCAAAGATCTGGAATAAACCATAACCACATGTATAACAGCTTTCAGTGAGCTCTTGGAGTCCTAGCTGATTATGGAACCCAAGGATGGTCCTGGGAGATACCCAAACTTATAATTGCTATCTGAAGTGAACAAAGTCTTGAGGACTTTCCACTCTGAAATTTCTATCTCTCTAAGGCTCTATTCTTCATATGCATAGCTGTGATGTTTCCATGTTGGACAACTGGTACTTTGTCTAAGAACTCAGTAATTAACTCATATTTCAAATAGGAACATGTATAGAAGGGGAGGGATTGCTCAATGACTGATAACCAAGGAAGACCCTGGAGATATTCATATACTGTTGTAAAATCCATCAAGGAGCTTGCCATCTCAGACCCTCCCCCTGGGGCTGTTGGTCCTTACTCAGCTCCCTTAGTCCTCGGCTCCCTATCAGCACACAGAGCATTCAGTGGCATGAGGCACTGGGTCACCTCAGACCAGTCAGTCTCCTCGTTGGGTGCCGTGGTCTAAATGCTGGTGTTCTTCCAAAATTCATATGTTGGGACCATTGGAAAATGATAAGGTCATGAGTGCAGAGCCCACATGAGGGCAGAGCCCACATGAATGGGATCAGGGCTCTTGTGAAAGAGGCCTGAAATACTTGCTCATCCTTTCTATTCAGGGATATGTCCTGGAAGAGGCCCTCAGTCTACCATGCTGGCACCCTGATCTTGGACTTCCAGCCTCCAGAACAGTGATAAATAACGTGGTTTATAAACCACCCAGCCTCTGGCATTTTGTAACAGCAGCCTGCATGCACTAAAACACTGGACATGATTAAATGGGAAAACAAAATTGTCAATCTTGTTTTCCCGTCCAAGGTCATGAATGTGGAACAGGTAGCATCAATATTCAATTCCAAATAAAGTGGCACATGGTAACCTATTCCATAGAATCATACATTTCTTTCAAATTGTAGTTCTTTGACATGCTCACCTGGGAACATATTTTTTTAGAGGTAATTAACATTTAAACCAATAGACTGTGGATTTTATGCGACCAGTTGAGGGTCTTAAGAACAAAGAGGTTTCCCAAAAGAAAAAGCATTTCAGCCTGAAGACGGCACCATTACTGGTAGCCCAATCACCAGCCTGTCAGCCTAAAGATGAAGCAACTGGACCCTAAGGCCTATCACTCAGCTCTCATCAGAATCCTAGCATAACTGCTCTTTGACTTTGAAAACTTATCTTCACTTCTCTAGGCCTTGTTTTCTCAAATGGAAAAGGAAAATTAGAATGGAAAATCCTTTACATTTCCAAAGATTGTGCAAATCTCTGTATAAAACATGATTCCAAACTGAGATTTTATTCTTTTTCCCAAAAAGAAAATTATTGATTGGTTGAGCAGCTTCCCTGTTTGGATCTCTTATACTTCTGATTATCTGCTGTATCCCAGAGTGTATTTCTCTAGCTTAGCTTTAAGAAAAAATCCTTGGTTGAAATAATTACTTGACTGTTATGAATATTACTTTTTTCTTTGATCTTCCATTGAAAAGCAGGAGTTGTAGTTAAGCACACTAGTGTGAGAAACTGTTTCTAAATGTCAGTATGTCACCTTGAGAAGTTTTCTGTGCATAGTTGCTCTGTCGTGTCCAACACTTTTCGACCCCATGGACTGACGACCCCTTGGACTGCAGCCCGCCAAGCCCCTTGTCCATGGGGATTCTCTAGGCAAGAATACTAGAGTGGTTTGACATGCCTTCTTCCAGGGATCTTCCTGACCAGGGATGGAATCCAGGTCTCGTATACTGCAGGCAGACTCTTTACTGTCTAAACTGCCAGCTCCCAATAAAACGGGTCTTGAAGTATACAAAAGATGCGTGATTTGTCTACTTTTGTATTCTGCAAGTGTTTTTTTTCTAATTAACTTATCAGTCCCGTTTCTTCTTACCTGACCACTATCTAGAATGTGGCTCTCTCTAAAAGAAAAAAATTAACACAAAAGGAACTTTTATCTGGAATACGAGTTGAAGTTTTGTCTATTTGTCAATTTATCCAAAATACCAGATGCTGGGTTTGCTTTGAATCATAATATTTACCTCAGAAAGAACAAATGGCTGGCCAGTTTCTGCCATGGTTGATACTCAGTAAACAGTAACTTTAGGGCAGTTGGCATACGCTTGTAGCCACAGGGGAACTGAATTAAAAGAGTGGGGATTGGTGTTGCTCAGATAGTTAGCTATAATATAATATAAGTCGGAATGTGGTCAGGGAGATAAAAATGGTGAGAATGAAATTAGGAAGCCATAAGGAGGAAGATGGTACTTTCATCTAGGAAAAGTAGGTAACAATTCATCAAGGAGGTGAATTTCTCTTGAACCTTCGAAGAGAGATTAGGTGTTTGTGTACAATGTAAGAATATTTGATTTGTAGGCTCTCCATAAAGTATTTTTATCTGTCATGATCAGAGAGTACAGCTAAGAAACTGAACTCATCCAGTGAAGTTAAAAATCCTATGATAAAAAGTAGACTCAAGTGGCAGGTTCAGAGCACTGTCTCTAGTTCTGTCCTATTCAGCCTTTTAGTCAGTGACTTGATTATCACATTATCTGTGATAATGAACTGCGAGGGCTAGTGTACGTGGAATAAAAGACTGAACATCCAGTGCCTTCCATCTAGTAGGGTAACAATTAAAAGCAAATGCATCCACAGTTCTGTGAAAGTGAAAATCACTCAGTCGTGTCCGGCTTTTTGTGACCCCATGGACTATACAATTCATGGAATTCTCCAGGCCAGAATACTGGAGAGGGTAGCCTTTCCCTTCTCTAGGAAATCTTCCCAGCCCAGGGATCAAACACAGGCCTCCCACATTGCAGGTGGGTTTTTTACCAGCTGAACCACAAGAGAAGCCCCCACAGTTCTAGTTTTGTAATTATGTCCAAATAATCAGGGTATGAGGGTTTGGGTGGGGAGAAAAGATCTCAATGGTTTTAGTTCACTGTATGCTGTGAGAGCAGCATCAAAATTCATCGAAACTGTATTCTGCATGAATAAAAGTGTTTCATTGAATAAATACCTAACAAAGGCCTGTTGGATGCAAAGAATGGACAGTAGTGAAGATATGTGGATTTTGCAAATTAGGACTTAAATTTTAATAGAAAAATAGAAATGAGGTAAATTTCAAAGTTAAATGCTGCACCACAATTGGGACATGTGTCGAGAGGGAAAAGCACAGAATTCCATATGTCCACATAACAAGGAGACCTGAGCTGTGTCAGAATCACAAAAGGCTGCTTTGTGGAAGTGGTTTTTACTGAGATCTGAAAGATGTCGAGGAGGTAATCAGGTAAAAGAGAGAAGGTCTCCCAGGGAGAAGAAATGGCATTGATAAAGAGCTTTCGCCATCTGAGATTGTAGAGTGAGAAGAACAGACAGGCCAGGATTGAACCTTCAAGGAATTTAATTTACTTGGCAAAACTTATGCAAACTGGACAGTGAATACAAGGCAGAATATGATCAGTTCTGTGAAAGAGATAAGAATCAAGTTTTGCAGAGTATAGGAGATATTTCCATTTGCTGATAATTTGGTAAAGATTCAGTTAAACTTAGGAAACTTGGTTTCTATTCCTACTTTTGCATTGAGTTTCATAGGTTTAGACATGTGATTTAAACATTCTTGCATTTACTAATATATCTTTAATTTGGGAGGATTGTTTATATAATTTCCAAGGTTTCTTCCTTTATTGAATGCCCAGCAGTAAATATCTGGAATTTAAAAAGTCTTTTACATGACAAGTGTAATAGCTGAAATATTTACAAAATTATATAAAATAGCACTGAAATTATTGCTTTTTTTCATTTTTTCTGTTTCTTTGAAATATAATTTCTGGATAAAATGGCAAGATATTTAAAGTATACATGATAATTTAAATAGGTGACATTATTAAAGGATTCCCTCATAGACTTTATTAACATATATATTAATATCACCTCACATATTTACCTTTTAAAGATCTTTTTTGGTAAGAACTTCTAAGCTTTACTCTTTTAAATGTGTGCTAAGTCACTTCAGTCATGTCCAACTCCTTATGAGCCCTTGGATTATATCTGCCAGGCTCCTCTGTTCATGGGATTCTCCAGGAAAGAATACTAGAGTGCGTTGCCATGCCCTCCTCCAGGGGATCTTCCAGATCCAGAGATTGAACCCACATCTCTTATGCATCCTGCACTTGTAGGAGAGTTCCTTACCACTAACACCACCTGGGAAGCCCCACAAATGTCAATAACACATTACAAATCATAGTTACCATGTTATACATTAGATCTTCAGACTTTATTCATCATCTTAAAGCTTAAAGTTTGTGCACTTTTACCAAATTCATTCTTAAACCATTGATTTCTCAGCTTTTATTTTTACGTGACATGCTTTGTATTTATGATTTTGGAGTCAGGAAGTAAGATGTCCCCCTCCTGTTGTAAACAGTTTACTGATAGATCTTTGAGGGACCATCTTTATCTAACATCTCCATAGCCACCCTTATCATTATCAGAAATCAAGATGATTTTCACAGATAAGGAAGATAAAGAAAACTGGCTTCCCTGGTGGCTCAGATGGTAGAGAATCTGCCTTCAATGTGGGAGCTCTGGGTTGAACCCTTGGTCAGGAAAGATCCTTGAAGAAGGGAATGGCTACCCACTCCAATATTCTTGTCTGAAGGATTCTTTGGACAGAGTAGCCTGGCAGGCTAAAGTCCATGGGGATCACAAAAAGTTAGACATGACTGAGCTACTAACACACAATGAACTTTAAGGATTTGGAAGTTGTATCAGAGTTAAGGACAACTTAAAAGTAATAGCAAAACTCTTTGAGACAGGGAAGAACATGGATACATACATGAACATTTTAGGCCCACAGGGCAAAAGAAGAAAGTGGATATTGTAGTCTCTAGAGAGACTTGTACATACCTGCAGCTAAAAGCAAGGGCCTCTGACCAGAGCTCTGGGCTTCAGTGGAGATACTTGGCCACTTCCCAGCAGGAAAGGAGTCAGGAAAGAATCAACCCACTAATCTCTTTCTTCACTGACTCACCAATCTCTTTTGTCCACCACTGGCCAAACTCAAGTAGAAGTAAGAGGCCAGGAGATCTAGAGGGATAAAGTCTGGTCTTCTCAGCCTCCAAGGGTCCATAACATAATAGAAAATGATCAGCAGGTTTCCTGCGGGGCAAATAAAGAATATCAAACACACCCACCATTTCTGTGTAGTATATATGTTTTCTTTATCTTATGAATCTAGTTGTAGTTGTTTTTGCTAGACATTTAGGATGACTAGTATGATTAACTTTAATGGGAGAAGTCAGTTTCTGATTTGACCTAGACTTGAGCATTTATTACTGTTTCTGGTATGATAATATTCTTACTGTGACCCTAACTGCTTATATACTTGATTCACTTAAACCCTTTGAAGAGATAGGTAATGTGACCAGACTTAGGAAAGGACCAGAAACTCTCAAGAGATGGTTTTATACATTGTTGAATTCATTTGATTGATTTGTATGTGTGAGAGTGCAAACTTTTAATTCCAAATTTGTGAGAGACATTAGTCTGAAATTTGCCTTTTTGTACTGCCTTTTTATGCTTTTGATATAGAGCAATAGTGGCCCCATCAAATTAGTTGGGAATATTTTCCTACTCTTTTACTTTCTTGAGGAGATTATGTCAAATTATTCTTAATTTTTAAAATATTTGTTAGAATTCTCTGGTCAAACTATCAAGGATTGATGATTTCTTTTTCAAAAGTTTTATATTACATTTTCAATCTTTTTAAATGCTATAAGATTATTCAGAAGATGTCTATAATTTTGCTTCAAGTATTTTGCAATTATATTGTTCGGTGCATATATATTTAGGATTAGTATGTATTCCTGCTGGATTGATTCTTTTTCCTTATATAATGTCCTTGTATTCCTTTGTCGTTAGAAATGTTCTTTGCTCTAATGTCTACTTTATCTGATTTTAACATATTTTTATCCTTTTATTTTCCAAATATACTTGCCATTAATGAGTTTCGTGGGTTTTCCTGGTAGCTCAGATGGTAAGAAATCCGTCTGCAATGCAAAGACCTGGGTTTGATGCCTCAGTTGGGGCGATCCCCTAGAGGAGGGCATGGGGGCCCACTCCAGTATTCTGGCCTGAAGAATTCCATGGATAGAGGAACCTGTTGGGCTACAGTCCATGGGGTCACAAAGAGTCAGACACAACTTAGCAACTAAACCACCACCTGGTGTTCCTTCACATTTATTCCTTGGGAAGAACAGCCCCACTCAGGCTGCCTTCTGATGCTAGGTTGGAGGTCAGGAATGCTGGACCTGGGTTGTCTTCTGTTACATGCTGCTGTGTTTCTCTTCCATTCTTCAGGCCCTAAACTAGTTCACCTCCTTCTTGCCAACAATCAAAAGTATACTTTGTGGTCTCTTCTTATTTCCAGAACAAACAGAGGAGTGAGCACAAAGAGATTAAGGCCATCTTGTCTGAACCAGAAGCCCAAGTTGTGTTTTTATAATCTAGGGAAGAGATTTCATGGAGGGAAATTGAGGAGGAAAGTGCAAAGGAGTCCACAGTAGGCTGGAGATGCAAGTCATGGAGTTCTTTTCTTTAGAAGTCATGGGAAGTTGAGAAAGTATTTTTCCTAGGTGATATGTATATTCAACTCTGAGTGAGTACACTTTCTGTTTCAGCAAACTAAGTCTTCTGTATTTTTTCATTAATTTTCCTTACAAATGGATATGTAAAATGATATCCATATGACATTTTATTTATTCTTCTAGGACATTGTTCTGCTTTTAGTATGACTTGAGTTATAAACCCTTGAAAAAAAGAAATGTACTATAGAGTTTGGACTATTTACCAGTAGATGAATTAATGGATTAATAAAAGAACTAAAGATGATTACTTAATTGAGCTCACAAAATTTTATATATGCATATGAAGAGAGTTTCTCACATATAATTTTATTCTTGGGCCTTTGTGGCATTCTGAGAACTTTGATTGAAGCTATATGTAAAACAAATTACTTTACTATGATAGTTAAATATCTGTGGGATAGCTATGTGTGTACATTCAGAATCCATTAGTCCAGTGGCAACAGAAATGAGTGTCCTCATCCCTTGGGGAAGAAAATGTTAGCATTTCCATTTCTATTTATTGTTATCTCACTGTCATTTAAATTATATTTTGTGTATATTTTTAAATTTCATAATATATTAGAAGAGCAATGCATATAAAATGTTTTTACAAAATATTATTAGGCCGCTGACTGTGTGTTGAAAAATGGAAAACAATTTGGAGATTAGTTCTTCAGGAAACAGAAAATTATCAAAGTTTGCTGCATAAAATATTACTTAAGTTGGGGGAGTTTACCAAAATTTTTTTATGAAATCAATTCAACTGAAGAGAGGCTGAATGTTCAGAACATCCAAGTTTGCATGAGTTTGCATAGAGCCTCAGAGATGGAAACATTTTGAAGTTGGGTAGAAGACCAAAAGAGCTGACTGGACAGGGGAAAACTGGAATCTTGAATGCAAGAAAGGGTGTTTGCTCCCCTCAGCGTGGTCTAAGTTGTTTTTCTTTAAATCACCTTCCCTTTTTCACCTTCATTCCCTAAACCCCGTCCTCTGCTTTCCTATTTATGTTCCCATAGTAAAAATCACCTGTTAACATACCATATAATGTACTTGGATTCATGTTTATTGCAGATTATCTGTCTTCCCCCAGCTAGAATATAAGTTCCATGAAGACAAGTGTCTGCCTGCTTTGTTTATTGATGTAAACTAAGCACCTATAAGAGTTTCTGAGTCAAGGAGGAATTAAGTCAATGATCAATTGGTTAAATGACCAATAGCATAGTACTGGGCAGGCCTATAGATTTTAAAATTTTGTGATTTCAATTAGCTATTTTAAATAAGCTGTTCTGCAGTTACTGTTACAAGGTTAAGAAACATTTCTGTTTCTTTTATCAGCATAAAGATTAACTACATTTGAAGATAAGGTTTAGACCCAACATGATAGCTAAAATGTACATTTGGGGAAAAAAAAAGTATACTAGTTGATTTGTTTTCTTTATCCAAAATATAATCAAATTCCACTTCAAAAACTTTTCCTTACATAGGTGTGTGTACGTACATGTTTATATATATATATATATAAATAAAATTTCATCTAGTCAAAACTATGGTTTTCCCAGTAGTCAGGATGGATGTGAGAGCTGGACCATAAGGAAACTGAGCACCGAGGAATTGATGCTTTTGAACTGTGGTGTGGGAAAAGACTCTGGAGAGTACCTTGGATTCAAGTAGATCAAACCAGTCAATAATAAAGAAAATCAGCCTTGAATATTCATTGAAAAATCTGATGCTGAGCCCAAAGCTCCAAAACTTTGTTCAAATGATGCAAAGAAATGACTCATCGGAAAAAACACTGATGCTGGGAAAGATTGAAGGCAGGAGGAGAAGGAGACCGCAGAAGATGAGATGTTTGGATGGCTTCACCGATTCAATGGACATGAGTTTGAGCAAGCTCCAGGAGATGGTGGAGGACAGGGGAGCCTGATGTGCTGTAGTCCATGGGGTCTCAAAGAGTCGGATATGACCGAGTGACTGAACTTAACTGAAGGTATGCATATGTGTTGTGTATATAGCAAAATGATTATATGATCATTATACATAAGTCACATTGACAAATAATGCTATTTTAGTTTCAGGTGTCATTATATATAGATAACATCTACATATAATGTTATTTTGGTTTTAGGTATACAATGTAATTATTTGATACATATTGCAAAATGATCACTGCAATAAGTCTGGTGAACATCCATCACTAGAAATAGTTACAGTTTTATTCTTGTAATGAGAAGTTTTAAGATCTCTTTGTATTGTTCAAATAGGCAATAAATATATTCCCTTTATGACTTAGTGCAGTTAAATGAGACAAGTGGCTTTGAGTCTTAGAATAAAGAATCATGCTGAAACAGTTGAGCTGAATAAAACTTCTCAGTGCCAATTCATATGGAGCTTTCTTGAAAAATCCACCCCTGATTAGGCCCACCTGGCTCCCATCACACACGATATGGTGTGCAGGCAGAGATCTGTGTTTAAGGTTTATGCTATCTTTTCCACTTGTCCATGCTTGTCTTTCTCAGCGTCTTTCATTGCCTCATCCACCTCCTGTCTTCACTGTCCAAATAGGTTATAATTATAGCAGAAGATGTCTGAGTAGCTAGAGTCGCAACTGCTGCCCACTGGGCATTTTGGAAAATGCTGGAAAGGAGTCCTTCCAGTCTTAGAGCTTTACTTTCAGAGGATTAGAAAGCTTTTCAGCTTGAAGAGTCCATGAATATGAATATTATCTTGAGAGAACATTTTTTAATCTTTTATTTGATTAATGATTAGTTGACCATCTGCTGAGAGTAAGGCAATGAAGGATTAGTTAAAAAAAAAAAAAGAAAAAAGGAAAAAAGGGAGGATTCAGGCAAAAGGAATGAGGAACTCTTGGAGAAAGTGGACACATGACTAAGGAGACCATTACCTCTATTTTGGTTAGGTTTAAAGTTTTGTTTAGGCTGGCTCTGTAAAGATATGGGTTGTTTCCATTTTATTTCCATTCATCCTCTATACTTACAACATATGTCTTATTTAAGTGTTGAAAGTGACTAGTGACTTACTGTTTGTTATCACTGGGTAGTCATGCTTTGGTTCTGGTATTTGATAGGGTCTAGCAGAGGCTCCGTAGAGTACTTATTTCTATCATTTGCTGCAGAACCTTAACATATTTGGTGATTTCTGGTACTAAGTCAATGAAATACTGGAAGATAGAGTTCAGATGCTTTGGGATAAAACCTTAATTTATCTCCTCCCTTCTCTCTGACTTTTCATTTATTGACTCAACTAGTCGCATATTGTTGGATGCCTTTTCTGACTCTTATGTCTGCCTCATTCCTTACATGTGGTCAAGGTGTACTTCATTTCCTGTATCTCTCACATCCTTTGCTTCTTTTCACTTGGCAGAGCCCTCTTTGACTTTTAGTGTCATAATTTTCCCAGCTCTTTCGGGTCTGCTTCCTTTTCTCTACCAGCCCCAACAGCCACAACTCCTCAATCCAGGTTAATTTTTCTCTTTCTGATTCTGGACATATTGCTCTCTTGTACTAAAATTTCTGATGTTCCTGTTGCTTTGTAGAATAAAGACAAACTGGTTTAATTTATACCAAATTGGTATAAATAATTCTCCCTAATGCATAAAAAATCCATACAAGTATTTCTCCATTCTAACCCTAAGTCGTATACATAGCATATCATGGGAGCGTAATCATAAGAGATACAACATTTCTGTTAAAAATGAACATTTCTTGTGTTTTTGTCAGACTTGATTATTCACTGATACCTTATAATGCTATATGTATTAATATCTCAGTTGCCTTAATCTAGGATGTCAGAGATATTACTTCATAAGATGATCCTAAATGAATTGACAAATATACTATCTTTCTATTTTTGCATATCAAAATCCCATCAACCTTTCAAAACTCCATCATGAAACCATCCCAGTTATGTCACTCCTATGTCAAACTCAGATGGCTTCTATCTGTATTTCAACCCACTATAGCACCTTGTTGGCATCATTTCTCATCCTTACCTTACTCTACCATATAATATAGTAATTTCTGTGCTTATATCACCCTCACCTTCTCCACATCTTGAGAGCCTACTTCTGGGAAACAGGGATTTTGTTTTAAAACCAGTTTAAGTCCTCACTGTATCCATGATATGTGACTTACTAATCTATAAGGTCAGTGAACTTCAAAGGGTCTTCATTTGTTTGTTTCCCTTGGTAACCACTGCTACTATTCTTGATATAGCAGGGCCATTTCTTCAAATGTAATCTTACATGGAAATCTGTAAAAAAAAAAAAAAGGTGGGGGGGAATCGATGCTTTCTGGATGGTAAGGGAGTGATTGTTAAATCCTGTCTAAAAATCCCCTCCTTGTTTATTCCTGCCTGACTCTAGAACATCTGACTGACTCTAGAACATCTATGGCTCTGTTCAATATTGTCTGAAATCTACAATATTCACTTTATATTTCCCATTTTCTGTTTACTAGGAATTATTGCTAAAGCCCTAAAGATGTTGCACAACCAGCCCAGCAACATCACTGACTTCTTAGGAGAGCCAGTCAAGATATTGGCCCTCATCCCAGGTGGTTTGGAGGCTGTTGAACAAGCTGAGCAACCCTAATCCAGTCACACTGCTCCAGTCTCAGTAGAGACTCAGTCTATTTGGAGGATTTTATAATTTGGGGACCTACTAGGGCATGTGTGTAAGGCCAAATAATTACTGACAAGGATACTTACTCTAAAATGAAGAGAGAATGATATCTCACTTCTCAGATAAATGTGTTACTCAGTGTCTATGTTACCAGTTGTGCAATTGTCCATAGGGCTCAGGTGGGGGACAGTTGACTATTAACTGAGCTGGATTTGTTAAACCCAGAGTGATAGAAGGTATGAAATTTTTGCAAGATGATGCAGGAAATGAGGATGCAATGGAGTGTGGGTGAAGACAGCCACTGGAGGAGGATAGAGCCCCTTTATGTTTGTACCTTCTTCAGTCTCAACCTTTGTGCCAGCCAGAAATGTCTATGTTGAAATCCTGACTCCCATGGTGATCGTGTTTCATAGGTGGGGACTTTGGGAGGAGATGAAGGATGGAGCTTCCTGGATGAGATGACTGCTTTTATATATGAGACACACAGAGTTCTCTAGCCCTTTCCTGATGTGAGGATACAATCAGAAGTGGGATACAATGGAAGAGGGCCTTATATGATCACACTGTGAAAATCCATTTCTATTGTTTATAATTCTATAATATTTTGTTACAGCAGCCCAGGAGGACTAAGAGGGCATCTTAACAATTTTTAGGCAGTTCAGTAAAACTCATGGTATTTAGGAGTCACATGCAAAGCACTTATACTGTCTGTTCTAACACTATGACAATATTAGAATCGGCTGACAGTTTGTGGCTTACTTTCATAAAGAATTCTCAGAATTCAGTCTTCTTGGTTGCCTGACCAGCACAATGAATAATTATCTAATTCTTTGATTCTTATAAGTTGACCCAGAATAATTTCATGTGATTCTTAAGTAAGCTCTTTAATGGTCTTTGTCAAGTCAGTTCCTTCTTTTGATTTTCTATTAAATGAAGATAAAAACATTGATAAATTTCCTTCTTAGATTTTGACATCTGTACAGAGTCTGTGTTTATTTTGTTTCAGATGACATCCATTACACCCAAACATGCTTTTAAAAGCTATAAAACTCAAAGAGGCTTGCAATGGGATGGATCATCACTAACCATCTCAGGACTGGCTAGGATAGTTGTGGGCTTAGCACGAGACAAATTGGCACTTCAGCATCTGGAGGTAGATGTCAATCTTACTTGAGTCCTTGTGCAGGCAGTGGAACATTTTATAAAAAGCAGTTTTGTTCACATCATCATCTTCCGACATCAGGGAGGAGATTTCTGACCACACTGGATAGGAGGTCTCCTTATCCTGGTCTTCAGAATGAATCTAAGGACCCAAAATATAATGAATTATTATGAGTTTTATTAATATTTGCTCTTCTTTCTTCCTTCTTATTATCAAATTAAGATTGGGGAAGACTTATGAAACTCTGTAGCCATGGATTTGGAGCCAGTGTTTTGAAAATATATTAGCAATCTAAAATCAAGAAGCAGAACTCAAGCATGAGTTTGGTTTTGACTCTCTTTCCTTCCTTCCCACTCTCATCCTTTGGTTTGAAGAGGACAAAGAGAGAATACAAGCAGAAGCTCAGTAACAGTTGACCTGGATTACTTTGAAGAAAACATTGATCTTGCAAATTCTATTCTCCAGTTCTCTTACCCATAAAAGTATTTCAACCACATGTGCCCAGCAAAAGGCTAGCTTTTGGTGGAATTGTGTGAAATGCAGGTAATGCTGTACCTGTCAAAAATTGTAGTTGAATTCTAATTCACTTACAATAGAAGCAATCATTATAAATGGTTAGGCTCTCACTTTATGTAACAGGGATTAGAATATAGAAGGCCTGAATCTTGTCCTTATAAAGTGAGATGTTTCCAAACTCATTCCTCAATATGGAGGTCATCTCTTCATTCATGAGAAAAGCAAAGAAGCCTTCAGAAGATGGCTCACCTTTTTTTGTATCTGCTCTGCACCTTCTAGAAGTTCTTTGGTCTTTTCCTCAATCTCTGCAGCCTTTGACAAGTGATCAGGTGAGGAAAGATCAGGTCTTTCATGCCCTGTAGCTCTGTGACTAGGTGATGCAGAGGTTCATCCTAGGAGAGCAGCAAACTGAGTACCAACCTAATAAGGATTTCATCCTAAGCAACTACAGGAACCAATCTCATTAAAATAAACAAAATTCAGTGGGCTTGGTAACATGTGATCTTTGCTCAGGGAGGCTGAGCAAACTAAAAACACCCCTTATTATTCCTATGAATATGTGAAAATTTTTCAAAGGTGGTAAAGATGTAAAATTATAAAATGTATGCTATTAGTTTATACTTTGCTGAAATTAAAAAAAAAACAACATTTAAATAATCATTTAGATGAATTCTGATTTAGAACATGAAATATTTTCTTTTTCCCTTTGAAATTCTACCATCTGCCCAGGGAGTTCTCCTATATTTGAATGCTTTTCTTGTCCAGGGAGAGAAATCTAAATATTTTGCTGGAACTTAATATGTTCCTAGAGTACCTGGCCCAGAAAACATGGATTCTACCCATGCCCACATCATTTTCACCCAATGATTTATTTGTATTAATGAATCAAATCCTTCATTAATGTATTCATTTTCTGATTGGTA
The DNA here is from genome assembly GCF_963930625.1 of Muntiacus reevesi. Taxonomy (NCBI): domain Eukaryota; kingdom Metazoa; phylum Chordata; class Mammalia; order Artiodactyla; family Cervidae; genus Muntiacus; species Muntiacus reevesi. Next base: position 36,042,202 of record NC_089268.1, read on the forward strand.
GTTTGTTTTATGATATTTGAACAAAGAAACAATGAAGAAGACATAAAATTCTTAAACACATTTTCCTCAATCCATACCAACACCAGTCCCATTTGCTATCAGAGCAGTCTTTACTCTTTATGTGTAGGGGGAGAAAATGGCACAGTATTTCTTTAGTAACAGCATCAGTGGGATTCACAATAGAGGGTTTTCCCCCTAGTTCACTACTACAAGGACTGGACATGAAACTCCCAAAGGTTGAGTATCTCTAATTAAAAGGTTTGATTTCTTGATGGTCGTGAAATACTTTAGTGGTACAGGAAATAAGAGCAGAGAAGAATTGAATAGACATTGCAATAGAAACATAATGGGAGACTGAGGAGTTATAATGAAATTCAGACACTAGGGTGAGAGCAGCATAGTTTTCAAGGGGGCTTTGTAGTTTAAAGATGAAGAGTGAGCACTCTGAGTTGTATGAAACCTAGACTCACTGCTTATTATCGTGTGATGGGTGCAAATCCCATTAATTTTCTAAACCTTGGTTTCCTCATCTCAGAATGTGTAATAAAAGTCATTGTGCTACAGGATTTTTTTGTGAGGATTAAACATAGCCATGAACATTGAGCACTTTGTAAATGGCAACATAATAACTCTCAATAAATTTTATTTTAAATTCATTTAAAAAAAATCCTCCTCCTCCTTCTCCTTGACCTTCTTCTTTCATTTTATTATCTCAATTATTAAGATGCTGAGCAGATAGAAAGAATGTTGATATTATTAACAAAGTTTTAGTAAGAGGACAGATTGTGTTTTAGAGAAGATGTATGTAAAAATATTTTAAATAATGTTAGGATTGGGTTAATGTGGGAATCAGAAAGGAGCAATTATAATGGAAAACAGTTGAGGCTGGAATAAATGATTGAGGCTTGATTTGTAGACTGTGTTTTCATCAGAACAAGACCATTGTTGCAACCATGAGAAGCAAAACATAATATTTTTTTTTTCATCAGGATGCTATATTTTTTATTTTTTTGTCAATGTATGGCAAAATATAATATTTTATAGGACATTTGGGGAGGAGACTCATAATTAAGAAAAAAAGTGACAGAGGAATCATTGAGAATGATAAATGAAGTAGGTTTCAGAGAAGCAGAAGAATCAGGAGAGCCTTGAAAGTCAGAAGCAATGTCTCCAATGGTGCAGTGTAGGAGTGACTCCCACGTAGGTGTCACTGGTCACAGGGAATACTCAAAACTGTGGTTGTATTTCTTATATATCCATGAATTCTACCAACCTTTTATTTTACACATAGCATTTTCATTCAGCCCACTCTTTCATACAGTATAATAGCTGCAATCCTGGGCCTAATGCGCCGATAAAACTAAGGTTATCTGCATGGGAATTTATAGATCTGTTATTTATTTGCTACTACAGGTCTTTAGTCATCACTTGATTCCATTCATACGTATCAACTGTATAAGGTAATTTCTCTTTGATTGCTTAGTATTCTTCCACATTTCTCTGCATGTGCAGTTACCATTACCCTAGTAATCTAAAGCCGAGTAACACGAGTGCACTGTCTCAGCTGGCTCCGGTGAAAAACCCAGATAAAATCCTCACCTGTATATGTTCAGCTTCTTTGTTATCAGGATTAGTGATGGATTTGGTGTGGTAGCTGTTGAGGACCTTGGAAATGAAGTTTTTGCCCTGGCCATACTGTTTATCCTGGGAGTGATCAAGCACATTCAATCCCCTAGGGTTATTTTTGCATTCAATAAATGAATTCATTACCAGAATATTAATACAGCTGATAGATGTATAATTTTTTAATGAGGGTTACATAAAAACTGAACATCGTTCTTTTTCCTATTTTTCCCATAATCTCTATAAACGATTGTTCTTCGTCTAACTTTTCTAAACTTGAAACTCTTCCCTCCTTTGCTCTTCCCTTGTATAATTTCATTCTTTCCACAGTTAATATTGGGACAACAATCACTAAAATTACCACAAACATCAAATATTCAATGTTTTATTAACTATCTCTTTTTTTTTTTTTTTTTTAGTATTTGAACCAAATATAGTGCATATATACCTAGATGTAGCCATTTAGTCTCTTGTTTACTGTGGGTTGGAACCAATATACTCCCTTAATAGGAGTTTTAATGCTATAACTTTTCTCTTATTAATCTCTGAATCCATACACCTATGGCTTAGTGTTCACAATAGATGCAGAATACAATGTTGTTGATGATGACAAAAATGTTAATTTAGAAAACATGGCATAACATTCTAGGAAATACTAAGCAATGGACTTAGAATAAGAACAGCAAAAAACAGCTAACACATGGATAGAGAAAAACTCATCTTTACAGGAAGTTGTGAATATTTAAAGAGATTACTTGGAAGTTTGGAAGAAAAAAACAGCAGTCAAAAATGGAGGATGACAGAAAAACTACTGAGTAAAAAGAACTACATGAATTTAACAGAAACATGGAGCAAAAATTTGTTATCAGTTTCTGCTCTACAGTGGGCTCCTTGAGTAACCTAAAAGGGCTAACATACAACTTCCATACTTTCATCAGAAAGAGAATGATTGGTTCCAATTCTAAGCCAATCCTTCTCTTGTACTCTAACCTATTCATGGCCAATCTTAGAAAAATGTTCAGTAGCTTTTTAAAAACTATCATCATTTTGTATTCCTGACATGGATTCATATGTACTGTGGTTGGAAAAGGGCTTTTATGAAGATTAATTAAGGTTAAATGAGCTCATAGGGTGGGACACTGATCAAGTAGGATTAGTGTCTTTATGAGGAGAAACACCAGAGAGATTTCTCTTTTGTCTCTGTGTCTCTGTCTCTGTCTCTCTTTCCCACCCCCTCAACCTGTGGGGACACAGGGAGAAGCCATCCTGGGAAGAGAGAGTTCTTACCAGAACCTGACCTTGCTGGCGCCCTGATCTGGGACTTCTAGTCCCCAGAACTGTGAGGAAATAGGTTTCTATTGTTTAATCCCCTGAGTCTATGGTATTATTTAATGGGACTCCAAGCTTCCCTGGTGGCTCAGATGGTAAAGAGTCTGCCTGCAATGCAGGAGACATGGGTTCAGTCCCTGGGTTGGGAAGATGCCCTGGAGAAGAGCATGTTAAGTCACTTCAGTATTCTTGCCTGGAGTGCCACAGTCCATGGGGTCACAAAGAGTAGGACACAGCTGAGCGACTAACACACACCTTCAGGATGACAAGTACAGGTGCTTTAAACTTATTTTGGAAATTTAAAAATTAAAATTAATGAAAGGAAATTGAATCAGATATTTCACTCTTTAAGAATCTTTGAGATTTCATGAAACTGATCCTTTCTTTGATTTATACATCTTATGAGCTGATGCCTTGTTTGACTTAGGAAGTGTGTTATTTGAAGTTTGGCTGATGCAGCCTTCTTGTTTAAAGGATAAAATAGCCCACTCACTTTCACCAAGGTTCCTTATGGAAATAAGCAAGAAGTACAGTACTTACAAATTCACTGAACATTTCTCTGGTGAGCCTATAGTTGCAGTTAGCCACCGTGGTTGCTGTGTCAAACAGGTTTTGAAGAGGCATCTGGCACTCGCCAGGTGGGTTTTGACAGAGGTTGCAGGGACCACACCCTGGCACAAGAGTGGATTTGACACCACCAGCAGCAGGAGCAGGCAGAACCCTGAATAAATAAAAACCAGAGCCACTCTGAGATGATGCATTAGCCCAAGGTTAGCAAAAGCCATCCTATCCAGTGAAGCCTCATCTCTCCCTGTTGCCCTGAGCAGGATTTGGTGATGTAGCAGCTGGGGTGAGGAAGAAACAACATCTTCCATTGTGTAAATTTAGATGGATGATAATATTTGCACAGATATAGTTGGAGAAGTAGGTTACACCCTGCATTTTTGTACTGCTCCCAGAAGTGGTCCTTTGCTCTGCAAACATTTGGAGCTTAAATTAATTCTGAGCCAGAGTGTTTAGGTCATTCTCTAAAGATAGTTGAATGTCTTGGGACTTTCTGCAGACTCTCAGCAGCGAACTCCTCTAGGAGTTTGTAACTTTTTTACTCTACATTGACTAATGCTTCCATTTTAGACACTGAAATGGAAAGAATAGTACAGTTGATCTGTGTGGTTTACCATCACGCTGAGGAAGAGTAACCACACGACTGCTTGATTGCTACGCTTGAATGCAAAGAGAATACTAACAGAAAAGGATATTGTTGCTTGAATCTGCTTACCCACTTTAATAACACCATGGATTTCCTTGATACTTTGCCAAAAGTTTGAAAAATTTTGTAAAGTTTGTGTTACAATGATCCTGTGAGACAGCCTTAACATTCATTATTATCACCAAATTATACAAATGAAACAATAAGACTTAGAGTGGGTGAGTGATTTTCCTAAGTCTTGTTATTAGCAGATGGAGGTGACTGGGCACTATAATGTCATCTTTTCACTTCCTCATGGCATATCACACAACCTTGTGGGCTCTCAGTATACAATGCAGTAGAGACCTGAGTTTGATCCCTGGGTTGGGAAGATCCCCTGGAAAAGGGAAAGTCTACCCACTCCAGTATTCTGGCCTGGAGAATTCCATGGACTGTATAGACCATGGGGTCACAAAGAGTTGGACATGACTGAGCTGGTGATGGTGTTGGTGATGGACAGGAAAGTTGGTGATGGAAATGGAAACCTGGCTTGCTGTAGTCCATGTGGTCTCAAAGAGTCGGACATAACTGAGAGACTGAATTGAACTGAAGGATAGCAAAATATCATAAATTCAAATGTAATTGATCATTTATTGGTAGATGGATAACTATATGAATTATTTGGGTTAAGATATAATTTGGTGATCATATAACATATCTAAGTATCCAATATATGACTGAAGAGGGGCTCAGTGAATCATCCATACTGTAAACTGAAGGAATCAATTATCAATGAATAACTATGCTTTAACCTTGTAGCTTAATGAGCAAAATAAACTGATAAACACTATTGTCCTTTTCTCAGTATAATAGCAAGCTGTAATCTCTGCCTGTAACAATTTTAGGTGCTAGAGTGCCCAAGCATTGGAATTTGGGCCATTTCTGGAAATGCACAGATATGAGCCCTGCTCCAGAGTTTGTGTTCTTGATGCTGGTGTCTTCTGTTCTCTGGTCCCCTAAGTCCCACGCTTTCTCTCCTGAGCATCATCTGGTTCTCCTTTTACACATGTGTTTGTACTTTGGTTTTCTATCGGTTCTCCTGTTCTTTTGATCATGCTACCCAGCCTCTTCATGGTTTATTTCTTACACCCTTTTGTGCTTTGTTTCCCTGGTGCTTGTTAGTGTATTTGCTTTCATATCTACCCCTATTCCTGAATTCCACTATCTATAGCTGCCCTACCCTATCCTCTTGCTGTCTAAATTTCGGCTTTTAGCATCACCATGTTGTTCTGAACTTCATTTACCTTTTGGTCCATTCACATTAACCTGGTCCATTTCTGGCATTCACATTAACCTGGATTTTCACATCTGACTGTTCTTGGCACCTCAAGCATCTTTGAGAAGTTAGCTTTCTCTCTATGCAATACTGCCCCTTAATTTGATACCATTGTGGACCTTCTATAATTTCACTTCCTGCCTCATATTTTATCTTTGTCTTTTTCTAGCTGCTGTAAACTCAGTACTATATGTCCTTATGTTGGTATTAATATTTAAACTAAATTCTTTTTTTTTAATAAATTCTTAACCTGATGTAGCAGATAATTAAAAGGAATAAAATCAAAATAGTAATAATAAATCCCCCCAAATTATAATCCATAAATGCTCCCATTTTTAAAAGATTTTCCATCCAAATATTATAATAATATTAGTAGAATTTATTTTTCTTTTACCTACATTCATTTTGTAACTTTCAATGGACACTTTATGATTTCCAAAGTAATTTAGGCACCCACAATATACAATATGTGGTGTTTATTATGTAAGGGTAGCAGTGACAATCTTTGAAGATTTGTTTTTTGATAGCGAATATCCAGCCCCGGGCCACTTCTCTTTGCTTATCAAACTGACTAGTTATGATTGCATTTGCAAACATGAGTGAGTTCAGAGGTTTCTTCAATCTCTCACTAACTCCTAAGAAAGATGTTTTTTAAGGTACTGACTGTATAACTAGACATTTGAGAAATGCTGCAATGTTTTAAATGACTCATGAAAGCAGAAGATTTTCTGTTGAAGTTCACCTGGAAGATAAACTTGATTTTGACTATCAGCAATGGAATATTAAGCTTTTGAGGTATTCAATGAGATCCTGTAAGGCAGAATAACTGTATAAGACTTTTTTTCTTTCATTAATTTATATCTTTTGCAATTTTAGAACTACGAGGAATATTCTTCAGGGGGAAAGGCCACTGGAAGTGACAATTTCACTAAGCAATCAAGAGTTAGCTTATTTTCAATTAAATGAAAATGCTGCACACAATGCTCTTTACAGAGACTCTTGGTATGTTTCTTAATTCGGTTCTTAAAAAGTAAAACTATTGTTTCAAAAACCAGGGAAAATTCTAAACTGTGAATGCCAACTGCCTGGAACAAATGCTCACTGTGTTTCTACTGCATCTACTAGTAATATCTACTGATGTTACTTGCAAAAATTAATGGATGTGCACTCCCTGTAATAGACAACATTGTGTTTAAACCAAATCTGCCCTTTGTGGAAATCTGACAGTGAAGAGTCAGAACAAAAGGTGTGTGTGAGTTGATCAAGAAAATGATAATTGGAGCTATGAAGTTATTACTTGATCATCTTTTATGACAGCCACTTAACCAGTTTTTCTCAGTATACTTTTCTGTAGATATAGAAATGAAAACTTTTCATGCTACCACATATGGGGCAACTCTATACTGCTTCCTACCCCCATTTGAAACAGAAGATCTACAATTCTTGAGCAGGAATGGCAAGAAAACTCACCACTAGATTCTTGATTATTATTTAGGCTTTAATTAGGTAGCATATTTTCTGCCATTGCTTTGTAAGTGCCTCACATGTTGCAAATTTCTTTTGAACTCAGGCAGATGCTTATCAAGAAATCATTCATTTCTACCTAAACACTTTTGGGTGACAGATCAGTGCTTCCGATGATACCACAAGCAGTACTTTTACCAAATCTTAACGGTTAGCTTATATTTCATTATAAATGGGAAAGTGCCTTGAAGTTTCCCAAACCGTTTTGTGTCATGATAATTGATAAAAAGCAACATCAATTTGGGATAACTGAGAACAGCCTTCAGATGGCTAAACACTGAGAAAATATTGTGACTGGGATCATCTTACATTAAAGACATTTTTGTCTATATCATTCATGTCAATATCACTCATAACACAGGAGGTAATTTATAATGTTTAAATATATGCTGCAAACACCTTTTTGGATAGAACATTGCAATATGTAGTCCAATGGGATACAAATAAGTGAAATACATATATTCTACCCTAAAAGGCTCTGTAGTCTTCTTGACAATACAGCATATATGATGAGGAAGAAAAAAAAACCTCATAAAATATATTCTTAATGATCACAGATGGTTTTAGATTTGAAAGAGATTTTTTATCTTTCTTTTTTATATAGCATCATTTACTTATTTTTGGCTGTGCTATGTCTTCATTGCTGCATGGGCTTCTCTCCAGTTGTGGTGAGTGGGGACTACTCTGAGTTCTGGACTAGAGAATTCCATGGACTGTATAGTCCATGGGGACACGAAGAGTCGGACATGACTGAGCGACTGAACTGAACTGAATAACATGTGAGTGTGATGGGAGCTATTTCAATAAAAACAAAAATGAAAAATTTGGTAAGACCCTTGAGTCTAAAAATGTTACTATCCAATTAGGAATGATCTCCAACATGTAAACAGATAAAAATTAAAGCTTAGGCATCTGTATTCATTTTTTTCAATTGTCTCTGTATATTTTATTTTAAAAATTGAAGGTAGTAATTATAGATGATGTGTAATAATTTTGACTTTTGAACAAAAAGTCTATGCCCACTCTACTAAGTGGGCATAGCCAAAAGAGGCCATGGCCACATATGAAGAGACGCATCAGAAAATAAATATGTCTGATGGACTTTTTCATTTAACAAAGAAATTCCTGGTGCCAATCCTTTGGTTAAGGAGGATTCTATCACTGACTGTAGCTTTCTCTCAGATAATCAGAATGTTTGTTTGCATAGTCCAGGATCTGATAACTTCTGCTGCAGACTGTTCTGCTCTGAGACATTTCTTCTCCTCTCAAAGGTTTCTGTTGCTTTCTCTCCAAGAGAACCCAACAATGTATCAAGAAGATTAAGGAAAGGCAGGTTTAAAACAAGCTGTTGCATGTTCTGTTTGTTCAGTCATGTTCGACTCTTTTTGACCATATGGACTGTAGCCCACCAGACTGCTCTGTCCATGGGATTCTCCAAGCAATAATGCTCCAGTGAGTTGCCATTTCCTTCTCTAGGGATCTTCCCAGTCCAGGGATCTTACCGGCCTTTCCTGTATCTCTTACATTACAGTCAGATTCTATAACAAACTTTCAAGTGGCTTAAAATATTGGATTGGCAGGAGAGATCATCTTGGTTTTTCATAAGATCATACAGAAAATACATTAGAACTTTTTGGTCAACATAATATATACAACTTGGAGAAGAGCAAAGCTAGATTGAGATGAGAGGCTTCTTGCAGTGCCAGCATGGAGGATCAGGCAGGCTGGAATGAGGGACTAGTCCTGGGAGGCCATGTGGAGATGCTGAAAAGATGTCAAGGACAATGGGCAGATTTGGATGATTGTAAACTGATTCCATGTGTTTGATTCAGGCAACAAACTGGACGGGGAGAGAAGATGAAACAGAAGTGAGGTCAGTGGCTTTAAAGTAGAATGTTCAGGTTTGTGCTCAAGACTAAGGATTCCTTTCTGCCATTCTAAGGGTGTTCGTGAGTTTCAAAGGAAGAAAAGATCATGGTTTTCTAGACTATTGGTCCAGCAAGTGTAATAATTCTTTTTTCCTGCTAAAGCTGAATAATGCTAGTTTTAGTGCAGTGTGTGCATGCTCAATAGCTAAATCGTGTCTTGACTTTTCTTCGACCTCATGGACTATAACCCACCAGGCTTCTCTGTCCATGGGACTTCCCAGGACTCCCAAATACAGGAGTGGATTGCCATTTCCTTCTCCAGAGGATCTTGCCAACCTAGGGACTGAAGTTGCATCTCCTGCATTGGCAGGTAGATTCTTTACCACCTAGACCCCTGGGAAACCCAATTTTAGTATAGTACATGCCAACAAATGAGCAAGCACTCAGTCTTCCAATCTCGTTTGGTAACACAGTTAAGCAACCCAAGAATATATCTGCACTTTTTTGTAATGTGTTTGATTATTTATTGGTATTTATTGTTTTGGTGGATTGTAATATATGTAGTATAATATAGGAGATGTGGTTTTCATCAAAGAAAGTAATAATGTATAGAATTCTCTTTCTTACAAAGGCAAATTCCTATGTCTCACTGTAAGAAATGTTTTTATGAAGGATATTGAAGACTTACATACCTGTATATTGTTGGTTGTGAGTGATGTAAAAATGGAATTAGTAAATATCCATTATCTCCTCTACCAGAAATTTGACATTCATTGTAAATTGAACAATACTATTATACATCATTAGTGAAATAAAATGAAACATATGAAATGAATGAGTTATATTTAAAGGTTCAACCACTTTGTAGGTGATGTATTTGTAACAGTGTTTTATTATGTGTTTCCTGATGTGAAGGAAAGATAAACTGAGATACAGTGTTCTAAGATGATTTAAATTTTGGAAAGATACATGAAATTTTCAGTTGAGATGAATACATTAAATAGTTTGGTTTCACATTGGAATTTCTCTATGTATAGGCTTCATTATAGGGCTTCAAATACATAAAAAGGAACCATTCAATAAACTAGAGTTAGAAATTCATTTTAAATACTTAATAATTTAATTAAGTTTTATTAGTGTGATATGGGCTTCCCTCATAGCTCAGTTGGTAAAGAATCTGCCTGCAGTGCAGGAGACCCAGGTTCAATTCCTGGGTCAAGAAGATCCCCTCGAGAAGGAAATGGCAACCCACTCCACTATTCTTGTCTGGAGAATCCCATGGACAGAGGAGTCTGGCAGGCTACAGTCCATGGGGTTGCAAGAGTGGGACACAACTTAAGGATGAGAGAAAGAGAGTATAATATTCTTTGCTTTACAGATTAAAAATTGACAAGTGTCTTATCTGTTTCCTTTTTTTCTTTCCGTTTTGAAAAGCATCTTGGGTATATTTGATTTTTTGTTCGCTTTTTTGTAAAGAGACAATATTTATTTCTTAAAATTTTTTTTTCACAACAACTGAAAATGCCAAGAAAATAAATAGTAAACAATTGTGAAGAATCAAAATCCACAAAATTTATTCATTGCACTGCTCTTTTGATTTAAAAACTGATATACTGTCTCTTTTGTGAAAATTCTGTTTGTTTTTGCTCCAGTTTTATCATTATAGTAACAGACTGCCAAAGTATAGCAACTATTTCATGTCCCATCTCAGACCAGGTGTAAATGATGCTTGCTATTGTGCTAGACCTTGGGTCTCAGGTGAGACTGAAGCAAAATTGTGGTTAATCAAACTGACAGTGAAGAAAAGTGAAGAGTAATTACATGAATTATACCTAGTAGCTCAGATGGTAAAGCATCCGCCTGCATTGCAGGAGACCTGGGTTCAATTGCTGGGTTAGGAAGATCCCCTGGAGAAAAAAATAGCAACCCACTTCAGTATTCTTGCCTGGAGAATTCCATGAATGGAGGCACCTGATGGGTTACAGTCCATGGAGTCGCAAGGAGTCACACACAACTGAACGACTAACATACACATACCACTATAAGCAGTTTATTCACTATGAGGGTGTGGAGGTACCCCAAGTTTATAGATCAGGATTATGCAGATACTTTTAATGTATTGGTGTTGGACTAACCATAAAGAAATCTTGCTATCTGCAATAACATGAATGAATCTTGAGCACATTATGCTATAGGAAATAAGTCCAAGAAAGACAAATGAAGTATGATCACACTTAAATGTGGAATCAAAAAACAACCATGATGAACAAAACATAAACACAGAGAACAGATTATTGATTTCCAGACACGGGGTTTGGGTGGGCAGCCAACATGGGTGAAGTGGGTTAAAAGGTACAAATGTACAGTTACACATAAGTCATGGGGATTTAACACAGGCGTGGTGACTATAGTTACTAACAGTGTATCGCACACTTGAAAGCTGCAAAGAGAGTAGATCTTAAAAGTTCCTTCCACAAGAAATATATCATAACAATGTGTGATGATGGATGTTAACTAGATTTACTGTGGTGATTATTTTCCATCTGAGCCACCAGGGAAGCCCCTATTTGCAGTATATACAAATACCAAATCATTGTGTTGTAAACATACATCTAAAACTTGTATGATGCTATAGTAAATTAAATTAATATCTCAATTTTAAAAATACACCTTGGAAAAAAAGGAAAGAGAGACATTGATCATATGCATTTCTGTGTTCTTTATGTTCCTCTTTCACCTATATTAATTGACCTAAAAACCTATGCCCACATAGCCCTGAATAACGTGATGGCTTGAGAAACTTCACTGACAAGAAGAGTTAAAAGGTAGAGAATCTAGGTTGTAATATTCAGGCAACAGGCCTTTGACCTTGGAAAGCAGAAAATAAGACTCCTCAGATTTTACTGATAAACCCTCTGCCTTTGTCCCAGTGGTGAAAAGTGAAAGTGAAACCCGCTCAGCCATCTCCAACTCTTTGTGACTCATGGACTATATTCTCCAGGCCAGAATATGGGAGTGGGTATCTGTTCCCTTCTCCAGGGGATCTTCCAAACCCAGGGATTGAGCGAAGGTCTCCCACATTGCAGGCAGATTCTTTACCGGTTGAGCCACAAGGGAAAATGCCAATAAATGAGGAAATGCTCAGTCTTCTACTTGTATTTGGTCAGGGTAAGCAACCAAGGAATATGCTTGTGTATTTTGTGATATGTTTGGTTACTTATGATTTTTATTGTTTTTTTTTTTTTAATTTTAATGAATGTAGTATAATATAAGAGATGTGGTTACCTTATGCTGCTGCTGCTGCAGCTAAGTCGCATCAGTCATGTCCGACTCTGTGCCACCCCATAGATGGCAGCCCAACAGGCTCCTCTGTCCCTGGGATTCTCCAGGCAAGAATACTGGAGCGGGTTGCCATTTCCTTCTCCAGTGGTTACCTTATAGATGTGTACAAATCCATGTAGTAATATGGTAATATATTGTATTTTTACCAAAGAAAGCAATTATGTACTTACCTTCATTTCAATTATGAAATGAAATTTTCGATTGAGAGGAATACATTAAGTAGTTTGGTTTTACATTAGAATTTCTTTATGTATAGAGTTCATAATGGGGCTTCAACTACATAAGTGGGAACCATTAAATAAGCTAGAGTTAGAAGTTCATTTTAAATATGAATGATTTAATTATGTTTTATTAGCATCTCATATTTTTTTCCACTTTGGATAGCATCTTGGATATATTTGTTTTATATTCTTATAAACAGTGATAAATACTCATTTCTTAAAATAATTTTTTCACATGAACTGAAATGGCCAAGGGAAAAAATAGTAAGCAATTGTGAATCATTAAAATCCAAAAAATTTACTCACTGCATTGCTCTTTTGATTTACAAACTGATATACAGTTTCTCTAGGAAAAAATGTATTTGCTTCACTCCAGTTTCATTTTTATATAATCGTAATGGTTTTTGCCAAAGTATAGCAACTGTTCCATGTCCCACCTCTCAGGCCAGGTACAAATGATGCTTGCTATTGCATTGGACATTGAGAATCAAGTTCAGGGGGCCAAGTAGCAAAATGGTGTCAAGCAAACAGACAGGGAACAATTAAAGAGTAAATTCCCTGAATTAAACCACTGTCAACAATTTGTTCACTATGAGGAGTGAGTAGGATGTGGAGCTAGCCAACTTTATCCTCAGGATTATGCAAGTACTCTTAATGTATTAGTTATGAACTTACCATGAAGAAATCTTGCGCTCTGTGATAGCATGAATGAACCTTGAGGGCATTATGCTATGCAAAATAAGTCAGATAAAGACAAATGCTATATGAGTTCACTTAAATGAGGAATCAAAAACCAATAACCACAAAGAACAAATATAAATACAGAGTTTGGTGGTTTCCAGAGGCAAGTTTTGGGTGGGGGAGCCAGAATGGATGAAGTGGATACAGATTTCCAGTTATAAATAAGTCACTGGGATATAATAGAGAGTGTGGTGACTATAGTTAATAATAGTGTATTGTATACTTGAAAGCTGCTAAGAGAGCAAATCTTAAAGTTCTCACCACAAGAAAAAATTGAAACTGTGTGTGATAATGGGTCACACTAAAAAATTAACACTAGAATTACTCTGGTGATAATTTTGCAATATACACAAGTATCAAACCATTGTGTTGCATGTCTAAAATGTATATGATGTCATATGTCATAAAAAAAAATAACCTACATCTTGGGAAAAAAAAGTAGAGGGAGACTTTGACCCTATGTTTTTTATGGTGCTTCAGATTCCTATTTCACTTATATTAACTGGCCTAAGAATCTATGAAGATGTAGCCCTGAATAACGATGACTTCTGAAATTTTCCTGACATGGGAGAAGAAAGAAAGAGTCTAGGTTGTAATATTAATTCAACAGGCATTTGACCCTAGATAACAGAAAATAAGTTTCCCTGACTTTCCAAATAAACCCTCTTCCCTTTGCCACAGTGGAGATCAATAGTAAAAAGTTATCTTGCATGTTAAGTATAATAACTCTTAATATTTTTTAAGGATTTATTTATCTTAAGAATTTGTATTTATAGATGAGTTTTTGAAGTTATTCATTTGTAAAATATTTAACTGATTTTGAGTTTACTACTTTACTCCTTTACATTAATAAAACTTAATATTATACTGAAACATAGCCTAAGGCATTTCGGCATGAGAAATGACCATGCCAAATTACAAATAACCAATTTATTAAATTTATATTTATTAAATATTATAAAGGGTTAGTGTTTGAATTTAATCTTGCTGGTCCCAAATTTTTCATGAGAAAGAGATAAATATGTGAATAAATAATTAGTCCAGTTATATTCATTTCTTTGGTGAATGTAAGTAAAACCTACCATAGTAACACAAAGGAAAGAAGAGCTGATTTGTCTGGAAAAGTCACAAGAATTTTCAAAAAGGAAGTGAAATAAGATTTGGAGGAGCTCCCAGGAGTAGAAGGGGATGGGACTCCAGGTTGGAGAAGAGCTTATAGGAAGAAAGACATTTAAAATCCGAAGAGCACCGCAGGTTTGGGGAAAGATGATGAATTCTATCCGCTCTCTCCTATCCTTGGGAGCGCCAGGCAAATACAGCAAAAGATCCCTAGCCTGTAACTCACACGTCTTCACTTGCTCCCTGCAGTTGTGTCCGTTTTGTGAGTGGACTTCCGGGCAGACACATGGACACATGAGCCTAAGAGCGAACCCTCCACTCCTGTCTGTCCTGAAGACGCCTCTTCACATGACCTTGGGATGGAGCATAGGGCGCTTCCCTCATAGCTCAGTTGGTAAAGAATCTGCCTGCAATGCAGGAGACCACAGTTGGATTCCTGGGTCAGGAAGACCCACTGAAGAAGGGGTAGGCTATCCACTCCAGTATACTTGGTCTTCCCTTGTGGCTCAGCTGGTAAAGAATCTGCCAGCAATGCGGGAGACCCGGGCTCGATCCTTGAGTTGGGGGGATCCCCTGGAGAAGGGAGAGACTACCCACTCCAGTATTCTGGCCTAGAGAATTCCATGGACTGTATAGTCCATGGGGTCGCAAAGAGTCAGACACAAGTGAGGGACTTTCACTTTCACTTTCTATAGTTAAGATCCCCTGGAGAAGGAAATGGCAACCTAATCCAGTATTATTTTCTGGAAAATACCATGGACAGAGGAGCCTGACAGGCTACAGCTCATGAGGTCCTAAAAAATTCAGACACGCTTAGCAACTAAACAACAACAACTAGAGACCGGCTGCTGCTGCTGCTAAGTCGCTTCAGTCGTGTCCGACTCTGTGCGACCCCATAGACGGCAGCCCACCAGGCTCCCCGTCCCTGGGATTCTCCAGGCAAGAACACTGGAGTGGGTTGCCATTTCCTTCTCAATGCATGAAAGTGAAAAGTGAAAGTGAAGTCGCTCAGTCGTGTCCGACTCTTAGCGACCCCATGGACTGCAGCCCACCAGGCTCCTCCGTCCATGGGATTTTCCAGGCAAGAGTACTGGAGTGGAGTGCCATTGCCTTCTCCTTAGAAACCAGCAGTATCACACAAATCAAATAATTGTGATTACAATGGGCCTTTTAATTGAGCTGTAGTTAGCCTTTATTACAACTCACATTACTAAAGTTATTCTATATGTGTAACGTGACTGCTTATATTTCATAAATATTAAACTTCATATCCACACGTGAGACCTTGCTCTTCTTGTTATCCAGTCACTAAGTCATACCTGACATTTGAGACCCCATGGACTGCAGCACATCAGGCTTCCCTGTCCTTCATTATCTCCTGGCGTTTGCTCAAATTCGTGTCCATCGAGTTGGTGATACCAACCAACCATCTCATTCTCTGTCACCCCTTCTCCTCCTGCCCTCAGTCTTTCCCAGCATTGGGGTCTTTTACAATGAGTTGGCTCTTCACATCAGGTGGCCAAAGTACTGGACCTTCAGCATTAGTCCTTTGAATATTCAGGGTTGATTTCCTTTAGGATTGGCTGGTTTTATCTCCTTGTAATCCAAGGGACTCTCAAGAATCCTCTCCAACACCACTGTTTGATGACATTAGTTCTGTGCTCAGACTTCTTTATGATACAACACTCATATCTGTACATGACTACTGGAAAAACTAAAGCTTTGAATATACAATCATTTTTCTGGCAAAGTGATGTCTCTGCTTTTTAATATGCTGTCTAGATTTTTCATAGCTATTCTTCCAAGGAGCAAGCATCTTTTAATTTCATGGCTGCAGTCATCATCTGCAGTGATTATGGAACCCAAGAAAATAAAACTTGTGAGGCTTATCAAATATCTAACTCAAATTTTTCATCAAGAATAATGTTGTGGTTAAAGTATTGTATAGCCTAAGGATAACCATATTCCAACTTTTTTTAACCAATTACTGTTTTTTTTTTAATGATTCTGATTTATATCTCAAAGTAGTATTCTTTATCATAGAACATGACTCAAGTTTACCCTGAATCTACTATGTTTGCTAAGAAATCCTGTGGCTAATGACACAATAATGGAATAAAATGAAAACAAAAATTAGGTGATTAAAGCTGAAACTGGAGAAAAATAAGATAACTACAAATAAATGTAAAAAATGTGCACTGGATAAAGTTCTGGGTTTTAGGAGAGAATGGTCAGTCGGGTCTCTAAGAACAGTAGCGATATGGGGACACTTTATATTAAGACAGGGTACTCATTTTTTCATAAAACTTCTACTTCCTGGGCACAATGGGTATTAAGAAATCAAAAATGAGAACTTACATTGCTGCAAGAAATTTAGTGAAGAAGATGAACATTGCGTGTGGTAGGGAAAAAGTCACTTTTCTCAGCAAAAGACATTTTAACCTCACGGCTTATTCTAGAATAATCAAGGTAATTATAAAGCAGGCAGCTGTACCTTCTTTGAAAAACAATTTCACAATTACCTGTTTCTAAAATTTACAGGCAGTACAAGAGAAGAACATCTCTATTTCATATTTCTTTAAAATCACAATTGTAACTGTTGTTTCCAAGGCCACCTACCTGAGGGATGAGAGACACAGCATGATTGGTAATCCAAATGGTAATTCCATGACTTAGGCTTCCCAACTGACTTCCTGGAAGGAGTGTGAATTCCTATCCTTCTTCTCAGAGGAACTTCTCTCAGACACAATAGAACTAAGAAGTAAGGGGTCAGGAGGCCATCAATATTTTCACACTAAGAACACCTTTGGTTGCTTACAACAGGTCTGTGTTGCTCCTCCATCGCTTGATCATTTGCATTGCTGTTGCTGGTATTCTATTTTGAATACCGTTACCTACAGAGAGATCACTCTGTCTATAATGAAGGGCTATGGGCTGAAACACTTCTGTCTTGCCACTACAGCTTAGGCTCCATCCTTTTCCCTGTCCTCAGTTGATGCAGGGGAGTGGGGCTCCTTCACATAGAATCTTGAGGACCACATCTCACGAACCACCATTCCTCAGAAAAGTTAAAATTCCTTTCTCCCTCTGTGTATCAAACTCCCTTCACTTAGACTTCAGATTACATTTCTCATCTGTCCACTCCATTTTCAGGAACCCCATTCCAATTGATTTATCAATTATCAACACCATTGGTCACATGGGAGTTAATGAAAGCTTCACCCAAAATTAAGTAAATCATTAAAATATTGGATCAGTCAGACTGTGTTACCAAACCAGGATGTTCTATGGTACATGAAATTTTCCATGCCGTATACTCATGGGGAGAGTTTTTAGGGAAACAATTTCAAACTCTCAACATTCATATGTTTTCTTTTCTAAATTTTTCTCTCTGAGAAAACATTTGTATTTGAAGGTTTAAATACTAGTCTTCTTTCGCACCTCCCATTTCAGAATTGCCCTGGCCCTGTTTTATGAAGAAAGGCATGCCATTCACTATCTAAAAACTTCTTATTGTGTGATACACAACGGTGTACAGATTTCTGGGATACCAGACAAAAAGACTTCTTGAAATGTTCCTGTTTCCTAAGCCTTCCTTGATCATGGCATCATGAGCTTATGGTAAGTTCATGTCTTTCTGTCTTATATTTATTTCTGTTAAATGGATAGCAAGAAGAGTTTCATGTTGTAACTTTCTTAATTCATATATATTGTGGAACAGAATGGCAGGACTAGACAACATTGATTCAACAAACTTCTTTGGCTCTGCACTTGCTTGTGAACATTTACTCCAAATGGAAATGTTGTTGGCACTTTCCCAGTTGTCCAGTGGTTAAGACTCTGTGCTCCCAATCCAGGAGGCCTGGGGTTCAATCCCTGCTCATGGATCTAGATCCCACATACCACAACAGAGGTGGAAGGTCCAGATGTACTACAATTAAGACACATGCAACCAAATAAATAAAAATACTAGAAAAAATGGTTGTATCTTTGCAACATAGTGGTTTTAAATATGAACCTTGGAGTCCTTTAGCCCTTGTATATACTCCCTCTTTACCACTCACTAGCTCTGAATCTTTGGGCAAGCCTTAATTTGCTTCTCTCCATAATGCCTTTCAAACTAGTGTCCACCTCATGGAGTTGCATAAGAATTAATGAAAATAATGCAAGAAAAACATTTCAGAGAAAGACCAGAAGAAGTAAATGCTTGACCAATGTTTGTCACTTCACATTTTCTTATTGTGGGGTTACAATGAAGGAGCCTCCTCAGGCAAAACCAGCCACCCAGCTGTGTAGTGAAGGGCTCAGGCTTAACCAAAGTGAAGTCTGCACTATGCCCTTGTTTCCTGGGAGCTCCTCTCTAAACCCTTAGGTGGTTTTCTCTGAGAAAGGGTGACTAAAGGTGTCAAAGGTTGACACTGAGAAAAGTTCCTTTGATTATGTGAGGGTCTTGGGCCAGCCTAATAGGTGTGTATTTTTCATGGGGTTCTCAAGGCAAGAACACTGAAGTGGATTGCCATTCCCTTCTCCAGTGTCCACATTCTGTCAGACCTCTCCACCATGACCTGTCCATCTTGGGGGGGCCCACAGGGTGTGGCTTAGTTTCATTGAGTGAGACAAGCTCTGGTCCGTGTGATTAGATTGGCTAGTTGTCTGTGATTGTGGTTTCAGTATGTCTGCCCTCTGATGCCCTCTCTCAGCACCTGTGATCTTTCTTGGGTTTTTCTCACTTTGGACATGGGGTATCTCTTCATGGCTGCTCCAGTAAAGTGCAGCCACTGCTCGGTACATTGGATGACCTTGGATGTGGGGTAGCTCCTCTCGCTGCTCTGGGCTGCGCAGGCGCCACTGCTCCGACGCTCCTTCACTGGCTGACTTTATTTTGGGGGGCTGCAAAATCACTACTGCAGATGATGATTGCAGTCATGAAATTAAAAGATGCTTACTCCTTGGAAGGAAAGTTATGACCAACCTAGATAGCATATTAAAAAGCAGAAACATTACTTGGTCAACAAAGGTCCATCTAGTCAAGGCTATGGTTTTTACAGTAGTCATGTATGGATGTGAGAATTGGACTATAAAGAAAGCTGAGCTCCAAAGAATTGATTCTTTTGAACTCGTGTTGAGAAGGCTCTTGAGAATCCCTTGGACTGCAAGGAGATCCAACCAGTCCATTCTAAAGGAGATCAGTCCTGAATATTCATTGGAAGGACTGATGTTGAAGCTGAAACTCCGATACTTTGGTCATCTAATTCAAAGAGCTGACTCATTTGAAAAGACCCTGATGCTGGGGGAAATTGAGGGCGGGAGGAGAAGGGGACGACAGAGGATGAGATGCTTGGATAACATCACCGACTCAATGGACATGAGTTTGGGTAGATTCCGGGAGTTGGTGATGGACAGGGAGGCCTGGCATGCTGCGGTTCATGGGGTCGCAAAGAGTCAGACATGACTGAGTGACTGAACTGAACTGATAGGTATGTAAAAAATGTGATCTAGAGTAAAAACTTTGAGCCACAAGAATGATGTGATTTAGGATGGGGGTTTTGGTCATGCAGCATCAGCTGCACCTCTAGAGAGGTTTGAGGCTGAGATCAGCTGTATGGACCGTCAATTATGCCTAGGCGATGGAGCCCCAGCTAAAACTCCAGACTTGCAGACTGGAGTGAGCTCCAGTGTCTGCAAGTGCTCACTGCCGGCACATTAGTGCTGGGAAAATAAACCTGTCCGTGACGCCCTGGGAAGAGGCAGCCAAAAGCTCCATGTTTTACACTTTGTTTGACTCTGCCCTATATGCCTTTACTCTGGGCAGTTTTTAATCTGTATATTTTGAAAAGCTGCAATCCACTGAGTATAAACCAGGAGAAGATCATCCTTTGAAAAGATCCATGCACCTCAGTGTTCATTGCTTCACCAGGGCTTCCCTGGTGGCTCAGACAGTAAAGAATCTGCCTGCAATGCAGGAGACCTAGATTTGATCCCTGGGTTGGGAAGATCCCCTTGAAGAGGGGATGGTAACCCACTCCAATATTTTGCTTGGTGAATCCCCGTGAACAGAGGAGCCTGGTAGGCTATAATCCATTGGGTAGCAAAGAGTGGACATGATTGAGCAACTAAGCACAACAGTGTTGATTGCAGTGCTGTTTACAACAGCCATAGCATGGAAGCAACCTCAATGTACATCAAGAGATGGATAAACAAGATGTAGTGCACATATACAATGGAATATTACTCAGCTCTAAGAAGGAAAAAAATAATGAGATGAGAAGCAATATGGATGGACCTGGATATTCTCATACCAAGTGAGGTAAATCAGACAGAGAAAGACAAATACATATGGTATTACTTATATATGGAATATTAAAGGATGGTATAAATGAAGTTATCTACAAATAGAAAGAGAGCCATGATGTAGAAAATAATCTTACGGTTCCGGGGGAAAGGGGGAAGAGTAAATTGTGATATTGGGATTGACATATGCACACTACTATATATAAGATAGATAACTAATAAGGACCTATTGTATAGAAAAGGATACTCTGCTCAATGCTCTGTAATGACCTCCATGGGAGAAGAATCTTTAAAAGAGTGGGTACATGTATATGGATAACTTATTCACTGTTCAACAAAAACTGACATAAATAAATCAAAGATCTTCAGTAAACCATGGCCATAGGCATAATAGCTTTCAGTGAGTTCTTGAATTCCTAGCTGGTCATGGAACCCAAGAATGGTCTTGGAGATCCCAAAACTTCTAATTGCTCTCTGAAGTGAATGAAGTCTTAGGGACTTTCCACTGCAAAACTTGTGTCTGTCAAAGGCCCTTTTCTTTATATGCATAGCTGTGATATTTTCATGTTGGTCAATTGGTACTTTGTCTAAGAACTCAGTAATTAACTCATATTTCAAATAGGAACACTGGAGTGGTGAACTACTCAATAAATGATAACCAAAGAAGACCCTGGAGATACTCATATACTGTTGCGAAGTCCATCAAGGAGTTTGCCACTCAGACCCTCCATCTGGGGCTGCTGGTCCTTACTCAGCTCCCTTAGTCCTCGGCTCCCTATCAGCAGCACAGAGCATTCAGTGGCATGAGGCACTGGGTCACCTCAGACCAGTCAGTCTCCTCGTTGGGTGCCGTGGTCTAAATGCTGTGTTCTCCCAAAATTCATATGTGGAAAACCTAATCCCCAAAGTGATGATTTTAGGAAGTGGGACCCCTGGAAAATGATAAAGTCATGAGTGCAGAACACACATGAGGGCAGAGCCCACATGAATGGGATTAAGGCTCTTGTGAAAGAGGCCTGAAATACTTGCTCATCCCTTTTATTTAAGGATATGTCCTGGAAGAGGCCCTCACTCACTCAGCCATGCTGGCACCCTGATCTTCAACTTCTAGCCTCCAGAACTGTGATAAATAACATAGTTTATAAACCACCCTGCCTCTGGCATTTTATAATAGCAGCATGCATGCACTAAAACGCTGGACATAATTAAATGGTGGAAAAAATTGTCAATCTTCTTTTCCCTTCCAAGGAAAGTGGAACAGGTAGCATAGTTGCTCAGTTCCAAATACACATGGTAACATACTCCATAGAACAGTGCATTTCTTTCAAATTGCATTTCTTTGACATGCTCACTTAAGAAGATATTTTCTTAGAGGTAATTAATATTTAAACCAATAGATTGTGAATCAAATAAATTACCTTCTATATATGGGTGGATTTTATGCAATCAGTTGAGGGCCTTAGGAGCAACGTTTGAGATTTCCCAAAATAAAAGCAATTCGGCCTTAGGACTGCACCACTAACTAGTCCTCGGATCTCCAGTCTTTCAGTCTTAAGATAAAGCAACTGGACCCTAAGGCCTGTCACTGGGCTCTAATCAGAGTCCTAACATAACTGCTCTTTCACTTAGAAAACTTATCTTCACTTCTCTAGGCCTTGGTTTTCTCAACTAAGCAAGGAAATTAGAGTAGAACATCCTTTACATTTCCAAAGATTATTCAATTCTCTGCATAAAACATGATCCAAAACTGAGGTACTTTTCCTCTTCCCAAAAAGAAAATTATTTGTTGTGCAGCTTCCTTGGTTGGATTTCTTATAGTCCTCATTATCTGCTCTATCTCACAGTGTATTTCTCTGGCTTAGCTTTAAGAAAAAATCCTTGATAGAAATAATTACTTGACTGTTATGGAATACTGTTTTTATCTTTGGTCTTATTATGAAAAGTAGGAGTTAAAGTTAAGCATGCTAGTGAGAGAAACTGTTACTAAATATCAGTATATCACCTTGAAGAAGTTTGCTCAGTCATGCTCAGCTCTTTACGACCTCTGGACTGTAGTCCACCAGGCTCATCTATCCATGGGGATTCTCTAGACAAGAATACTGGAGTAGGTTGTCATGCTCTCTTCCAGGGATCTTTCTGACCCAGGGATCAAACCCAGGCCTCCTACATTACAGGAGGACTCTTTACTGTCTGAGCCACCAGCTCCCAATAAAATGGATCTTGAAGTATACAGAAGATGTGTTATTTGTCTGTATTTGTTTCCTGCAACCGTGTTC
The DNA here is from genome assembly GCF_963930625.1 of Muntiacus reevesi. Taxonomy (NCBI): domain Eukaryota; kingdom Metazoa; phylum Chordata; class Mammalia; order Artiodactyla; family Cervidae; genus Muntiacus; species Muntiacus reevesi. Next base: position 36,065,061 of record NC_089268.1, read on the forward strand.
TGATTTTTTTTTTCCAGTTAACATATCAGTCCCATTTCTATTCACCTGAAAGCTATCAAGAATGCAAGTGCAAGCTCTCTTTGAAAGGAAATATTTTTTAAAAAGTGAACTTTTATCTGGAATAGTGGTTAAGATTTTTTCCAGTTGTCATTTTATCCAAAATACCAGAGGCTGGGTATTTGCTTTTAATTATAATATTTACCCCAGAAAGAACAAATAAGCTGGTCTGTGAAAAATACCAGTTTCTGGCATGGTTGATACTCAGTAAATAGTAACTTCAGGGCTGTTGGCATAGCCTTTGTTGCCCCAAGGGAACTGAATGAAAGGAGTGGGAATAGGTGGTGTTCAGATCATTAACTGTAACATAAGCCAGAATGTGGTCAGTGAGATAAAAATGGTGAGAATGAAATTAGGAAGCCATAAGGAGGAAGATGGTACTTTCACCTAGGAAAAGTAGGTAACAATTCATCAAGGAGGTGAATTTCTTTTCTACCTTCGAAGAGAGATCAGGTGTTTGCGTACAATGTAAGAATATTTAATTTGTAGACTCTCCTTAAAGTATTTTGATCTGTCATGATCAGAGACTACAGCTAAGAAACTGAACTCCTGTGGCAAAGTATAATAATTCTATGGTAAAAAGCAGATTCAAGTGGCAAGTTCAGAGCACTGTCTCTAGTTCTGTTCTATTCAGCCCTTTTGTCAGTGACTTGATTATCACATTATCTTAGGACATGAAATTGCGAGGGCTAGTGTATGTGGAAGAACAGGCTGCAAATCAAGTGGTTTCTACCTAATAAAGTGACGATTAAAAACAAATGCATCCACAGTAAAAGTGAAAGTCGCTCAGTCGGATCCAACTATTTGTGACCCCATGGACTATACAGTTCATGGAATTCTCCGGGCCAGAATACTGGTGTGGGTAGCCTTTCCCTTCTCCAGGGAATCCTCCCAACCCAGGGGTCAAACCCAGGCCTTCCACATTGCAGGTGGATTTTTTACCAGCTGAGCCACAAGGGAAGCCCCCACAGTTCTAGTTCTATAACTATGTCCAAATAATCAGAGTATAAGGGTTTGGGTGGGGGAGAAAGACCTCATTGGTTTTAGTTCACTGCATGCTGTGAGAACAGCATCAAAAATTCATTGGAATTTAACTCTGCACGAATGAGTGTTTCATTGAACAAACACCTAACGAAGGCCTGTTGGATGCAAAGAATGGACAGTAGTGAAGAGCACATATGTGGACTTTGCAAATTAGGACTTAAATTTTAATAGAAAAACAGAAATGAGGTAAATTTCAAAGTTAAATATTGCACCACAATTGGGACATGTGTCGAGAGGGAAAAGCACAGAATGCCATTTGTCCACATAACAAGGAGAACTGAGCTGTGTCAGAATCATGAAAGGCTGCTTTGTGAAGTGGTTTTTTACTGAGATCTGAAAGATGTCAGGGAAGTAATCAGGTAAAAGAGCGAGGGTCTTCCAGGGAGTAGAAATGGCTTTATAAAGAGCTTTAGCCATATGGGAGAGTAGAGAGTGAGAAGAACAGACAGGCCAGGATTAAACCTTCAAGGAATTTAATTTACTTGGTAAAACTTATGCTAACTGGACAGTGAATACAAGGTGGAATATGATCACTTCTGTGAAAGAGATAAGAATCAAGTTTTGCAGAGCATAGGACAAATTTCCATTTTCCAGGTAATTCGGTAAAGATTCACTTAAACTTAGGAAATGTGGTTTCTATTGCTACTTTTGCATCGAGTTTTATAAGTTTGATAAGTGACTTAATCAATCTTGAATTCACTAATATATGTTTAATATGGGAAGATTGTCTAGATAACTTCCAAGGTTTCTTCCTTTTCTGAATATCCAATAAATCCCACTGGTTATTATCTGGAATAAAAAAATTCTTTTACATGCCAAGGAAATGACTGAAATATCTACAAAATTATATTTAAAAAGCATTGAATGTTTTTTCCTTTTTTTCCATTTTTGAAAAATATAATTTACAGATAAAATGGCAAGATATTTAAAGTATGCATGACAATTTAAATAGGTATACATGATTAATGGGTTCCCTCAATGATTTAATTAACATATTATTAATATCACTCACATATTTACCTTTCAAGATATTTTTGGTAAGGACTTTTAGTTTAACTCTCTTACATGGGTGCTAAGTCACTTCAGTCATGTCCAACTTTTTGTGACCCCACAGACTATATAGCCTGCCACGGTCCTCTGTCCATGGGGAGTCTCCAGGAAAGAATACTAGAGTGGATTGCCATGCCCTCCTCTAGGGGATCTTCCTGACCCACGGATTCAATCCACATCTCTTATGCATCCTGCACTAGCAGGATGGCCCTTTACCACTACCACCACCTCGGAAACCCCACAAATGTCAATAACACATTACAAACCATATTCACCATGTTACACATTAGATCCTCAGACCTTATCATCATCTTACAGCTTAAAGTTTGTGCACTTTTACCAAATTCATTCTTAAATCATTGATATCTCAGCACTTATTTTTACATGACCTGTAACATGCTCTTGTATTTATGATTTTGGAGTCAGGAAGAATGATGCCCCCCTCCTGTTGTAAGCAGTTAAGCGGTAGATCTTTGAGGGTCCATCTTTAGCTAGCAGCTCCAAAGCCACGCCTGTCATTGTCAGAAAGCAAGATTATTTACACAGGTAAGGAAAATAAAGAGAACTGGCTTCCCTGGTGGCTCAGACAGTAAAGTCTGCCTACAAAGTGGGAGACCTGGGTTGCACCCCTGAGTCAGAAATGATCTCTGCAGAAGGGAATGGCTATCTGCTCCAGTAATCTTTGTCTGAAGAATCCTTTGGACAGAGTAGCCTGGCAGTCTACAGTTCGTGGGGGTCACAACAAGTCACACATGCCTGAGTGACTAACAGATAATAAACTTTAAGGATTTGGAAGTTGTATCAAGGTTAATGACAGCTTAAAAGGAATGGTAAAACTCTTTGAGACAGGCAAGAACAGGATACATGAATGCTTTTAGGCCCTCAGGGCAAAGGAAGAGAATGGATATTGCAGTCTTTAGAGACTTGTACATACCTGCAGATAAATTTGAGGGCCTCTGACCAAAGCTCTGGGCTTCAGTGGAGAAACTTGGTCACCTCCAGCAGGAAAGGAGTCTGGAAAGACTCAATCCACTAATCTCTTTCTCCACTGACTCATCAGTCTCTTTTGTCTACTACTGGCCGAACTCAAGTAGAAGTCAGAGGCCAGTAGAGCTAGAGGGATAAAGTCTGGTCTTCTCAGCCTCTAGAGGTTCATAACATAATAGAAAATGATCGACAGGGTTCCTGAGGGGCTTATAAAGAATATCAAACACACCCACCATTTCTTCATGGTAGAAATGTTTTCTTAATCTTAATCTAGTTGTAGTTATTTTTGCTAGACATTTAGAAAGACTGGATATGATTAACTCTAGTGGGAGAAGTTAGTTTCTGATTTTACCTAGTTTGAGCATTTGTCACTGTATTTCTGGTATGATATTATTACCAGGACCCTAACTAACTGTACCCTTGATTCACATAAACACGTTGAAGAGATAGGTAATATGACCAGACTTACAAAGGGACCAGAAACTATCAAGAGATGTTTTTATACATTGTTAGATTCATTTGGCTCATTTGTATGTGTGAGAGTGAAAACTTAATTCCAAGTTTACAAGAGATGTTAGTTTGAAATTTCCCTTTATTGTACTGCCTTTGTATGATTTTATTATAGGGAAATACTGGCCCCATCAAATTAGTTGGGAATGGTTTCCTACTCTTTTATTTTATTGAAGGGATTATGTCAAATTGATCTTAATTTTTAAAATATTTGTTAGAATTCTCTGGTCAAACTATCATGGATTGATGATTTCTTTTTCAAAAGTTTTATGTTACATTTTCAATGTCTTTAAATGTAATAGGACTATTCAGATGATCTATTTCTGCTTCAAATATTTTGAGACTGTGTTTATTGATGTATACATATTTAGGATTATGTATTCCTGCTGGATTGATTCTTTTATCCTTATATAATGCCCTTGTATTCCTTTGTCTTCAGAAATTTTCTTTGCTCTAAACTTTACTTTATCTGATATTAACATATTTTTTATCCCTTTATTTTCTACATATCCTTGCCATTAATGAGTTTCTTGGGCTTCCCTGGTGTCTCAGACCATAAGGAACCCACCTGCAGTGTGAAGACCTGGGTTTGATCCCTGGATTGGGAAGAGCCTCTGGAGGAAGGCTTGGCAATCCATTCCAATATACTTACCTGGAGAATCTACTTGGACACAGGAGTCTGGCAGGCTACAGTCCATGAGGTCGCAAAGAGTCAGACATGACTGAACAGCTAAGCACAGAACATACAACATTAATTTCTTTGAAAGAACCTATAATGTTTCATGCTTTTTTTTTAATTCACTCTGCCAACTCTGTCTTTTGATCAGTATATTTAGACCATTTGTAGGTTAGGTGATTAATGATATGTTATTGCTTAAGTCAAACTTCCCACATGGTGCTAGTGGTTAACAACCCACCTGTCAATGAGGAAGTATAAGAGATGAGGCTTTGATCCCCTTCCCAGGGCAAGGTTCCCTGGAGGAGGGCATGAGAACCCACTCCAGTATTCTTGCCTGGAGAATCCCATGGACAGAGAAAGCTGGTGGGCTACAGTACAGTGTCACAAAAAGTCAGACACAACTTAGGGACTAAACGACCACCTGTATTCCTTCAACATTTATTCCTGGGGAGAAATGGCCCTACTCAGGCTGCCTTCTGATGATAGGTTGGAGGTCAGGAATGTTGGGTCTGGGTTGTCTTCTGTTAGGTGCTGCTGTCTGGCTCTTCCAGTTCAGTTCAGTTCAGTTGTTCAGGTGCGTCCAGCTCTTTGTGACCCCATGAACTGCAGCCCGCCAGGCCTCCCTGTCCATCACCAACTCCTGGAGTTTACTCACTCATGTCCATTGAGTCTATGATGCCATCCAAACATCTCATCCTCGGTCATCCCCTTCTCCTCCTGCCTTCAATCTTTCCCAGCATCAGGGTCTTTTCCAATGAGTCAGTTCTTCACATCTGGTGGCCAAAGTATTGGAGCTTCAGCTTTAGCATCAGTCCTTCCAATGAATATTCAGGACTGATTTCCTTTAGGACGAACAGGTTGGGTCTCCTTGTAGTCCAAGGAACTCTCAAGAGTCTTCTCCAACACCACAATTCAAAAACATCAATTCTTCGGCACTCAACTTTCTTTATAGTCCAACTCTCACATCCATACATGACTACTGGAAAAAAGATAGACCTTTGTTGGCATAGTAATGCCTCTGCTTTTTAATATGCTGTCTAGGTTGGTCATAACTTTTCTTCCAAGGATCAAGTGTCTTTTAATTTCAGGGTTTCACTCACCATCTGCAGTGATTTTGGAGCTCCCAAAAATAAAGTCAGCCCCTGCTTCCACTGTTTCCCCATCTATTTGCTATGAAGTGATATCACCAGATGCCATTATCTTAGTTTTCTGAATGTTGAGTTTTAAGTCAACTTTTTCACTCTCCTCTTTCATTTTCATCAAGTGACTCTTCCAGTCTTCAGGCCCTAAAATAGTTCACCTTCTTCTTGCCTACTATAAAAGGTATCCTTTGTGGTCCCTTCTTATTTCCAAAACAGACAGAGGAGTGGGCTCAAAGAGATCAAGTCCATCTTGCCTGAACCAGAAGCCCAAGGTGTGTTTTATAACCTAGGGAAGAGATTTCAGTGAGGGAAGTTGAGGAGGAAAACAGAAAGGAGTCCACAGTAGGCTGGAAAAGAAAGTCATGCAGTCCTTTTCTTTAGAAGTCATGGGAAGCTGATAAAGTATTTATTCTAGGTGACATGTATATTCAGCTCTGACTAAGTACACTTTCTGTTTCAGCAAACTGTAAGTCTTATGTATTTTTTTCATTAATTTTCCTTACAAATGGATATGTATAATGATACCCATACAATACTATATTTATTCTTCTAGGCCATTGTTCTGCTTTTATTATGACTTGAGATTTAAACCTTTGTAAAAAAGAAATCTATTGTAGAGTTTGGATTATGTAGCAGTAGATGAATTGATGGAATAATAAAAGAACTAATGATGATTACTTAATTGAGCTTACAAAATTTTACATATGCATATGAAAATTTATTCACATTTAATTTTATTCTTGGCCCCTTGTGGTATTCTGAGAACTTGGATTGAAGTTATATGTAAAAGAAATTTATTTATTATGATAGTTAAATAACTGTGGTATAATTATGTGTGTACATTCAGAATTCATTAGTCCAGTAGCCATAAAAATAAGTGTCCTTATCCCCTGGGAAGAAACTGTTAGCCCTTCCATTTCTATTTGTTTTTTAAATTTATTTATTTATTTTAATTGTAGGCTAATTACTTTACAATATAGTAGTGTTTTTTCCTGTATATTGACATGAATCAGCCATGGGTGTACATGTATCCTCCACCCTGAAACCCCATCCTGATTCCCTCCCCATCCCATCCCTCAGGATTGTCCCAGTGCACCAGCTTTGAGTGCCATGTTTCATGCATCAAACTTGGACTGGTGATCTATTTCACATATGGTAATATACATGTTTCAATGCTATTCTCTCAAATCATCCCACCCTTGCCTTCTCCCACAGAGTCCAAAAATCTCTTCTTACTATCTGTATCTCTTTTGCTGTCTCTCATATAGGGTCATTACCATCTTTCTAAATTCCATATATATGCATTAATACACTGTATTGGTGTTTGTTTTTCCTGAATTACCTTACTCTGAATAATATGCTCCAATTTCATCTGCCTCATTAGAACTGAGTCAAATGAGTTTTTTTAATAGCTGAGTAATTTTCCATTGTGTATATGTACTACAGCTTTCTTATCTATTCATCTCCCAATGGACATCTAGGTTGCTTTCATGTCCTAGCTATTGTAAACAGTACTACAATGAACATTGGGGTAATGTGTCTCTTTCACTTTTGGTTTCCTCAGTGTGTATGCCCAGCAGTGGAATTGCTGGGTTGTATGGCAGTTCTGTTTCCAGTTTTTAAAGGAATCTCCATACTGTTCTCCATAGTGTCTGGACTAGTTGGCATTCCCACCAACAGTGTAAGAAAGTTTCCTTTTCTCCACACCCTCTCCAACATTTATTGTTTGTAGACATTTTGATAAGGCCATTCTGACCAACATGAGATGGTACCTCATTATGGCTTTGATTTGCATTTCTCTGATAATAAGTGATGTTGAACTTCTTTTTATGTGTTTGTTAGCCATATGTATGTCTTTGCAGAAATGTCTATTTAGTTCTTTGGCCCATTTTGTGATTATGTTATTTATTTTTCTGGTATTGAGCTGCATGAGTTGCTTGTGTATTTTTGAGATTAATTCTTTGTCAGTTGCTCCGTTTGCTATTATTTTCTCCCATTCTGAAAGCTGTCTTGTTACCTTGCTTATAATTTCCTTCATTGTGCAAAAGGTTTTATGTTTAATTCAGGAGGACAGCCCCAAGACGGCAGAGGAATAGGATGGGGAGACCACTCTCTCTCCCACAAATTCATCAAAAGATCATCTGAATGCTGAACAACTTCCACAAAACAACTTCTGAACACTGGCAGAACACCAGGCATCCAGAAAGGCAGCCCATTCTCTTCAAAAGGAGGTAGGACAAAATATAGAAAACAAAAAGAGAGTCAGAAGAATTAGGGGTGGAGACTCAACCTGGGGAGGGAGTAGCGAAGGAGAAGAGGTTTCCAAACAGCAGGAAACCCTCTCACCAGCAAGTCTGTGGGGAGTTTTGGAATCTCAGAGGGCAACATTACTGGGAGGAAAAAACAAAAAACAAAAACACAGAATACACACCTAATGGCAACTCCCAGCAGAGAAGTTGCCCAGATGCTCTTGTCTGCTACCAGCAAGAGGAGGCAGGACAGGGAGGTGCAGGTTTCATGGTTAAGGTAAGGACTGGGCCTGAATGCCTTGAGGACAATCTGGGGGAGCTAACATGAGATAACAACACAAACTGTGGGGCAGCCAGAGAGAAAAAAAGAGAACTTTCCTGTGACAGGCTCTAACTTAATGCACAGCCTGGCTGACTCACAGATTGAGGACTGAGCGAATACCAAAGGAGGACCAGCTTGCTGCGGACTGCCCCCTCCTCCAACCGCCGCTGCCACCTGAGGCAGGCAGGCAGGTATGTGATAGCCACAGTCAGAAGGCAAGGGGCAACCTCAGCCCCAGGGACAACATCCTCCACCAAACTGTGAGCAGGCTCCCAGTTGCTAACCACGTCTGCCTGGGATCCTGGACGGTTGACATGTACCAGGATGGCCATAGCCTGAGATCAGTTCCCCAGCAGAGACACACGGGCACACCTGAGATGGTGCTCCAGCGGCACACCTGGGACACAACTCTAGCTGCACACCCAGGACACCAAGCAGCCGGGGCGGGGGGAGGTGATCAAAACACACAGCCCACCTGGGACATATGCTCACCAAGCACCTGGTCACCTGAGCTGCTAGGACCTAGAAAGGGCAAAAAACACAGGGCCCACTTCAGATAGTACCCCTGAAGAGGAACCTGGAGCCTGAGCAGTGTAGATCGAGAAGGCATAGGCCACCATGAGCTGGGATAAACCCAGTGTGGTCCACACACTGCAAGCACTCTACACACATACCAGTGATATTTGTTTTCAGTGTTCCTCCCTCCCTACAACACAACTGAACAAGTAAGCCTAAATAAGTGATCACCTTCGCCCCCTTGTGTAAGGGAAGAAATTAGACACAGCAGAGATGGGCAAACAGAGGAAGCCAAAATAAGAAAGAAGAGGGAAATGTTTTGGAAGTGACAGGTGCAACAGATTAAAACCCTGTACTTAACATTGACTAAGTATTGGAGGGGCCTATAGACCTTAAGAAGTACAAGCTGTAACAAAGAACTATCTGAAACTGAACTGACCCCATACTGCCCACAACATCTCCAGAGAAATTCTTAGGTATGTTTTTACTATTATTATTATTTTTTATTTTTAAGCTCTTTATTACTCCTTTATTTTTCACTTTTAAACCTACTATTACCTTGCAAAAAAAGATTCTATTTTTAAAGCAAATTTCATATATAAATTTTTTATAATTTTTGTGATTCATTTTGCTTTGTACTTAAAATACTCTATTGTTTTGAGTCTAACCTCTACTCCAGGTTTTCAATATTTGCTCTTTGGTTTTTTTTTATCTATCTTGTACCTTTAAGAATCTAATTTTCAGTATCCATTTTCATGTAGGTGTGTGATTACTAGCTTGATTGCTCTCTCCCTTTTGACTCTAACTTTTCTCTCTCAGGTCAACTCTATCTCCTCCCTTCCCCTTTTCCTCTCTACTTAACTTTGTGAATCTTTCTGCATGTTCTGGGCTGTGGAGAATACTTAGGGAACTGATTACTGGGTAGACTGGTCTCTCCCCTTTTGATTCCCCCCCTTTCTCCTCCTGGTCACCTCTATCTCCCTCTTCCCTCTTCTCTTTGTCATGTATCTCTGTGAACCTCACTGGGTGTTCTTCACTGTGGAGAATCTTTTCACCATTAACCTAGATGTTTTATCATCTATGCTGTATGGATGGAAAAGTCTTGAGGCTATTGTAAGAATAAAACTGAAAGCCAGAGGAAGGAGGCTTAAATCCAGAACTTGAGAACACCAGAAAACTCCTGATTCCAGGGAACATTATTTGAAAAGACCTCATCCAAAGGCCTCCAAACCTACACTGAAACCAAGCTCCACCCAAAAGCCAACAAGTTCCAGAGCAAGACACACCATGTTAATTCTCCAGCAATGCAGGAACACAGCATTGAGCATTAAAATACAGGCTGCCCAAAGTGAAGCCACACCCATAGACATCCCAAAACCCGCTACTGGACACTTCATTGTACTTCAGACAGAAGAGATCCAGCTCTACCCACCAGAACACAGATGCAAGCTTCCCTAACCAGGAAACCTTGACAAGCCACTAGTCCAACCCCAACCACAGGGAGCAACCTCCACAATAAAAAAGGAACCACAAACTTCCAGCCTACAGAAAGGCCACCCCAAACACAGCAATCTAAACAATATGAAAAGGCACAGAAATATTTAGCAGGTAAAGGAACATGATAAATGCCCACCAAACCAAACAAAAGAGGAGGAGATAGGAAGTCTACCTGAAAAAGAATTCAGAATAATGATAGTAAAGATGATCCAAAATCCTGAAAACAGACTGGAGTTACAAATGAATAGACTAGAGAAAATGATTGAGAAGATGCAAGAAATGTTTAACAAGGACCTAGAAGAAATTTTATAAAGTGTCAATTGATAATGAATAATGCAATAGCTGAGATCAAAAGCACTCTGGAAGGAACCAACAGTAGAATGACTGAGGCAAAATATAGGATGAATGAGGTGGAAGATAGAATGGTGGAAATAAATGAAACAGAGAGAAAAAAAGAAAAAAGAGTTAAAAGAAATGAGGACAACCTCAGAGACATCTGGGACAATGTTAAATGTCCCAACATTCGAATCATAGGAGTCCCAGAAGAAATAGACAAAAAGAAAAGAAAGGATATGAGAAAATTCTTTTGGAGATAATAGTTGAAAACTTCCCCCAAATGGGGAAGGAAATAGCCACCCACGTCCAAGAAGCCCAGAGAGTCCCAAACAGATTAGACCCAAGGTGAAACAGCCCAAGACACATAGTAATCAAACTAATGAAGATCAAACACAAAGAGCAAATATTAAAAGCAACAAGGGAAAAGCAATATATAACACACAAAGGGATCCCTATAACAGTTAATCTTTCAATAGAAACTCTTCATGCCAGAAGGGAATGGCACGACATACTTAAAGTGATGAAAGAGGATAACCTACAACCCAGATTACTATACCCAGCAAGTATCTCATTCAAACATGAAGGAGAAATCAAAAGCTTTCTAGACAAGCAAAAGCTGATAGAGTTCAGCAACACCAAACCAGCTCTTCAACAAATGCTAAAGGGTCTTCTCCAGACAGGAAACACAAAAAAGTTTTATAAACTCGAACCCAAAACAACAAAATAAATGTCAACAGGATCACACTTATCAATAATTACCTTAAATGTAAATGGGTTGAATGCCCTAACCAAAAGACAAAGACTGGCTGAATGGATACAAAAACAAGACTCCTATATATGCTGTCTACCAATCAGACCTAATTGATACCAATAGGACATTTCACCCCAAAACAGTGAATTTCACCATTTTCTCAAGTGCACACAGAACATTCTCCAGGATAGACCACATCATGAGCCATAAATATAGCCTTGGTAAGTTCAAAAAAATTGAAATCATTTCAAGCATCTTTTCTGATCACATTGCAGTAAGATTAGATATAAAAGAAAAGTGAAAGTGAAGTCGCTCAGTCGTGTCCAACTTTTTGCGACCCCATGGACTGTAGCCTACCTGACTTCTCCATCCATGGGATTTTCCAGGCAAGAATACTGGAGTGGGTTGCCATGGGGGGAAAAAAAACTATTAAAAATACAAACACATGGAGGCTAAAAACACACTTTTGCTGACCAACAAATTGCAGAAGAAATCAAAATATGCATAGAAACAAATGAAAATGAAAACAAGACAACCCAAAACCTATATGGAATTCAGTAAAAAGCAGTGCTAAGGGGAAGGTTCTTAGCAATACAAGCTTACCTCAGGAAACAAGAGAAAAATCAAACAAATGACCTAACTTTATACCTAAAGTAACTAGATAAAGAAGAAATGAAGAACCCCAGGGTTAGTAGAAGGAAAGAAATCATAAAAATTAAGGCAGAAATAAATGAAAAAGAAACAAAGGAGACTATAGCAAAAATCAACAAAAGTAAAGGCTGGTTTCTTTGAGAAGATAAATAAAATAGACAAACCACTAGCCATATTCACCAAGAAAAAAAAGGGAGAAGGATCAAATCAACAAAACTAGAAATGAAAACGGAGAAATTACAACAGACAACACAGAAATACAAAGGATCATAAGAGACTACTATCAGTAACTATATGAAATTGTAACGGACAACTTGGAAGAAATGGATGAACTCTTTGAAAAGTAAAACCTTCCAAAACTGAACCAGGAAGAAACAGAAAATCTTAACAGACTCATCACAAGTGCAGAAATTGAAACTGTAATAAAAAATCTTCCAACAAACAAAAGCTCAGGACCAAATGGCTTCACAGTTGAATTCTACCAAAAATTTAGAGAAGAGCTAACACCAATCCTACTCAAGCTCTTCCAGAAAATTTCAGAGGAAGGTAAACTGCCAAACTATGAGGTCACCATCACCCTAATACCAGAAGCAGACAAAGATGTCATAATAAAAGAAAACTACAGGCCAATATCACTGATGAACATAGATGCAAAAATCCTCAACAAAATTCTAGCAGAATTCAACAATATATCAAAATGATCATACACCATGACCAAGTGGGCTTTATCCCAGGGATGCAAAGATTCAATATTCTCAAATCAATCAATATGATACACCATGTTAACAAATTGAAAGATAAAAACCAAATGATTATCTTAATAGATGCAGAGGAAGCCTTTGACAAAATTCAACATCCTTTTATGATAAAAACCTTCCAGAAATCAGGCATAAAAGGGATATACCTCAACATAATCAAAGCTATATATGATAAACCAACAGCAAACATTATCCTCAATGGTGAAAAATTGAAAGCATTTCCCCAAAGTCAGGAACAAAATAAGGGTACCCACTCTCACCACTACTACTCAATATAGTTTTGTTACTTTTAGCCACAGCAATCAGACAAGAAGAAGAAATAAAAGGAATTCAGATTGGAAAAGAAGTAAAACTCTCACAGTTTGCAGATGATATGATCCTTGAGAGTTGGACTATAAAGGAAGCTGAGCACCGAAGAACTGATGCTTTTGAACTATGGTGATGGAGAAGACTCTTGAGAGTCCCTTGGACTGCAAGGAGATCCAACCAGTCCATCCTAAAGGAGATCAGTCCTGGGTGTTCATTAGAAGGACTGATGTTGAAGCTGAAACGCCAGTACTTTGGCCACCTGATATGAATAGTTGACTCATTTGAAAAGACCCTGATGCTGGGAAAGATTGAGGTCAGGAGGAGAAGGGGATGACAGAGGATGAGATGGCTGGATGGCATCACTGACTCGATGGACATGGGTTTGGGTGGACTCTGGGAGTTGGTGATGGACAGGGAAGACTGGCGTGCTGCAGTTCATGGGGTGGTAACGAGTCGGACACGACTGAGTGACTGAACTGAACTGAACATACAAAACCTTAAAGACACCACCAGAAAACTACTAGAGCTAATCAATGAATATAGTAAATTTATAGGATATAAAATTAACAAACATAAATCCCTTGCAATCCTATACACTAACAATGAGAAAACAGAAAGAGAAAGTAAGGAAACAGTTCCATTCACCATTGCAACAAAAAGAATAAAATACTTAGGAATAAATCTACCTAAAGAAACAAGACCTATATATAGAACTATAGAACAGTGATGAAAGAAATCAAAGATGACACAAATAAATGGAGAAATATACCATGTTTGTGGAACAGAAGAATCAATATAGTGAAAATGAGTATACTAACCAAAGAAATCTATAGATTCAGTGCAATCCCTATCAAGGTATCAACAGTAATTTTCATAGAACTAGAACAAATAATTTCATAATTTGTATGGAAATACAACAAACCTCGAATAACCAAAGCAATCTTGAGAAAGAAGAATGGAATGGGAGGATCAACCTGCCTGACTTCAGATTATACTACAAAGATACAGTCTTCAAGACAGTATGGTACTGGCACAAAGACAGAATTATAGATCAATGGAACAAAATGGAAAGCCCAGTGATAAATCAATGCACCTATGGACACTTATCTTTGACAAAGGAGGCAATAATATACAATGGAGAAAAGACAATCTCTTTAACAAGTAGTGCTGGGAAAACTTGTCAACCATCTATAAAAGAATGAAACTAGAACACTTTCTAACACCATACACAAAAATAAATTCAAAACAGATTAAAGATCTAAATGTAAGACCAGAAATTATAAAACTCCTAGAGGAAAACATAGGCAAAACACTCTCTGATGTAAATCACAGCAGGATCCTCTATGACCCACCTCCCAGAGTAATGTATATAAAAGCAAAAATTAAAAAATGGGACCTAATTAAATTTTAAAACTTTTGCACAGTGAAGGAATCTATAAGCAAGGTGTAAAGAAAACCTTCATAATGGGAGAAAATAATAGCATATGAAGCAACTGACAACGAGTTAATCTCAAAAATATACAAGCAGTTCATGCAGTTCAATACCAGGAAAATAAACAACCCAATCAAAAAATGGGCCATCAACGAATATAGTAAAGTTGCAGGATATAAAATTAATACACAGAAATCCCTTGCATTTCTATACACTAACAATGAGAAAACAGAAAGAGAAATTAAGGAAACAATACCATTCACCATTGCAACAAAAAGAATAAAATACTTAGGAGTATATCTACCTAAAGAAACAAAAGACCTGTACATAGAAAACTATAAAACACTGATGAAAGAAATCAAAGAGGACACAGATGGAGAAACATACCGTGTTCATGGATTGGAAGAATCAATATTGTCAAAATGGCTATTCTACCCAAAGCAATCTATAGATTCAATGCAATCCCTATCAAGCTACCAACGGTATTTTTCACAGAACTAGAACAAATAATTTCACAATTTGTATGGAAATACAGAAAACCACGAATAGCCAAAGTAATCTTGAGAAAGAAGAATGGAACTGGAGGAATCACCCTCCCTGACTTCAGACTCTACTACAAAGCCACAGTCATCAAGACAGTATGGTACTGGCACAAAGACAGAAATATAGATCAATGGAACAGAATAGAAAGCCCAGAAATAAATCCACGAACCTAGGGACACCTTATCTTTGACAAAGGAGGCAAGGATATACAATGGAAAAAAGACAACCTCTTTAACAAGTGGTGCTGGGAAAACTGGTCAACCACTTGTAAAAGAATGAAACTAGAACACTTTCTAACACCATACACAAAAATAAACTCAAAATGGATTAAAGATCTAAATGTAAGACCAGAAACTATAAAACTCCTAGAGGAGAACATAGGCAAAACACTCTCTGACATAAATCTCAGCAGGATCCTCTATGACCCACCTCCCAGAATATTGGAAATAAAAGCAAAAATAAACAAATGGGACCTAATGAAACTTAAAAGCTTTTGCACTACAAAGGAAACTATAAGTAAGGTGAAAAGACAGCCCTCAGATTGGGAGAAAATAATAGCAAATGAAGAAACAGACAAAGGATTAATCTCAAAAATATACAAGCAACTCCTGAAGCTCAATTCCAGAAAAATAAATGACCCAATCAAAAAATGGGCCAAAGAACTAAACAGACATTTCTCCAAAGAAGACATACAGATGGCTAACAAACACACGAAAAGATGCTCAACATCACTCATTATTAGAGAAATGCAAATCAAAACCACAATGAGGCACCATTACACGCCAGTCAGGATGGCTGCTATCCAAAAGTCTACAAGCAATAAATGCTGGAGAGGGTGTGGAGAAAAGGGAACCCTCTTACACTGTTGGTGGGAATGCAAACTAGTACAGCCACTATGGAAAACAGTGTGGAGATTTCTTAAAAAACTGGAAATAGAACTGCCATATGGCCCAGCAATACCACTTCTGGGCATATACACCGAGGAAACTAGATCTGAAAGAGACACGTGCACCCCAATGTTCATCGCAGCACTGTTTATAATAGCCAGGACATGGAAGCAACGTAGATGCCCATCCGCAGATGAATGGATAAGGAAGCTGTGGTACATATACACCATGGAATATTACTCAGCCATTAAAAAGAATTCATTTGAATCAGTTCTAATGAGATGGATGAAACTGGAGCCCATTATACAGAGTGAAGTAAGCCAGAAAGATAAAGAACATTACAGCATACTAACACATATATACGGAATTTAGAAAGATGGTAACAATAACCCTATATGCAAAACAGAAAAAGAAACACAGAAGTACAGAACAGACTTTTGAACTCCGTGGGAGAAGGTGAGGGTGGGATGTTTCAAAAGAACAGCATGTATACTATCTATGGTGAATCAGATCACTAGCCCAGGTGGGATGCATGAGACGAGTGCTTGGGCCTGGTGCACTGGGAGGACCCAGAGGAGTCGGGTGGAGAGGGAGGTGGGAGGGGGGATTGGGATGGGGAATACGTGTAACTCAATGGCTGATTCGTGTCAATGTATGACAAAACCCACTGAAATGTTGTGAAGTAATTGGCCTCCAACTAATAAAATAAAATTAAAAAAATAAAATAAAATAAAATAAAAATAAATAAATAAACAAACTAGCAACATAGAGCTTATGGAAATAAAATGAGCTAGGGAAAAAAAAAAAAAAAATGGGCCAAAGAACTAAACAGATATTTCTTCAAGAAGACATACAGATGGCTAACAAATACATGGAAAGGTACTTAACATCACTCATTATCAGAGAAATGTAAACCAAAACCACAATGAGTTACCATCTCATGCTAGTCAGAATGGCTGCTATCAAAATGTGTACAAACAATAAATGTTGGAGAGGGCACAGAGAAAAGAGAACCCTCTTGCACTGTTGGTGGGAATGCAAACTAGTACAGCCACTAAGAAGAACAGTATGGAGATTCCTTTAAAAACTGTAAATAGAGATGCCATATAACCCAGCAGAGGATGTGATGGTTGGATGGCATCACTGACTCAATAGACGTGAGTTTGAGTAATCTCTGGGAGTTGGTGATAGACAGGGAGGCCTGGCATGCTGCAGTCCATGGATCACAAAGAGTCAGACAGGACTGACAAACTGAACTGAACTGACAACCCAGCAATCCCACTGCTGGGCATACACAGTGAGGAAACCAGAATTGAAAGAGACACGTGTACCCAGTGTTCATCACACCACTGTTTACAATAGCTAGGACATGGAAGCAACCTAGATGCCCATTGGGAGATGAATGGATAAGAAAGCTGTGGTACATATGCACAATGGAGTATTACTCAACTATTAAAAAGAACATATTTGAATCAGTTCTAATGAGATGGATGAAACTGGAGTGTATTATACAGAGTGAAGTAAGTCAGAAAGAAAAACACTAATACAGTGTGTGTGTGTGTGTGTGTGTGTGTGTGTATGGACTTTAGAAAGATGATAATGATGACCCTATAAGTGAGACAGCAAAAAAGATACAGATAGTAAGAACAGACTTTTGGACTCTGTGGGAGAAGGCAAGGGTGGGATGATTTGAGAGAATAGCATTGAAACATGTATATTACCATATGTGAAATAGATCACCAGTCCAAGTTCGATGCATGAAACAGGGCACTCAAAGTCAGTGCACTGGGACAAGCCTGAGGGATGGGATGGGGAAGGAGTTGGAAGAGGGTTTCAGGGTGGGGGATACATGTACACCCATGGCTAATTCATGTCAATGTATTGCAAAAACCACTACAGTATTGTAAAGCAGTTAACCTCCAATTAATACAAGTAAATTAATTTTAAAAAATAGACATATCTAAGTTTTCATTTTCCCTAATAAAAACATTTCTTATAGTGAGGCATAGGAACTTGCCTTTGTAAGAAAGACAAAATTAGATACATAATTACTTTCTTTGATAAAAATGTAATATTCAGAATATTACCACATGGATTTGAATATACCTATAGGAAAACCACATCTCTCAAATATACTTTTGGGTTGCTTAACCATGGCCAAACAAGAATGGAAGACTGAGCTTGCTCATTTGTTGGCATGTACACTAAAACTGGGTTTCCCAGTGGGCTAGGTGGTAAAGAATCTGCCTGCCAGTGAAGGAGATGCAGCTTCAGTCCCTAGGTTGGCAAGATCCACTGGAGAAGGAAATGGCAACCCAACCCAGCTTTCTTGCCTGGGAAATCCCATGAACATAGAAGCCTGGTGGGTTACAGTCCATCGAGTCAAAGAGTCAAACATGACTGAAGAAACAGAGAACCCAACAGTTTGTTTTAAACCTACCTTTTCTTAATCTTGATACTCTCGGGTCACTTGCAGAGAAAGCAACAGAAACTTTTGAGAGAAGAAATGTCTCAGAGCATAATAGTTTGCTGCAGAAGTTATCAGATCCTGAACTATGCAAACAAACATCCTGATTATCCCAGAGGATGCTACGGTTAGCAGTAGAAGCCTCCTTAACCAAAGGATTGCACCAGTAGTTTTTTTTTTATTGTTGTTGTTGTTAAATGAAAAAGTCCTTTAGATATATTTATTTTCTGATGCATCTCTTCTATGTGGCCATGGCCTCTTTTGGTTATGCCCATTTAGTAGTTTCCAACTTCCTCCTCTGTCTTTTGTTCAAAAGTCAAAATTATTACACATCATCTATAATTACTACATTCAGTTTTGTAAAATAAAATAGTATATAAACACTGGGGGAAAAAATGAGTACAGATGCCTAAACTTTAATTTTTTTCTGTTTACATGTCATAGATCATTCCTAATTGGATAGTAATGTTTTTAGACTCAAGGGTCTTACCAATATTTTTTTCATTTTTGTTTTTATTGAAATTGCTCCCATCACACTTACAAGTCATTCATTTCAGTTCAGTCACTCAGTCATATCCGACTCTTTGCAACCCCACAAACTGCAGCATGGCAGTCTTCCTTGTACATCACCAACTTCCCTGTGCATCACCAACACCATCACCAGCTCAGTCGTGCTGGACTCTTTGTGACCCCATGGACTATACAGTCCATTGAATTCTCCAGGCCGGAATACTACAGTGGGTAGCCTTTCCCTTCTCCAGGGGATCTTCCCAACCCAGGGATCACACCCAGGTCTCCCATATTGCAGGCAGATTCTTTACCACCTGAGCCATAAGGGAACTCCAAGAACACTGGAGTGGGTAGCCTACCCCTTCTCAAGCAGATATTCCTGACCGAAGAATCAAACCGAGGTCTCCTGCAATGCAAGCAGATAGTTATTATCCACATGTTATTAGGATCATTACATTATATAATTACAATAGCAAGCACCATGGGCATTAACAAGTATGAGGACTAACAAAACAGTCTCCGCTGAGTGTTAACTCACTTGGAGGGAGCAGCAATGGGATGGTTTCAGAGGCCCCCCAGCCCTGGGGTCGCTATTCAGCCAGCTGTTGGCACCGAAATTTATGTTTTAGACGAGAAAAAGGCATCCCTTCAGGAGTTAACTAAGTGGGGATAACTTGTGTAAAAGTTCATATGTGCCAGTGTTCCATGAAAGACACTGCAGAGGACCTTGATTTGAAAGATCACAGGGCCCCCTTGTGGCTCAGTGGTAAGAATCTACCACTGATGCAGGAGACACAGGTTTGATTCCTGGTCTGGGAAGATCCCATGTGGCAAGGAGCAACTATAAGCCCTTGTGCCACAACAGTTGAGCCTGCATTCTAGAGCCCTGGAACTGCAACTACTGAAGCCCACGAGCCTAGAAACTGTGCTCCACAACAAGAGAAACCACTGCCATGAGAAGCCTGCACACTGCAACCAAGAGTAGTCCCAAGCAGCAATGAAGCCCAAGCAGCAATGAAGACATAGCACAGCCAAAAATAAATCAGTAAATGTTATAAAAAAAGACTATAAAGTCTCTTTCAAATCTAAAATCATCTGTGATTGTTAAGAATACATTCTATGAAGGGTGTTCCCCCCCCCCCCTCATTATATGTGGTGTTTTCTCAAGAAGACTACAGAGCCTTTTAGGGTAGAATATATGTATTTCACTTATTTGTATCCCATGGACTAAATATTGCAATGTTTTATCCAAAAAGGTGTTTGCAGCATATATTTAAACATTATAAATTACCTCCTGTGTTATAGCATGAGTGATATTGACAAAAAGGTCTTTAATATAAGATTATCCCAGTCACAGTATTATCTCAGTGCCTAGCCATCTGAAGGCTGTTCTCAGTTATCCCAAATTGATGTTGATTTTTTATCAATTATCATGACATTGAACGGTTTGGGAAACTTCAAGGCACTTTCCCATTTATAATGAAATATAAGCTAACCGTTAGGATTTGGTAAAAGTACTGCTTGTGGTATCATCAGAAGCACTGATCTGTCACCCAAAAGTGTTTAGGTAGAAATGAATGATTTCTTGATAAGCATCTGCCTGAGTTCAAAAGAAATTTGCAACATGTGAGGCACTTACACAGCGATGGCAGAAAATATGCTACCTAATTAAAGCCTAAATAATAATCAAGAATCTAGTGGTGAGTTTTCTTGCCATTCCTGCTCAAGAATTGTAGATCTTCTGTTTCAAATGGGGGTAGGAAGCAGTATAGAGTTGCCCCATATGTGGTAGCATGAAAATATTTCATTTCTATATCTACAGGAAAGTATACTGAGAAAAACTGGTTACAGTGGTTGTCATAAAAGACAATCAATGAATAACTTCATAGCTCCGATTATTCTTTTCTTGATCAACTCACACACACCCTTTCTTCTGACTCTTCACTGTCAGATTTCCTTAAAGGGCAGATTTGGTTCAAACACAATATTGTCTATTACAGGGAGCACACATCTGATAATTCTTATGGGTAACATCATTTGTCCACTGAACAAATTAAGAATGTTAAGAAAACCAATGCAGTAGAAACACAGTGGGTATTTTTTCCGGAGAGTTGGCATTCATAGTTTAGAAATTTCTCTGTTTTTTAAAAAAAATAGTTATACTTTTTAAGAACCGAATTATGAAACATACCAAGAGTCTCTGTAAAGAGCATTGCATGCAGCATTTTTATTTAATTGAAAATAAGCTAGTTCTTGATTGCTTAGTGAAATTGTCCCTTTCAGTGTTTTTGTCCCACTGAAGAATATTCCTCCTAGTACTAAAATTGCAAAAGATACAAATTAATGAAAGAAAAAAAGTCTTATACAGTTATTCTGTCTCAGAGAAACTCATTGAGTACCTCAAAGGTTTAATATTCCATTGCAGATAGTCAAAATCAAGTTCATCTTTCAGGTGACCTTCAAAAGAAAATCTTCTTCTGCCTTCATAAGTCATTTAAAACACTGCAGCGTTTCTCAAATGTCTAGTTATACGGTCAGTACCTAAAAAAATTCCCTCTTAAGAGTTAGTGAGAGATTGAAGAAACCTCTGAACTCACTCATGTTTGCAAATGCAATCATAACTGGTTAGTTTAATAAGCAAAGAGAAGTGGCCCAGGGCTGAATATTCACTATCAAACAACAAACCTTCAAAGATTGTCACTGCTACTCTGACACAATAAACACCACACACTGTACATCATGGGTGCCTAAATTAATTTGGAAATCATCAAGTGTCCATGCAAAGTTACAAAATGGATGCAGGTAACAAGAAAAATGAATTCCACTAATATTCCAGTTGTGTTGGAAAGATCTCCACAGCTGCTGTTTTTCAAACTTTCACCAATAAGAAAGTGAGGTTCATGGGATTCCAAAAGGTCTTGCTGTCCCTAAACCTCCCTCCAGCGTAAAACTGGCACCAAATAGAAGCAGGTAAGCACCAGGCAACACATACCAAAAATCAATGACTCCTGAAAATTTAAAGCAAACTTAAACACCTACTCACCCATAATAAGCCAGTCATAGATCTTTGTTTCTGTGTCTTCAGTAAACTCTCATCTCATTAGAGATGCCTGAAAAATTCTGGAAGGAGAAATGAAGGGATGTGTGTACATCCCTCATTATCTTTGGTTTCAGGCAATCTGTAATCTTTGCAAATTGCTAACAACTAAAATGGTGTTTACAAGTATCAACAGAAATAACCTAAACAAAACTAAAGCCAAAGTTTGCACTTCTATTGCTCACCACTCTTTGGACTGGGAGTTATTAAACTTCATAGATTAAATAATCACTGACAATCAGAAACCAGATTCACCTTCCACATGCGAAAGGCTTGCCAACAAATGAATTTCTCCCCTTATTGATAAAAACAGATACGGTTATATGGCAGCAACTTATCTCTATCCTCTTGGCATTGCATATGTAATCCCCAAGTAATATGATTTATAACACACCTGTCAGGGAAAACTTAAGGAAGATTAGAAGATGATAAAAAAGATAACTTTAAATTTTAGCGTAAAATTCAAGATCAAAATTGAATTAGTTTATGATAGGTTTCACAAGAACATTCTAGACTATATAAATTTTCAAAACATGCAGATATATCACTAAGTAGTCACCTATAATTTTCAAAATATTATTTTAAAGTATATGTTCTATTATCAAAAGGAATTTGGAACCTTCTATTATTTAAAACTGAATCCAAAATACTATTCCTAGGGCAGAAAAGAGGAAAAAGCAAGAATGAACCTTTTGAGTCACACCAGCCCTTCCACAGGGAAGCAGTAAAACGGAGGGAAATCTGGACTCTCTTGATAAACACACATGGGTTCTAATCCAGGTGTGGCCAGAGGTATAACTTGCATGACTCAGTGCAGGAGATTCAACCTCTCTGATTTTCTGTTTTTTTAAAAAAATTTTTTTTGTATTTGACAACTGTTTACTGAATGATTCATCAGCACCAGATTCTTCATTACAGGATGAACATACTTAGATAAGCAGGACAGGTGAGGCCACTGATTTCAGTAAGTTTATATTTTAGTAGAAAATACAGATATTTGAACAAGAAACGGCTATCTGGAAGAAATGCTGAAACAGGAAGGATTAATATTGTGAGAGCACAGAGCAGGGTAACTAAGTCAAAAGAACTTGGCTCCTAGTCTAACAGTTAGGAATCACTGTCCAAGGAACTGCTGCAGAAGCTAAAAATCTAAAAGATACATGGGAGGAAGCTGAGGAAATTATAGGAAGAAAAATTCTAGGCAAAGGGAAACAAGAGAGGCAAGATGGTGGAGAATGACGGTGTTTTCAAGGAACAGGTAAGGTCTGGTATAGCTGGACTGGAGAGAGAAGAGAGGAGACAGGGCAGGAGTGAAGCTGAAGCCCAGACAAGGGCAAGATCAAGGGCAAGAAGAGTGAAAAAGAAAGTAAACTTTCTTCTAAAGACAAGAGACAGCCATCCAAGTGTTCAAGGAGCAGAAACACAACCATAATTGCATTTTTTCCATTTATTTTTATTAGTTGGAGGCTAATTACTTTACAATATTGTAGTGGTTTTTGCCATACATTGACATGAATCAACCATGGATTTACATGTGTTCCCCATCCTGATCCCCCATCCCCCCTCCCTCCCCATCCCATCCCTCTGGGTCTTCCCAGTGCACCAGCCCTGAGCACTTGTCTCATGCATCCAACCTGGGCTGGTGATCTGTTCACCCTTGATAATATACTTGTTTCAATGCTATTCTCTCAGAACTTCCCACCCTCGTCTTCTCCCACAGAGTCCCAAAGTCTGTTCTGTACATCTGTGTCTCTTTTTCTGTTTGATAATCTGTAAAGATAAAGGGTTATCATTACCATCTTTTAAAATACCATATATATGCGTTAGTATACTGTATTAGTCTTTATCTTTCTGGCTTACTTCACTCTGTATAATGGTCTCCAGTTTCATCTATCTCATTAGAACTGATTCAAATGAATTCTTTTTAATGGCTGAGTAATATTCCATTGTGTATATATACCATAGCTTCCTT
Source organism: Muntiacus reevesi (assembly GCF_963930625.1). Lineage (NCBI taxonomy): Eukaryota > Metazoa > Chordata > Mammalia > Artiodactyla > Cervidae > Muntiacus > Muntiacus reevesi. The sequence goes on from NC_089268.1 coordinate 36,088,827, forward strand.
ATCCTTTCATCTGCTGATGGGCATCTAGGTTGCTTCCATGTCCTGGCAATTATAAACAGTGCTGCGATGAACATTGGGGTGCACGTGTCTCTTTCAGATCTAGTTTCCTCGGTGTGTATGCCCAGAAGTGGTATTGCTGGGTCATACAATTGCATTTTTAAAGCAAAGTCTGGCTGAAGAACAGAGTCAGTATTAGACAGAACTAAAGGAGATCCCAGGGATATTGGGGGACCGGGGCTCTTCCAGGAGATGGACAAAGCAGTTTGTGATAGAAGGTTTGGAAAGAAAAGGACAGCTCACTAAAAGATTTAGGGGAAATAATGGTTAAATTTTACATCAAAATCTAATACGTGGTAAGTGTATGGAAAGCAAGAGAGAAAGTTCTCTACCTCCAAAATAATGATATTTATCCCTGCCATGTATGGTTGTGACATACATTTATAAAAATATAAATGTGACAGTGCATGTAACATTAGGTGTCTTATATTGCCTAGTGCCACAGTACAGTATAAACTCAAAAAAAAAAAAAAAAGATATTTTCAGAGTGAAAAGAAGTTTCTTGCTTCTCACAAGCAGGAGAGTTGAATTTTCTTCTGGGTTAAATCCATTACCTTTGAGCTCTTTCATTGTGTGCAAACACTGTGGCCCATCAATGCAACTGGAAAAGAATGTGGCAAGATATTGTCTTGATGTGGAAAGAGCCTGTATGGACTTCTCCAGATTATGAATGCTCCAGCTTTACAACTTGGCAGCCAATAAAAAATTTATGTAAGAATGCATCTGAATGAGTTTGGTGGGATTTATCACTGAAATTTATGAAGATGATAAAGACTATGAGTTTGTATTCTTTTTTAGGCAGTCTGATTTTTTTCTTAAGGGTTGTGCCTTCCTGATAAAGCCCACTGGAACTGAGTAATGTTTTCAGACACTGCACAGTTTGCATCTCCAGTGGCTAAGACAAAGTTTTTGTGAGGATGCTGCAGAATTGCAGCAGACCCACACACAAGGTATACATAGATGGAGTTGGCCACCCACTGACCTCCCTGAAGGTCAGGGCACAGGAAATCCATCCCAGGGCAGAGGAAGCCTGTCCTAGTTCTTTAACCATAGACATAGACCACCACTACCACGGAGGAAGAGTGTGGTCTTTCTGTAATAAACATTAACACACATACATTTAGATGTTAAATTTTAAAACTACAAGTCAAAATTTAGATAGTAAGAGAATAGGATAGGTAGGGTAGCCTATATATCAGCTTCCCAGGTGGTACTGGTGATAAAGAACCCACCTGTCAATGCAGGAGAGTAAGAGACACCAGTTTGATCCCTGAGTAGGGAAGACCCCCTGGAGGAGGGCATGGCAACCCACTCCAGTGTTCTTGCCTGGCAAATTCTCCTGGACAGAGGAGCCTGGTTGCTATAGTCCATAGGGTCTCAAAGAGTTGAACACGCCTGAAACAATTTAACATACCCGTATAAGGTGTATAGAGATACTGACATTTTTTATTGCTCAGCGCACTGGTCACTTGAAGGCCACCATCACTGTGATCTTTCCCTATTGCTCTTATGCAGGTACCAGCATTGATAAGAGAGAAGAAACAGTGACAGCTCCACCCCCAGGAGGTGACTGCACACTATTTCTATGGTTGCCAGGTTTTCCTCCTTAGGCATTCCCCACCACAGATTTCCTCCATTCTGTCCTGTTGGGCCATCTCCCTATCAGCAGCAGTCCTTATCCTGGGATTTCTCTCCAATCCCCATGGCTACAGCATCCAACCACCGTGGGCATCAGTGGATCAGCAGCCTTGTTCAAGGTATATAAGGCCATGGCATGAATTATTTGTGTGGTTCCACTCCATCTGGACTGTCACAGATCAGCTACTTCACTCCAAAAGCCTCAAATGCCTCCCTTCTGCCCAACCAATTGCCCTGAATGCCAGGATCTCTCCCCTGCTTCAGCTCCCTGACCTCCTGGTGCAAATTGGTTTTGCTTGCTTTCCCTCCTCCTTCTTCCCTTAATCCTAGTGAGTTTTGCATGAATCTATGATTTCTTTTGCAGTGGTCAGGAACTCCTGATACATCTATAGAGGTATTTAAATGTGCATTAATTCTATTTTTAACACCATCCTTATAAAGAAGGCGGACAAGAAGAAGCAAATGTAGAAAAATACAGGAAACCTATTGAAAATGTGATCATTTCTCATTTCCCCAGTACCTCTCTACTCCCCCATCCTGCAACACAAATTAGTGCAGCGCACGTTTTCCTAGACTTTTCTCTAGGTGCAGAGAGTGGGGGACAGTCTCTAGGTGCAGCATACAGGGCTTCTCATTGTAGTGGTTTTTCTTGTTACAGAGAATGGGCTCCAGGTACACAGACTTCAGTAGTTGTGATATGTGGTCTCAGCACTTGTGGTTCCTAGGCTCTAAAGCACAGACTCAATAGTTGTGGTGCATGGGACTAGTCGCTCTGTGACATGGGAGAACCTCCCAGATCAGGAATTGAACTCATGCCTCCTACATTGGTAGGCTGATTCTTTACCACTGAGCTTCCAGGAAAACCCTGTATATGAATTCTAGATGCATCCATGGAGAGAGATGTACTCCGTGTCCAACTACTCCTCTACCATCTTGTCGACCCTAACGTATGTATGTCTTAGAAAAGATTTTCCTTTTCTACTGAGTTCAGTAACAAAGTCATCACCTCACAGGTTTACTGTTTATTTTTTCATAAAGAGCATACATAATTTCCATTCTCTTAGGCAATTTCAATTATACAGCACAATCTTATCCCTTATAGTCACCATGCTCTACATTAGATCCTCAGACCTTATTAGATGAGAATGTGTAAGCTTTTACAAATCTCTCCTTATTTTCTGCACCCTCCAACTCTTGGCAATCACTTTCCTGTTCTGTTTCTGAGTCCCAATTTTTTTTAGACTCCAGATAATTGAGATCATATGGTATTTCTCTTTCTCTGTCCTATTTCACTTAGCATCAGGCTCTCCAGTTTTATCCATTTGCCACAAATGACATAATTTCTCCCTTTTTAAAATGGCTAAATAATATTCACACACATACACACACACATATATATCATATCACATTATTTTAATCTGTTCACCTGTTGACAATATTGAGATTATTCGTTTATCTTGGCTACTATGAATAATGCTTCAATGAACATAGGAGTACAAATATCTCTTTAAGATAATGATTTCATTTCCTTTGAATATATATCCAAAAGTAGGATTGTGATTTCGTTTTAGTCATTAAGTTGTGTCCAACTCCTGAAATATCAGGGACTGTAGCCTGCCAGGTTCCTCTGTCCATGGGGTTCTCCAGGCAAGAATACTAGAATGGGTTGCCATTTCCTTCTCCAGAGGATCTTACCAACTCAGGAATCGAACCTGGGTCTTTGAGGTAAGCTTTGAGCTTTGAGGTAAGCCAGAAGTAGGATTAATGGATCATATTACATTACTCTTTTAAATTTCTTGATGAATCTGCACAGTTGTTTTCCACGGGAGTTGCACCAATTCACACTCCCAGCAACAGTGCACAAGACCTACTGTTTCTCCATACCCTCATCAACACATGTTATTAATATTTCTTATCTTTTTGCTAATGGCCATTCTAACAGGTATGGGGTGATATCGCTTGTGCTTTTGATTTGCATTTTCCTGGTAATTATTGATGTTGAGTATCTTGTCATATACCTCTTGGCCATCTGCATGTCTTATTTGGGTGGGGGGATGTCTATTCCATAAAACTGTAGCATATATTTTGTATACTGTATTCCGATATACAAAACTCAGTTGCCTATCCATACACCAATAGCAAGCTATCTGAAAGAGAAATAAAGAAAAATATAAATATAAAGTAATCAAAATAGAATGGCATTTGCATAAAAACATATACACAGGTCAACAGGCCAGAACAGAGAATCCAGAAAGAAGCACACACCCATGTATTGTCAATTAATGTATGACAAAGGAACCAAGAATATCCAATGGGAAAGGATGGTCTCCTCAATAAATGGTAGTGGGAGAACAGGATAGTTGTATGCAAAAAAATTAAACTGTACCAAAAATGGATTAAAAAGTTTAACATAAGCTTAAACCATAAAACTTCTAGAAGAAAACATTGAGAGAATCTCCTTGACATATGTCTCTGCAATATTTCTTTTTTTGTTTGACACAAAAAGCAAAGGCAGCAACTGCAAAAATAAACAAGTGGGACCACATCAAACTCAGAAGCTTCTGCACAGCAAAGGAACCCACCAACAAATCAAATGGCAACCTACGGAATGAAAGGAAATATTTGCCAATCACATATTTGATAAGGTCTTAATATCCAAAACTATGTGAGATTCATACAACCAAAGAGCAAAAAATGCAAATAACCCAAATTTTTAAAAAATCAAAAGGAGAATAACGGTTTTGTTAAATATGGAGATGAGAGACACAGCAATCTTTTCCTACCAGAACAACAAAAGCCTATGTCTTCCTTGCATTGCTTCCTTTCATGTCCACTCATCATTTTAGCGATTATAGTTCTCAGCGCACATCCTTCATCAAAAGCAATCACCCCACAGGGAGCTCTAATATGTGCTAGGAATAGCCCTACTGTACAAAAACTAACATTTACACAGTTACTAATAAGACATATAAAGAGCAAGGTAATTGTCAGTGTCTGCCACTCCATTGTTTTGTATATTCTATCTCAAAATTGAACCACTTAGTAATGAAACATGAGTTAGGGGATCTCAAAAATATTTGGATAGAAAATCTTTTACAAATGGGAGCATTTATGGATTATAATTTGGGGGGATTTATTATTACTATTTTGATTGTATTAATTATCTGCTACATCAGGTTCAGAATTTATTATAAATATTAATATCAATGTAAAGACACACAGTACTGAAGTTACAGCAGCTGAAAAAAGACAAAGACAAAATATGAGGCAGGAAGTGAAATGATAGGAAGTCCGCAATGGTATCGAAATAAGGGGCAGTATTGCATAGAGAGAAAGCCAACTTCTCAGAGCTGCCTGAGGCACCAAGAACAGTCAGATGTGAGAATCCAGATTAATTTGAATACCAGAAACTGGGCCAAAAGGAAAATGAAATTCAGAAAAATATGGTGATACTAAAAGCCAAAATTTAGACAGCAAGAGGATAGGGTAGGACAGCTGTAGATACTGAAATTCAGGAATGTATGAAAGCAAATACATTAACAAGCATCAGGAAAAACAAAGAACAAAAGGATCTGAAAAATAAACCATCAAGAGCCTGGGTAGTCTGATCAAAAGAACAAGAGAATCAATAGGAAAATCAAAGTACAAATACTTGTGTAAACAGGAGAACCAGATGATGCTCAGGAGAGAAAGTGTGGGACTTAGTGGACCAGAGAACAGAAGATTCCAGCATCAAGAACACAAACTCTGGAGCAGGGCTCATATCTACACATTTCTGGGAAGAGTCCCAATTTCAATGCTTGGGCACAATAGCACCTAAAATTGTTACAGGCAGAGAGTATAGCTTGCTGGGAAACAGTGGAAACAGCGGCTGACTTTTATTTGGGGGGGCTCCAAAATCACTGCAGATGGTGATTGCAGCCATGAAATTAAAATATGCTTACTCCTTGGAAGGAAAGTTATGACCAACCTAGAATGACCAGCATGTGACCAACCAATATTGGTTATAATCAACCAATACGACCAGCATATTAAAAAGCAGATATTACTTTGTCAACAAAGGTCCATCTAGTCAAGCCTATGGTTTTTCCAGTAGTCATGTGTGGATGTGAGAGTTGGACTATAAAGAAAGCTGAGTGCTGAAGAATTGATGCTTTTGAACTGTGGTGTCGGAGAAGACTCGTGAGAGTCCCTTGGACTACAAGGAGATCCAAACAGTCCATCCTAAAGGAGATCGGTCCTGGGTGTTATTGGAAGGACTGATGTTGAAGCTGAAACTCCAATACCTTGGCTGCCTGATGCAAAGAGGTGACTCATTTGAAAAGACCCTGATGCTGGGAGAGATTGAGAGCAGGAGGAGAAGGGGACGACAGAGCATGAGATGGTTGGATGGCATCACCGACTCAATGGACATGTGTTTGGGTGAACCCCTGGGAGTTGGTGATGGACAGGGTGGCCTGGCGTGCTGCAGTTAATGGGGTCGCAAAGAGTCAGACACAACTGAGTGACTGAACTGAACTGAACTGAATACTGAGAAAAGGACAAAAGTGTTTATCAGTTTATTTTGCTCATTCAACTACAAGTTTAATGCATAGTTATCCATTGATAATTGATTCCTTCAGTTTACAGTGTGGATAATACACTGAGCTCCTCTTCAGTCATATATTGGATATTTAGATATATGATCACCAAATTATATTTTAACAGAAAAAAAATGTCATATAGTTAGCAGTCTTCCAATAAATGATCTATTACATTCGGATTTATGATATTCTTCTGTTCTTCAGTTCAGTTTAGTTCAGTCACTCAGTTGTGTCTGACTCTCTGCGACTGCATAAACTGCAGCATGCCAGGCTTCCCTGTCCATCAGCAACTCTTGAAGCTTGCTCAAGCTCATGTCCATTGATTCGGTGAGGCTATCCAACCATCTCATCCTCTGTTGTCCCCTTCTCCACCTGCCTTCAATCTTGCCCAGCATCAGGGTCTTTTCCAATGAGTCAGTTCTTTGCATCAGGTGGCCAAAGTATTGGAGCTTCAGCAACAGTCCTTCCAATGAATATTCAGGACTGATTTCCTTTATGATTGACTGGTTTGATCTCCTTGCAATCCAAGGAACTCTCAAAAGCCTTCTCCAACACCACAGTTCAAAAACATCAATTCTTCGGCGCTCAGCTTTCTTTATTGTCCAGTTCTCACATCCATACATGACTATTTTAACAACCACAGCTATACTTATTGCCTCCTATATAGTCTAATTTTGAAAAAGCACAAAGTTCCATGTAGGAATTAAGTGCATATTTATCTTTATGCATAACACAAGCATATACACACAGAAATATATGTACACAAATATGCCTGTGTTATATGAACTCTTATTCTCCTTGCTTGTCCCAATAAACTTAGATGTTCAGAGATATAGTCCCACAATTCTCCAAATTAATTCTGCTTTTTGAGAAACACTTCTTTTACTTTCATCACCTAATTTTAAATAACCATTTTACTCTTAGATACCATGGCACTATACAACTCAGAGAAGAGAAAACCTTAAAAATTCTGATGTTCTTCTTCTTGAGTCCCTAAGTGATGTCCAACTCTTTGCAACCCCATGGATGCAGTATGCCAGGCTTCCATGTCCTTCACTATCTCCCAGAGTTTGCTCAAACTCTTGTCCATTATGTTGGTAATGACATCCAACCTTCTCATCCTCTGTTGCCCCATTCTCCTTCTGCCCTCAATCTTTCCTAGCATCAGGGTCTTTTCCAATGAGTTGGCTCATTGGATCAAATCCTGCTCAGGGCAACAGGGAGAGATGAGGCTTCCCTAGACAGGATGGCCTTTGCTAACCTCAGGCTAATGCATCATCTCAAAGTGGCTCATGTTTTTATTTATGCAGGGTCCCGCCTGCTCCTGCTGCTGGTGGTGTCAAATCCACTCTTGTGCCAGGGTGAGAACTATGCACCCTACTGTAAAAACCAAACTGGCGAGTGCCGGATTCCTCTTCAAAACCTGTTTGACACAGCAACCACGGTGGCTAACTACAACTATAGGCTCGCCAGGGAAATGTTCAGTGAATTTGTAAGTACTGTACTTCTTGCTTATTATCCATAAGGAACCTTGGTGAAAGTGAGTGGGCTATATTATCCTTTAAACAAGAAGGCTGCATCAGCCAAACTTCAAATAACACACTTCCTAAGTCAAACATGTCATCAGCTCATAAGATGTGTAAATCGAAGAAAGGATTAATTTCATGAAATGTCAAAGATTCTTAAAGAGTGAAATATCTGATTCAATTTCCTTTCATTAATTTTAATTTTTAAATTTCCAAAATAAGTTTAAAGCACCTGTACTTGTCATCCTGAAGGTGTGTGTTAGTCGCTCAGCTGTGTCCTACTCTTTGTGACCCCATGGACTGTGGCACTCCAGGCAAGAATACTGAAGTGACTTACCATGCTCTTCTCCAGGGCATCTTCCCAACCCAGGGACTGAACCCATGTCTCCTGCATTGCAGGCAGACTCTTTACCATCTGAGCCACCAGGGAAGCTTGGCGTCCCATTAAATAATACCATAGACTCAGGGGATTAAACAATAGAAACCTATTTCTTCACAGCTCTGGGGACTAGAAGTCCCAGATCAGGGCGCCAGCAAGGTCAGGTTCTGGTAAGAACTCTCTCTTCCCAGGATGGCTTCTCCCTGTGTCCCCACAGGTTGAGGGGGTGGGAAAGAGAGACAGAGACAGAGACACAGAGACAAAAGAGAAATCTCTCTGGTGTTTCTCCTCATAAAGACACTAATCCTACTTGATCAGTGTCCCACCCTATGAGCTCATTTAACCTTAATTAATCTTCATAAAAGCCCTTTTCCAACCACAGTACATATGAATCCATGTCAGGAAAACAAAATGATGATAGTTTTCTTAATGCTACTAAACATTCTTTTGTCTTCCCTGATAGCTCAGTTGGTAAAGAATCCACCTGCAATGCGGGAGACCCTGGTTCAATTCCTGGGTAGGGAATATCCCCTAGAAAACTGATAGGCTATCCACTCCAGTGTTCTTGGGCTTTCCTTGTGGCTCAACTGGTAAAGAATTTGCCTGCAATGCAGGAGACCTGGATTTGATCCCTGGGTTGGGAAGATTCCCTGGGGAATGGAAAGGCTACCCACTCCAGTATTCTGGCCTGGAGTATTTCATGATAACTCCATGGTGTCGCAAAGTGTTGGACACAGCTGAGTGACTTTCAGTTCAAACATTGCTCTAAGATTGGCAATGAATAGGTTTAGAAGTACAATCGAAGGATTGGTTTAGAATTGGAACCAATTATTCTTTCCAATGAAAGTATTTTGGAAGTTGTCTTTCAGATTCCTCAAGTAGCCCTATGTAGAGCAGACACTGATAAAAAATTGTGCTCATGTTTCTGTTAAATTCATGTAGTTCTTTTACTCAGTAGTTTTTCTGTCATCTTCCATTTTTGACTGCTATTTTTTTTTTCAAATCTTCCAAGTAATCTCTTTAAATGTTCACAACTTCCTCTAGATTACTTTTTCTCTATCCATGTGTTAGCTGATTTTTGCTTTTCTTATTCTAAGTCCATTGCTTAGTATTTCCTATGCTTTTATGCAATGCTTTTCTAACTTACCATTTTGTCATCATCAACAACATTGTATTCTGCATCTATGGTGAACACTAAACTATAGGTGTGTGTATTCAGAGCTTAATCAGAGGAAAGTTATAATTTTATAACTCCTATTAAGGGAGTATATTGTTTCTAACCCACAGTAAACAAGATATTATATGGCTACGTATTGGTACATATGTACATTTCGTTCAAATACTAAAAAAAAAAAGATACTTAATAAAACATTAAATATTTGATATTTGTGGTAATTTTAGCATTTGCTGTCCTAATAATAACTGGAAAGGATGAAATTAAACCTGGGAAGAGCAAAGGAGGGAAGAGTTTCAAGTTTAGAAAAATTAGGTGAAAAACAATTGTTTATAGTGATAATGGGAAGAAATAGGAAAAAGAATGACGTTCAATTGTTATGTAACCCTCATTAAAAAAATTATACATCTATCAGCTGTGTTAATATTCTGGTAATGAGTTCATTTGTTGAATGCCAAAATAACCATAAGGAATTGAATGTGCTTGATCACTCCCAGGGTAAACAGTACGGCCAGAGCAAAAACTTAACTCCCAAGGTCCTCAACAGCTGCCACACTACATCCATCACCACCCCTGAAAGCAAAAAAGAAGCTGAAAATACAGAGGTGAGGATTTTATCTGGGTTTTTCACCCAAGCAACTGAGACAGTGCACTCGTGTTACTAGGCTTTAGATTATTAGAGTAATGGTAACTGCACATGCAGAGAAATGTGGAGGAATACTAAGCAATCAAAGAGAAATTACATTATGCAGCTGATAACGCATGAATACAATCAAGTGATGACTAAAGATCTGTCAGTTCAGTTCATATCAGTCACTCAGTCGTGTCTGACTCTTTGCAACCCCATGAATCGCAGCTCGCCAGGCCTCCCTGTCCATCACCAACTCCCGGAGTTTACTCAAACTCATGCCCATTGAGTCAGTGATGCCATCCAGCCATCTCATCCTCTGTCATCCCCTTCTCCTCCTGCCCCAAAGATCTGTAGTAGCAAATAAATAACAGATCTATAAATTCCCATGCAGATAACCTTAGTTTAACCAACGCATTAGGCCCAGGATTGCAGCTATTATACTGTATGAAAGCATGGGCTGAACAAAAATTCTATGTGTAAAATATAAAGTTGGCAGAATTCATGGATATAAAAGAAACACAGTTTTGAGTATTCCCTGTGACCAATGACACCTACGTGAGAGTCACTCCTACATTGCACCATTGGAGACATTGCTTCTGACTTTCAAGGCTCTCCTGATTCTTCTGCTTCTCTGAAACCTACTTCATTTATCATTCTCAATGATTCCTCTGTCACTTTTATTCTTAATTATGAGTCTCCTCCCCAAATGTCCTATAAAACATTATATTTTGCTTCTCATAGTTGCAACAATTGTCTCTGTTCTGATGAAAACACAGTCTACAAATTGAACCTCAATCATTAATCCCAGCTCCAACTTTTTTTCATTTTAATTGCTCGTTTCTGATTCCCACATTAACCACAATCCTAACATTATTTAAAATATTTTCACATGCATCTTCTCTTAAATACAATCTGTTCTCTTACTAAAACTTTATTAATACTATCAACATTCTTTCTATCTGCTCAGCATCTTAATAATGGAGATGATAAAATGAAGGAAGAAGGTCAAGGAGAAGGAGGATGTTTTTAATGAATTTAAAATAAACTTCAAATTTATTGAGGGCTATTACACTGCCATACAATTTACAAAGTGCTCTGTGTTCATTACTATGCTTAATCCTTACAAAAAATCCCATAGCACAGTGACTGTTATTACACCTCCTGAGATGAAGAAACCAAGGCTCAGAAAAATTAGGGGATTTGCACACATCACACAGGTAATAAGCAGTGAGTCTAGGTTTCATACAACTCAGAGTGCTCACTCTTCATCTTTAAGCTACAAAGCCCCCTTGAAAACTATGCTGCTCTCACCCTAGACTCTGTATTTCATTACAGCTCCTTAGTCTCCCATTATATTTCTAATGCAGTGTCTATTTGCTTCTCTGCTCTTCATTTCCTGTACCACTAAATTATTTCATGCCCATAAGGAAATCAAGCCATCAATTAGAGATACTCAGCCCCTGAGAGTTTCATACCCAATCCTTGTAGTAATGAACTGAGTGTGGGTGGGGGGGACCCTCCATTGTGAATCCCACTGATGCTGTTACTAAAAACAATGCTGTGCCTTTTTCTGCCCCTACTCATGTCAATAGAAAGACTGCTCTGATACCAAATGGGACTGCTCTTGGTATGGATTGAAGAAAATGTGTTTAAGAATTTCATGTCTTCTTCATTATCTCTTTGTTCAAATATCATAAAACTATGATATTTATGATATCAATCAGAAAATGAATTAATGAAGGATTTGATTCATTAATACAAATGAATCATTGGGTGAAAATGATGTGGGCATGGGTAGGATCCACGTTTCCTGGGTCAGGTACTCTAGGCACATATTGAGCTCCAAAAAAATATTTAGATTTCTCTCCCTGAACAAGCAAAGCATTCAAATATAAAAGAACTCACTGAGCAGATGGTTGAATTTCAGAGGGAAAAAAATATTTCATGTTCTAAATTAGAATTCATCAAAAGGATTATTTAAATGACAGTTTTTTTTAAAGAATTTCAGCATAGTATAAGCTAATAGTACACATTTTATAATTTTATATCCTTAACATCTTTAAAAACTTTGCATACACAGAGGAATAATAAAGGGTCTTTTTATATACTCAGCCTCCCTGAGCAAAAATCACATGTTACCAACCCCACTGAATTTTGTTTATTTTAATGAGATTGTTTCCTGTGGCTGCTTAGGACAAAATCCTTTTTAGGTTGGTACTCAGTTTGCTCCACTCATGGGATGAACCTCTGCATCACCTAGTCACAGAGCTGCTGCGCTTGAAAGAAGCCTCACCTGATCTCTTGTCAAGGGCTGCAGAGATTGAGGAAAAGACCAAAGTACTTCTAGAAGGTGTGAAAGAGATAGAAAAAAGGGTGAGCCATCTCCTGAAGCCTTCTTTGCTTTCCTCATGAATGAAAGAAGATGACCTCTGTATTGAGGAATGAGTTTTGAAACATCTCACTTTATAAGTACAAGATTCAGGCCTTCTATATTCTAATTGCTGTTATATAAAGCGAGAGCTTAATCATTCATAGTGCTAAATTCTATTGTAAGTGAATTAGAATTCAACTACAATTTTTGACGGGTGCAGCATTCCCTGCATTGCACACAATTCCACCAAAAGCTAGCCTCTTTCTGGGCACAAGTGGTTGAAATACTTTCATGGATAAGAGAACTGAAGCACAGAATGTGTAAGATCAATGTTTTCTTCAAAGCAACCCAGGTGATCTGCTACTGAACGTCTGTTCATATTCTTTCTTTGTCCTCTTCAAAGAAAAGGATGAGGATGGGAAGAAAGGAAAGAGAAAGTCAAAACCAAACTCATACTTGAGTTCTGCTTCTTGATTTTAGATTGCTAATATATTTTCCATACACTGGCTCCAAATCCATGTCTAGAGAGTTTCATAAGTCTTCCCCAATCTTAATTTTATTAATTAAGAAGGAACAAAGAAGAGCAAATATTAATAAAATTCATTATTTTTTGGGTACTTAGATTCATCCTGAAAACCAGGAGAAGGAGATCTCCTATCCAGTGTGGTCAGAAATCTCCTCCCTGATGTCGGAAGATGATGATGTGAACAAAACTACTTTTTATAAAATGTTCCACTGCCTGCACAGGGACGCAAGTAAGATTGACACCTACCTCCAGATGCTGAAGTGCCGATATACCACATGCTAAGCCTACAACTATCCCAGCCAATCCTGAGATGGTTAGTGATGATCCATCCCGTTGCAAGCTTCTTTGAGTTTTATAGCTATTTAATGCATGTTTGGGTGTAATGGGTCTCATCTGAAACAAAATAAACACAGACTCTGTAGAGATGTCAAAATCTAAGAAGGAAATTTGTCAATGTTTTTATCTTCATTTAAAAGAAAATCAAAAGAAAATCCATCCCTACCTCTGAGAGAAAGAATTTCCTATTAAAATTTGTCACAAATAGCAGGAACTGACATGACAAAGACCATTAAAGAGCTTACTAAAGAACCACACAAAATCATGCTGGGTCAAGTTATAAGAAACAAAGAATTAGATAATTACTCATTGTGCTCGTCATGCTACCAAGAAGACTGAATTCTGAGAATTCTTTATGAAAGCAAGCCACAAAGTGTCAGCTGATTCTTACATTGTCACAGAGTTACAACAGACAATATAATTGCTTTGTACGTGGCCACCTAAATAGAATGAGGTTTACTAAACTGTCTAAAAATTGTTAGGATGCTGTCTTAGTTCTCCTGGGCTGCTGTGACAAAATATCATAGAATTATAAACAATAAAAATGATTTTCACAGTGTGATCAGATAAGACCTCTTTCCATCACACACTTCTTACTATATCCTCACATCAGGGAAAGGACTAGAGAAACTCTGTGTGTCTCTTATATATAAAAGCAGTCATCTCATCCAGGAGGCTCCATCCTTCATCACCTCAATAACTTCATCACCTCCCAAAGGCCCCACCTATGAAACACCTTCATCGTGGGAGTCAGGATTTCAACATATGAAAATTCTGGGCAACACAAAGGTTGAAACCATAGCAGACACAGAGGTGAATGGGCTCCATCCTCCTCCAGTGGCTGTCTTCACCCACACTCTACTGTATCCTCATTTCCTGCATCATCTTGCAAAAATTCCATACATTCTATCACTCTGGGTTTAACAAGTCTAGCTTAGTTAAGTGTCAATTGTCCCCCGATTGGGGAGTCTGGACAATTGGCCAACTGGTCACATAGAAACCAAGTAGATAAGAAAGCTGGATTCATAAACACATTTATCTGAGAAGAGAGATACCATTCTCTCTTCCTTATAGAGTAACTATCCTTGTCAGTAATTATTTGGCCTTACATATATGCCCTAATAGGTCCCCAAATTATAAAATCCTCCAAATAGACTGAGTCTCTACTGAGACTGGAGCAATGTGACTGGATTAGGGTTGCTCAGCTTGTTCAACAGCCTCCAGACAACATGGTATGAGGGCCAATCTCTTGACTGGCTCTCCTAAGATTCAGTGATGTTGCTGGGCTGGTTTTGCAACATGTTAGGGCTTTAGCAGTAATTCCTAGTAAACAGAAAATGGGAAATAAAAAGGTAGAAGGGAAAGGGAGGTGAAAAAGAAAGAAAAAGAGAAAAACAGAAGGAAGGAAAAGCAGCAAAGGGAAAGTGAGTAAAAGACTTGGGTAGTGAAGGATGAAATGCTGTTAGAACACTTTATTTTTAAAGGCCCAAATATTTATGCTTTTCTTTAATGTCCTAAAAGCAAATATCTCATAATCCATTTTATTTCCATTTTTTCTTCTCTCCTCATTTTTCTGAAATTTCCCTTTATATTAGGAGTATTCTTTTGTTGCTACTAATTGCCCCAGTTCTAGAGATGAACTAAGCTTGGCAACTCTTCAGGGCAGAATCCAGGCAACTTTTCTTCTGTTATGCAAAGACAACTTTCACCCACATACAGGAACACTGTCCAGCAAAACCAACCTCTTCCCTCATAGGCAGGGTTATTCTTGCCTGAGTCCTGTCCCTGCCTCTACCTGGGATGACCCAAACCTTTCAGAACATGACAGAATACTCTGCCCCAAACCAATCTATCAATCCCTCTTTTGGCTCCTTCATGCATATAAAGTGTCAGCTTTCTTGTATTTTCACTTTCTTCTTTCAAAAGTCCATGAAAAAACACTGAATGCACTTTCTAAGTCATTTACTACCAAAAACATCTAATTCTACTGTGTTACTTGCTTAACTTTCTTTCATTCAATGTCTAGATATTTCAAGCAGAGAGGATGGTATTTATTAGAGGGGAAATTTGGCAATGAGGGGGATAATGCAATTGTAGGAAACATACACTCACCAATAGATCACACACATCTTCATGTATTGTCTCTTATAAATTTTATTTCAAGCATAAATTTAGGATTTTAGATCAATGACAGAGGTGGTGACATTGAGATTGCTGTCCTTGCTTGATAATGACATATAAGCTGAATACTGTAGATTTCAGACAATATTGAACAGAGCCATAGATATTCTGTAGAGTCAGTCAGGGAAAGCCAAAGAAGGGATATCTGGACAGGATTTAGCAATCACTCCCTTGCCATACAGAAATCATCAATTTTTCCCTCTTTTACAGATTTCCATGTAAGATTACATTTGAAGAAATGGCCCTGCTATATCAAGAATAATGGCGGTGGTTACTGAATGGAAACAAACAAATGAAGAACCTTTGAAGTTCACTGACCTTATAGATTAGTAAGTCACATCTTGGATACAATGTGGATTTAAGCTGAGGTTTAAAAAATTATCTATTTTCCAGAAGTAGTCTCTCTAGTGGTGGAGAAGAGAGGGTGATATAAACACACAAATTACTATATTAAAATGGTTGAGTAAAGTAAGGATAAGAGGTGATGCCAACAAGGTGCTACAGTGGATTAAAGTACAGCTAGGAGCTGCCTCAGTGTGTCAAAGGAGTGACGCAACTGGGATGACTTTATGATGGAGTTTTGAAAGGTTGATGGGATATTGATATGCAAAAATAGGAAGACAGTATATCTGTCAATTCATTTAGGATCATCTTATGAAGTAAGGATCTCTGACATTCTAAATCAAGGCAACTGAGATAATAATACATATAGCATTATAAGGTATCAGTGAATTATTCAGTCTGACAAAAACACAAGAAATGCTAATTTTTTAACAGACATACTGTATCTCTCATGATTATGCTCCCATGATATATTGTATATATTATTGTAGGGTTAGAATGAAGAAATACTTGTATGGATTTTTTATGCATTAGGGAGAATCATTTATGCCAATTTGGAGAGTTTGTGTTTATTCTACAAAGCAACAGGAAATGAAGAAATTTTAGTGCAAGAGAACAGAATATCCAGAATTAGAAAAGAGAAACTTTAACCTGGATTGAGGAGTTGTGGCTGTTAGGGCTGATAGAGAAAAAGAAGCAGACCCAAAAGAGCTGGGAATATTATGACACTAAAAATCAAAGAGAGCTCTGCCAAGTGAAAAGAAGCAAAGGATGTGAGAGATACAGGAAATGAAATAGACCTTGACCATACGCAAGGAATGAGACAGACATAAGAGTCAAAAAAGTCATCCAAGAATATGGGACCAGTTGAGTAAACAGATGACTGAAAAGTCAGAGAGAGGGGAGGAGATAAATTAAGGTTTTATCCAAAAGCTTCTGA
Organism: Muntiacus reevesi; assembly: GCF_963930625.1. NCBI lineage: Eukaryota > Metazoa > Chordata > Mammalia > Artiodactyla > Cervidae > Muntiacus > Muntiacus reevesi. The sequence goes on from NC_089268.1 coordinate 36,105,511, forward strand.
ACTCTATTTTCCTGTATTTCTTTGACTTAGTACCAGAAATCATCAAAAAAAAAAGTTAAGTTTCTGCAGCAAATCATAGAAATAAGTACTTTAAGAGCCTCTGCTAGACCCTATCAAATACCTGTATCAAAGCACAACTACCCAGTGATAACAAGCAGTAAGTCACTAATCACTTTCAACACTTAAATAAGACAGACATTGTAAAGCATAGAGGATGAATGGAATTAAAATGGAAACAACCCATACCTTTACAGAGCCAATCTAAACAAAACCTTAAATGTAAACAAAATAGAGGTTATGCTCTCCCTAATAATGTGTCTACTTCCTCCGAGAATTTCTCATTCCTTTTGCCTGAATCCTCCCTTGTTTACTATCCCTTCATTCTCTTACTCTTGGAAGATGGTCAGCTAATCACTAATCAAATAAATAATTAAAAAGTGTTCATTCCTGAGATAATATTCATATTTATGGACTCTCCAAGCTGAAAAGCTTTCTAATCCCCTGAAAGTAAAACTCTCATATTGGAAGGACTCCTTCCCAGCCTCTTTCCAAAATGCCCACTGGGATGCAATTGCGAATCTATAGCTATTTAGATGTCTTGTGTTCTAATTACAACCTATTTGGATAGTGAAGACAGGAGACAGATGAGGCAATGAAAGATGTTGAGAAAGAAATTCATGGAAAAGTTGAAAAGATAGCACAAACCTTAAATGTCGATCTCTGCCGCACACCATACCATATGTGATGGGAGCCAGGTGGGCCTAATCAGGGGTGGAGTTTTCAAGAAAGCTTTATATGAATTGACACTGAGAAGTTTTATTCAGCTCAACTGTTCAAAATGATTCTTTGATTCTAAGACTCAGAGTCACTTGTCTCATTTAACTGCACTAAGTCAAAAACGGGATATATTTATTGCCTATTTTAATACTACTAAGAGATCTTAAAAGTTCTCATCACAAGAAGAAAATTCTGGCTACCTCTAGTGATGGATGTTCACCAGACTTATTGCAGTGATCATTTTTCAAAATGTAAGTGTAAGTGAAACTCTCTCAGTCATGTCCCACCCTTCGAGACTCCTTTGACTGTAGCCTGCCAATCTCCTCTGTTCTTGAAATTCTCCAGGCAAGAATACTGGAATGGGTTGCCATTTCCTTCTCCACGGGATCTTGCTGACCCAGGGATTGAACCAGGGTTTCCTGCATTGCAACTGTACTCCTTACCATCTGAGCCACAAGGATGTATATATTGCAATATATACACATATCAAATAATTATGTTGTATGCCTGAAACCAAAATCACAATATATGTCAATATTATATACCTATAATTATACCTGAAATTAAAATAGCATTATATGTCAATGTTACATATGCATAATGATCATATAGTCATTATGTTTTATACATAACACTTATGCATAGGTTCACTTCAGTTCAGTTCATTCAGTTCTGTTTTGATTTCATCGACTGAAGCACAGCAGGCTTCCCTGTCCATCATCAACTGCAGGAGCTTACTCAAACTCATGTCCATCAGGTTGGTGATGTCATCCAGCATGTCTTCCTCTTCCATCCTCTTCTCCTCCTGCCTTCATACTTTTCTAGCATCAGGGTCTTTTCCAATGAGCCCCTTTGCATCAGGTTGCCAAAGTTATGGAGCTTCACCTTCAGCATCAGTTCTTCCATTGAATATTCAGGACTTATTTTTTTTAGGATTGACTTGTTTGATCTCCTTGCAGTCCAAGGGAGTCTCTAAAATCTCTCCAACACACAGATCAAAAGCATTAACACCTCAGTGCTCAGCTTTCTTTATAATCCAGCTCTCAGATCCGTACATGACTATTGGAAAAACCATAACTTTGACTAGGTGGAATTTATTTATATATATAAACATATATGTACACACACCTATGTAAGGAAAAGTTTTTGAAAAGGAATATAATTATATTTTGGATAAAGAAAACAAATCAACTAATATAATTTTTTTTCCAAAGTACATTTTAGCTAGCATGTTGGGTCTAAAATCTTATCTTCAAGTGTAGTCTATGTTTATGCTGATAAAGGAAACAGAAAAGTGTCTTAAACTTGTAGAGTAACTGCAGAACAGTTTATTTTCAATAGCCAATCAAAACCACAAAATTCTGAAACCTATAGGCCTGCCCAGCACTCTGCTATTGGTCATTTAATCAACTGATCATTGACTTAATTCCTCTTTGACTCAGAAACTCTTTTAGGTGCTTAGTTTACATCAGTAAACAAAGCAGGCAGACACTTGTCTTCATGGAACTTATATTCTATCTGGGGTAAGACAAATAATCTGCAAAAAACATGAATGCAAGTATATTATATGGTATGTTAACAGGTGATCTGTACTATAGGAAAAGAAATAGCAAAGTAGAGGACAGGGCTTAGGGAATAAAGATGAAGAGAGAGGTGATTAAAAAAAACAACAACTTAGGGCCCACTGAAGGTATCAAATGTGCTTTCTTGCAGTCAAGGTTCAAGTTTTCCACCGTCAAGTCAGATCTCTTTGTCTTCTGCCCAACTCCAAAGATGTTTCCATCTCTGAGGTTCTATGCAAACTCATGCAAACATGAATATTCTGAACATTCTGCCTCTCTTCAGTTGAACTGATTTCATAAATAGTTGTTCGCAAACTCCCCCAAATTAAGTAACATTTTATGCAGCAAATTTTGATACTTTTCTCTTTCCTGAAGAACTAATCTCCAAATTATTTTCCATTTTTTAACACACTGTCAGTGCCCTAAAATATATAATGTAAAAATATTATATATGCAATGCTATTCTAATATATTATGACATTTAAAATATATACACAAAATATAAATTGAATGACAGTGAGGTAAAAATAAATAGAAATGGGTCCTATTTGTTTATTTTTGCTTTTATTTCCATTTTCTGGGAAGTGGCTCATAGAGGATCCTGCCGTGATTTACTTCAGAGAGTGTTTTGCCTCTGTTTTCCACTAGGAGTTTTATAGTTTCTGGTCTTACTTTTAGATCTTTAATCCACTTTGAGTTTATTTTTGTGTATGGTGTTAGAAAGTGTTCTACTTTCATTCTTTTCCAAGTGGTTGACCAGTTTTCCCAGGACTACTTGTTAAAGAGATTGTCTTTTCTCCACTGCATATTCTTGCCTCCTTTGTCAAAGATAATGTGTCCATAGATGCATGGATTTATCTCTGAACTTTCCATTTTGTTCTATTGATCTATATTTCCATCTTTGTGCTAGTACCATACTATCTTATGTCTGTAGCTTTGTAGTGCAGTCTGAAGTCAGGCAGATTGATTCCTCCTTCCATTCTTCTTTCTCAAGATTGCTTTGGCTATTTGAGGTTTGTTGTATTTCCATACAAATTGTGAAATTATTTGTTCTAGTTCTCTGAAAATTACTGTTTATACCTTGATAGGGATTGCACTGAATCTATAGATTGCTTTGTGTAGTATATGCATTTTCACTATATTGATTCTTCCAATCCATGAACATGGTATATTTCTCTATTTATTTATGTCATCTTTGATTTCTTTCATCAGTGTTTTATACTTTTCTATATACAGATCCTTTGTCTCTTTTGATAGATTTATTCCTAAGTATTGTATTCTTTTCGTCACAATGGTGAATGGAATAGTTTCCTTAATTTCTCTTTCTGTTTTCTCATTGTTAGTGTAGGGATTGCAAGGGATTTCTGCGTGTTGACTTTATATCCTGTAAACTTACTATATTCATTGATTAGCTCTAGTAATTTTCAGGTGGTGTCTTTAGGATTTTCTATGTAGAGGATCATGTCATCTGCAAACAGTGAGAGTTTACTTCTTTTTTTTGAATCTGGAGTCCTTTTATTTCTTTTTCTTCTCTGATTGCTGTAGCTAAAACTAACAAAACTATTTGAATAGTAGTATTGAGAGTGGACACCCTTGTCTTGTTGCTGACTTTAGGGAAAATGCTTTCAATTTTTCACCATTGAGGGTAATGCTTGCTGTGGGTTTGTCATATATAGCTTTTATTATGTTGAGATATGTTTCTTCTATGCCTGCTTTCTGCAGGGTTTTTATCAAAAATGGATGTTGAATTTTGTCAAAGTCTTTCTCTGCATCTATTGAGATAATTATATGATTTTTATCTTTCAATTTGTTAATGTGGTGTATCATATTGATAGATTTGTGAATATTGAAGAATCCTTGTGTCCCTGGGATAAAGACCACTTGGTCATGTTGTATAATCTTTTTGATATGTGGTTGGATTCTGTTTACTAGTATTTTGTTAAGGGTTTTTTAATCTATGTTCATCAGTAATATTGGCCTGTTGTTTTCTTTTTTGTGTGTGGCATCTTTGTCTGCTTTTGGGATTAGGGTGATGGTTGCCTCATAGAATGAGTTTGGCAGTTTACCTTCCTCTGAAATTTTCTGGAAGAGATTGTGTAGGATAGGTTTAGCTCTTCTCTAAATTTTTGGTAGAATTCACCTGTGAAGCCATCTGATCCTGGGCTTTTGTTTGTTGGAAGATTTTTTATTACATTTTCCATTTCTGCACCTGTGACGGGTCTGTTAAGATTTTCTGTTTCTTCCTAGTTCAGTTTTGTAAGGTTATACTTTTCTAAGAATTCCTCAATTTCTTCTAAGTTGTCCATTTTATTGTTATATAATTGTTGATAGTATTCTCTTATGATACTTTGTATTTCTGTGTTGTCTGTTGTGATTTCTCCATTTTCATTTCTAATTTTGTCAATTTGATTCTTCTCCATTTTTTTCCTGATGAGACTGGCTAATGGTTTTTCTACTTTATTTATCTTCTCAAAGAAACCAGCTTTTACTTTTGTTGATTTTTGCTATATTCTCCTTTGTTTCTTTCACAGTTATTTCTGCCCTAATTTTTATGATTTCTTTCTTTCTACTAAACCTGGGCTTCTTAATTTCTTCTTTTTCTAGTTGCTTTAGGTATAAATTTAGGTCATTTATTTGATTTTTCTCTCGTTTCTTGAGGTAACCTTGTATTGCTATAAACTGTCACCTTAGCACTGCTTTTACTGAATCCCATAGGTTTTGGGTTGTTGTGCTTTCATTTTCATTTGTTTCTATGCATATTTTTATTTATTTTTTATTTCTTCTGTGATTTGTTAGTATTCAGAAGCATGTTGTTTAGCCTCCATGTATTTTGTATTTTTTCCTGTATTTGATATCTAAACTTACTGCAATGTGATCAGAAAAGATGCTTGAAATGATTTCAATTTTTTTTTTAATTTACTAAGGCTAGATTTATGGCCCAGGATGTGTTCTATCCTGGAGAATGTTCTGTGTGCACTTGAGAAAATGGTGAAATTCATTGTTTTGGGGTGAAACATCCTATTGGTATCAATTAGGTCTGCTGGTCCATCATACCATTTAAAGTTTGTGTGTCCTTGCTAATTTTGTGTTTGGCTGATCTATCCATAGGTGTGAGTGGGGTCTGAAAGTCTCCCACTATTATTGTATTGCTGTTAATTTCCCCTTTCATACTTGTTAGCATTTGCTTTACATATTGCAGTGCTCTTACAATAGCCTCAAGAATTTTTCATCCAAACAGCACAGATGATAAAACATCTAGGTTAATGGTGAAAAGATTCTGCACAGTAAGGGACACCCAGAGAGGTTCACAGAGTTACACAGAGAAGAGAAGAGGGAGGAGGGAGATAGAGGTGACCAGGAGGAGAGGAGGGGGAGTCAAAAGGGGAGAGACCAGTCTATCCAGTAATAAGTTCCCTAAGTGTTCTCCACAGCTTGGAACACTCAGAGAGATTCACAGAGTTAAGCAGAGACAAAAAGGGGGAGGGAGGAGATAGAGGTGACCTGGGGCAGAAAAGGGAGAGTCAAAAGGGGAGAGAGCAATCAAGCCAATAATCACACACCTAAGTGAAAATGGTACTGAAGATTAGATTCTTAAAGGTACAAGATGATATTACCAAAAAGTAAAGATAAATAATCTAGAGTAGAAGTTAGAATCTCAAAAATACAATATTAAAAATACAAAACAAAATCAATCACAAAAATGAAAAAATTTGTATATATGAAATTTATTTTAAAAATAGAAATATTTTTGCAAGGTAATAGTAGGTTATAAAACTGAAAATTAAAGGAGTAATAAAGAGCTTAAAAATAAAAAATTTTAAAAATTATAATAGCAAAAATATATCTAGGAATTTCTCTGGAGCTGCTGTGGGCAGCGTGGGGTCAGTTCAGTTTCAGATAGTTCCTTGTTCCAGCTTATACTTATGCTCAAGGTTTAAGGCCCTTTCCAGTGCTTCAATTCAGTTCAGTAAAGTTCAGTCACTCAGTCGTGTCCAACTCTTTGTGACTCCATGAATTGCAGTACGTCAGGCCTCCCTGTCCATCTCCAACTCCTGGAGTTTACTCTAACTCATGTCCATTGAGTCGGTGATGCCATCCAGCCATCTCATCCTCTGTCGTCCCCTTCTCCTCCTGCCCCCAATCCCTCCAAGCATCAGGGTCTTTTCCAATGAGTCAACTCTTCGCATGAGGTGGCCAAAGTATTGGAGTTTCAGCTTCAGCATCAGTCCTTCCAATGAACACCAGGACTGATCTCCTTTACGATGAACTGGTTGGATCTCCTTGCAGTCCAAGGGACTCTCAAGAGTCTTCTCCAGCACCACAGTTCAAAAGCATCAATTCTTTGGCGCTCAGCTTTCTTCACAGTCCAACTCTCACTGCCATACATTACAACTGGAAAAACCATAGCCTTGACTAGACAGACCTTTGTTGGCAAAGTAATGTCTCTGCTTTTTAATATGCTATCTAGGTTGGTCATAACTCTCTTTCCAAGGAGTAAGTATCTTTTAATTTCATGGTTGCAATCACCATCTGCAGTGATTTTGGAGCCCAAAAAATAAAGTCTGACACTGTTTCCACTGTCTCCCCATCTATTTTCCATAAGGTGATGGGACCAGATGCCATGATCTTGGTTTTCTGAATGTTGAGCTTTAAGCCAACTTTCACTCTCCTCTTTCACTTTCATCAAGAGGCTCTTTAGTTCCTCTTCACTTTCTGCCATAAGGGTGGTGTCATCTGCATATCTGAAGTTATTGATATTTCTGCCGGCAATCTTGATTCCAGCTTGTGCTTCTTCTAGCCCAGCATTTCTCATGATGTACTCTGCATATAAGTTGAATGCTTAGTCAATGTTAACTATAGGGTTTTATCTGTTGTACCTGTCACTTCCAGAGTGGTTTCCTCTTGTTTGTTCATTTTGACTTCCCCTGTTTGAGAGGTTCTTCAGTGTCTATTTCCACTCTGACACAACTTATATATGTCTATATAGTTGGTTGTAAGTGAAGTAAAAAATAAAGTTAGTAAATATCCATTATCTCATCTGCCAGAAATTTGACATTCATTGTAAATTGCACAATATTATCATACATTATTAATGAAATGAAATGAAACATGTGAAATGAATGAGCTATATTTAAAGGTTCAACCACTTTGTAGGTGATGGGTATTGGTAAGTGTTTTATTATGTTTCCTGATGTGAGCAAAATATAACCTGAGATATAATGTTCTGAGGTGATTTAAATTTTGGAAAGGTAAATGAAATTTTCGATTGAGAGGAATACATTAAGTAGTTTGGTTTTACATTAGAATTTCTTTATGTATAGATTTCACAATAGGGCTTCAAATACATAAAGAGGAACCATTCAATAAGCTAGTTAGAAGTTAATTTTAAACATTGAATGATTTAATGAAGTTTTATTAGTGTGATATGGGCTTCCCTCATACCTCAGTTGGTAAAAAAATCTGCCTTCATTGCAGGAGACCCGGGTTCAATTCCTGGGTCGAGAAGATGCCCTGAAGAAAGTAATGGCAACCCACTCCAGTATTCTTCCCTGGAGTATCCCACGGACAGAGGAGACTGGAAGGCTATAGGCCATGGAGTCGCAAGAATCGACAACGACTTTGTAACTAAAGAGAGAAAGAGAGTGCAATATCCTTTGCTTTGTCGATTAAAATTTGACAAAAGTCTCATGTTTTCTTTTTTTTCTTTCCATTTTGAAAACTGTCTTGGATTTTTTTTTTTTTTTTGTATTTTTGTATACATATACTACTTATTTCTTAAAGTATATTTTCACAACTGAAATTGCCAAGATAAGAAATAGTAAACAATTGTGAAGCATCAAAGTCCACAAAATTTATTCATTGCATTGCTCTTTTGATTTAGAAACTGACATACTGTCTCTAGTGAAAATTTTGTTTGCTTCACTCCACTTTTACCATTATAGTAATCAGTTCAGTTCACTTCAGTTCAGTCACTCAGCTGTGTCCGACTCTGTGACCCCATGAACTGCAGCACGCCAGGCCAACTCCCAGAGTCTACCCAAACTCATGTCCATTAAGTTGGTTATAGTAATAGTCTTTGCCAAAGTACAGCAACTGTTTCATGCCCCTTCTCTCAGGCCAGGTGCAAATGATGCTTGCTATTGTGCTAGACCTTAGGTCTCAGGTAGGATTGAAGCAAAATTGTGGTTAATCAAACTGACAGTGAAGAAGAGTAAAGAGTAAATTACATCAATTATGCCTAGTAGCTCAGATGGTAAAGCATCTGCCTGCAATGCAAGAGACCCGTTCATTCTCTGGATCAGGAAGATCCCCTGGAAAAGGAAATAGCAACCCACTTCCGTATTCTTGTCTGGAAAATTCCATGGATGGAGGAGCCTGATGGGCTACAGGGCATGGAGTCACAAGGAGTCGCACATGATAGAGCAACTAACATACACATACCACTATCAACAATTTATTCACTATAAGGATGTGTAGAGTGTGGAAGTACCCCAACTTTATACGTTATGATTATGAGGTACTTTTAATGTATTGGTTATGGACTTACCATAAAGAAATCTTGCTATTTGCAATAACATGAATGAATCTTGAGCGCATTATGCTATATGAGATAAGTCCGAGAAAGACAAATGCTGTATGATCACACTTAAATGTGGAATCAAACAATAACCACGAGGAACAAAACATAAATACAGAGAACAGATTGGTGGTTTCCAGACACGGAGTTTGGGTGGGCAGCCAACACTGGTGAAGTGGGTTGAAATGTACAGATTTACAGGTATATATAAATCATGGGATTATAACACAGAGTGTGGTGGTGACTATAGTAAATAATAGTGTATTGCACATTTGAAAGTTGCAGAGATTAGATCTTAAAAGTTCTCACCACAAGAAAGAAATCATAGCGAAGTGTGACGATGGATGTTAACTAGATTTACTGTGGTGATTATTTTCCATCTGAGCCACCAGGGAAGCCCTTATTTGCAATATATACAAATACCAAATCATTGTGTTGTACATCTAAAACTTGTATGATTCTATATGTCAATTAAATGAATATCTCAATTTTAAAAATATACCTTGAATAAAAAAGGAGAGACTTTGATCATATGCATTTGTATATTTTTTCTGTTCCTATTTCAGCTATAGTAATTGACCTAAGAATCTATGCCCACATAGCCCTTAATAACATGATGACTTGAGAAATTTTACTGACAAAAAGAGAGAAAAGGAACAGTGTCTAAGTTGTAATATTCATGCGACAGGCATTTGATCTGGAAAGCAGAATAAAACTCCCCAGATTTTACTGATAAACCCTCTGCCCTTTGTACCAGTGGTGAAAAATAAAAGTGAAAGCCACTCAGTCAGCTCTGACTCGTTTTGACCCCATGGTCTGTATTCTCCAGGCCAGAATACTGGCGTGGGTAGCTGTTCCCTTCTCCAGGGGATCTTCCCAACCCAGGGATCCAACCCAGGCCTCCCGCATTGCAAGAGGATTCTTTACCAGCTGAGCCATGCTGCTGCTGCTAAGTCACTTCAGTCGTGTCTGACTCTGTGCGACCCCATAGACGGCAGCCCACCAGGCTCCCCCATCCCTGGGATTCTCCAGGCAAGATCACTGGAGTGGGTTGCCATTTCCTTCTCCAAAGCATGAAAGTGAAAAGTGAAGTTGCTCAGTCGTGTCCGACTCTTAGCGACCCCATAGACAGCAGCCTACGAGGCTCCTCCATCCATGGGATTTTCCAGGCAAGAGTACTGGAAGCCCAAGAATACTGGAATGGATAGCCTATCCCTGTCTAACATATCTTCCCAACCTTGGAATTGTACCGGGGTCTCCTGCATTACAGACATATTCTTTACCAGCTGAACTACTAGGGAAGTCCCAGTTGTGATCAATAGTAAAAAGTTACCTTTGTGTTGTTGTTCTGTCTTTTATTTAATTGGGGTACTTCCACAAACCACTTACCACAAACCAATACTTGTATTTTCCTAATAGCTTAAATAATACCGACTTTAATAAAATATCTGCAACACAGAGATAAATGTCAAGTTTAAGTGGACACTGTGTCCATATTACATTGAACCTAGATTAAAACTATTGCTAAATATCATCAATATATTATAGAATTAGGGGAAATAAATATGTGTACAGCAGAGTCATAAGAAGAAAATAGTAATAGCAGCCAGAAGTTAAAAAAATAAACACAATTGCTTTTCAAAAGTTACCTTTGAATGTCAAGTACACCTGTCAGTTTTTTTCAAGGATTGCATTATCTTAAGAATTTGTCTTTATAGATGAAATTTTTAAAATTATTCACATTTGGAAAATATTTGAACTGATTTTGAGTTTATTATTTTATTCCTTTATATTCATAAAAATTTAACATTATCCTGAGTTGTAGCCTAAAGAATTTTGGCATGAGCAATGACCTTGATAATCAGTTTATAAATAAATAATATATTTTGCACATTTTATTCAACACATATTTATTAAATATTTAGGAATGGCTAGTGTTTGAATTTAAGTCTTCCTAGTCCCATTTTTCATGAGGAGATAAATATGTGAGTAAATAATTAGTCAGCTGTATTAATTTCTATGATAAATATAAGTAAAACCTAGTATAGTAACCAAAAGGACAGAAGAGCTGATTTGCCTGAAAAAGTCATGAGAATTTTTAAAAAGGAAGTGAAATTGAATCTGGAGGAGCTCTCCAGGAGTGGAAGGGGCTGGGACTCCAAGGTATAGAAGAACTTATACAAAGAAAAACATTTAAACCTAAAAGGACACTGCAGGTTTGGGAAAAGATGATGACTTCCATTGGCTCTTTCCTATCTTTTAGAGGGACAGGCAAAAGCAGCAACGGAGCCCTAGCTTGTGACTTACACATCTTCACTTGCTTCCTGCAGTTGTGTCCCTACAATGGGTGAACTTCTGGGCAGACACACTGACACATGAGCTTAGGAGTGAACCCTCCATTACCATCATCCCAGAGACAAGCCTCCTCGTATGGCCTTGGGAGAGGCTGTCTGGCTCTGTAGGCAGAAAATTCCAGCGTTTCAGTGATTTAGGTCTAGAAAAATGGAAACAAAGATCCTGAGAAGAAACATCCTCTTGGTCTAGGGGAGAAGGCCTGAGTCGGGCTTTCTACTGCCATGTCCAGTTCAGAGGTCATGTGCCAGGTCTGAGGATGGAGCTCAAGATCCTTATGGCTCATAGATAGATTGCTTAGAGTTGGGTGGGCATGGAAAATGAAACTGGATATTTGGATTAGAATCGACTGAGATTAGATTTTTTTTTTTTAATCTGATGACCATTGCTCTGACAATATAATTTGTGCATCTCATTTTTTGCCACTACTCTGTTTATGACATGACTGTAAGTAAATTTTGATTAATAGTATTACTCATTTTCAAAGAAGAGGAATAGAGGAACTATATTCAAGTCAAAAGTTGTATTAGATATAATTAATTTTTTTCTCTCCAAATTTCACTGTTTAAAATTTCATTTATAAATTTACAATGATTCAAAAAAAATTTTAAGCATAGTTTATTAGATACATGTGGGCTTTCCTGGTGCTCAGTGGTAAAGAATCTGCCTGCCAATGAAGGGCACATGGGTTCCACCCTGGGTGGGGAAGACCCCCTGGAGAAAGAAAAGGCAACCCACTCCAGTATTCTTGTTTGGGAAATTTCATGAACAGAGGAGCCCAGTGAGCTACAGTCCATGGGGTCCCAAAACCATAGGACAGGACTTAGTGACTAAATAACAACAATGAACTAGTTGTTGTTGTTTAGTCATTAAGTTGTGTTCAACTCTTTCCAACCCCATGGACTGCAGCACACCAGGCTTCCTTGCCTTTCACCATCTCCACCAGTTTGCTCAAACTCATGTCCTTTGAGTTGATGATGCCATTCAACCATCTCATTCTCTGTCATCCCCTTCTCCTCCTGCTTTCAACCTTTTCCCATCAACAAATGAAAAGATTGTGATTACACTGAGCCTTTTAATTGTCCTGGGATTAGCCTTTATTATAACTCATATGTACTGAAGCTATTATAGCATATTAAAAAACAGAGACAATACTTTGCCACCTTCCTGCTGGAAATCCATCTACCTGAAGGTGACGAGACCTGGGCTGGCCTCCTAGAGGCCCAGACAAGGCCTAAGACATGTGACAAGGTGGTCCTATATCAGCCAGTCCCAGCAAGCCACTCGAGGGGATAGAACCACGAGATAACCCATAGAATTGTGTACCAGTGATTGGTGTTTAATGGTACTGAGTTTTGGGGTGATTTGTTAAACTGCTGCTGTCAAGGCAGTAAGTTGTGTCCAACTTTTTGCAACTTCATTCCTGTAGCCCACCAGGCTCCATTGTCCATGGGATTTTTCAGGCAAGTATACTGCAGTGGGTTGCCATTTCTTTCTCCAGGGGGTCTTCTCAACCCAGGGATCGAACTTGCATCTCCTGCTTAGCAGGTGGATTCCTTACCACTGATTCACCTGGAAAGCTCAGCAAATACTAGTTTATAAACCTAGCATCAGAAGGGGGAAGACACAGGACCAAAAACCATATCTTCATGGTTCAATTTCAGCACTCCTTGGAAAATCCTGGGAAGGAGTGGGTGTTTTACTCACATGATGACTAAAATTGGTCTGTCTATAGGTTTTAAAAATTGAAAAGAGAGAAATCAAATCCCTTTACAGTGATATCAGAGGCTTTATTTTGTAAAGATAAAAGATAAAATTCTTTTATTTTTTCAGTTAAATAGCTGTCATCTACAGGCTCTCTTTTGTTCTACTTTTAGAGTTGCTCTGCAATCTGTGGCATTATGGTATGTGTCTTTTATTATGGGTTAAATTTTCTAGTAAAAATGTAAGATACAATCATCCAGGTTTATTCATTTATTGCCTTGGTTATTTATAATTCATGGCATATGCATTTTACCTTTTACAATTCTATGGAGTTGAATAAAATAAACAAGGTAATATAAAATATCATTCGTTATTTTCCAAACTTCTTTTGCAGTGGTTTTGCACACTCATATCAGGCATTCACAACTACCTTGCAAAAAAATGTTATTTTTGCTATTGTTTCTTTAAATGACACCCAAAGTCTTGTACAATGCAGAATATCCAATATTTTCAGTATTTATTGTCTTTGCTGTTGCTTTGGTGAATTTCCTTCAACTCTTCATCAAGTTTCTTCTGTTGTTTTGGTACCAAGAGTGATCATTTTCAAGCTCCATGTGATTTTTTAAAAATTAAGATTTCATTCCAGAGGGAATGGGGGAGATGTAACACAATGGCTTTTCCAGTGAAGCTGACAGCAACTTTGAAGTCCAAAGCTGTAGCCATGGCTTCAGAATAATCCACTGGAAAAAAAAGTCCCACAGAAAAGTAAACATTTTGACAAGGATCTAGACATCGATTGGAACTTATCCAGCATTAAACAGAAACACATGCTTTGTTCAAGGCATTTGCAGAAACAGAACCATCCTGCCTTCTTTAATTAATTTATTATTTAAGTTCAAATATTCTATTTATGCTATGTTATGGCTAAAGGAGTCCACAGAATTGGAAACAAAGGCAAATTCTTTCAACTAAAGGTGAAACCCTCCCACTCTCCCTGCCCCAGAGCCTTTTCCTTGACCTATCCAAGACCTATTTTCTTCCCACCCTGCCCTACCTTACTCCTCCATGAATACTATCAAAGCACTTTACTCAAGTATTACTTATAAATGCAAATAAAAAGGAAGCTGGACACACACCCATTCCTTTGAGAAACTTGCTATGAGTCAATTCTTTTTTTGTTTGTTTGCTTTATATCCTACCTTATCTAAGCTGTACTTGCTGGTACTGGAAGTTTCCAGCTCTGGAAACAGAGAGCCCACTTCATCCTCTAAACTAAAAATTTGAAAAGTTACCTCATATAATCCACAAATTTGAAGGACTATGATATACTATGTAGCATGTGTGTATGTGTGTTTAGTTGCTCAGGGGCATCCAACTATGACCACATGAACTACAGCCTGCCAGGCTCTGTCCATGGGATTCTCCAGGCAAGAATAATGGAGTGGTTAACCATTCCCTTTTCCAGTGGGTCTACCTGACCCAGGGATTGAACCAGGGTCTCCTTTATTGCAGGCAGATTCTTTTACCGCCTGAGCCCCCAGGGAAGTTCGTTAAGTAACATAGGCAACAACAATAGTCAACACAAAGTAAAACCAGATGGTCAAGTGATTGTCAATTCAATAGGATAAACCAGCATAAAACTGAAGCAAATGCCCCCCACATCCAGTACAGTTTTGGTTTTTATAGTAAGAATGGTAAAATTGGTTGATTAAAAATTTTCACTTTTCAACTCATTATATTGATGTGAATGTGGTACCTTTCTTGTTTTATTAAGAACACAGCTTTGGAGTATTTGCAGAGTGCCATTACAATGAAGTGCTGACAACGTTTTGGCCAAATCTGTTTAAGGGTCATTTATTTTCTAACCAGCGTAAAATAATCCTCTGAATAAGGCAGTTTTACATATGAAATCTCACAATTACCTACTTATAAAATTTAAAGGCAGTAAATAGAAGAATATCTATATTTAGTATTTCTTTAAGATCACAATTGTAACTACTGTTTCCAAAGCCACCCATTTGAGGGGTGGGAGTCATGATATCCTCATAAAAAGGACTCTAGACCCAAATTGAATTTCCACGGCTGGGCTCCCCAGTTGGCTTCCTGGAAGGAGTTTGAGCTCCTAGCCTTCTTTTTCCAGGAATCTTTCTCTCAGACAAAGGTAGAACTATGAGTGGGGGTGGGTGGTGGTGAAGTCATCAATATTTTCCCATTAAAAGCAGCTTTTGTTAGAACTGGTCTGTGGTGCTCTTCCATCGCTGTGTCATTTGTATTGTTGCTGGGATTCTATTTTGAACACCACTGGCTACAAAAAGTTTACTGTCATTAATGAAGGTCTGTGGGCTGAAACACTCCTCTATTATGCTACCAGAGCTTAGACTCCATCTTTTAGTGTATGACTCCATCTTTTAGATTAGCTGAACTTCTGCTCAGAGTAAAACAATGCAGGGATAGTAAACAAGGGTGGATTTGGGCAAAAGGAATTAGAAACTTTTGGAGAAAGTGACACATGTTTAAGGAGAGCATTACTTACGTTTTGTTTAGGATTTGGCTCAGGCTGTCTCTGTAAAGGAATGGATTGTTTTTACTTTATTTCCATTCATCCTCTATACTTTACAATATGTGACTTATTTAAGTGTTGAAAGTGACCAGAGACTGACTGCTTGTTATCACTGAGTAGTGATGCTTTGGTTCTGGTATTTGATAAAGTCTAGCAGAGGCTCTAGAGTGTACTTATTTCTGTGATTTGCTGCAGTAGCATAACATTTTTTTTTTTTAATGTTTTCTGGTACAAAGTCAATGAAATACAGGAAAATGATGCTTGTGGACAAAACCTTAATTTATCTCTCCTTTTCTCTGACTTTTTGGTCATTTACTTAATCATCTAGTCCCATGTTTTCTGGTACCTTTTTGACTCTTATGTCTACCTCATTCCACCTGTGTGGTCAAGACCTATTTCTTTTCCTGTATCTTTCACATTATTTGCTTCTTTTTGCTTGGCAGAGTCATCTTCGATTTTCTTTTACTGTCATAATATTCCAAGCTGTTTCTGGACTGCTTCTTTTTCCTCTATAAGCCCCAACATCCACAACTTCTCAATATAGGTTAAGATATCTCTTTTCTAATTCTGGACATACTATTCTCTTGCATTAACTTTTCTATTGTGTTTTAAGATAAATAAAAATTTCCCAAATTGTCATAAGTGATCCTCCACAATGCATAAACTATCCTTACAAGATTTTCTCCATTCTAATCCTACAGTAATCTATATAGCACATTATGGGAGAATGATCATGAGAAACATTACATGTCTGTTAAATAAATAAACACTTATTGTCTTTTGGTTAAACTTGATTATTCACTGGTAACTTACAATAATATATGCATTAAGATCTCAGTTCCTTTGGTCGAGGATGTATGAAATATTTACTTCATAAGAGGATCCTAAATGAGTTGACAGATATGTTGTCTTCCTATTTTTGCATATCAATATCCCATCAGCCTTTCAAAACTCCATCATAAAACCATCACTGTTTGTTACTCAAAAAAAAAATCCTTGTTCTCACATCCAGATAGCTCCTAGCTCTACTTTAATCCACTCTAGCACCTTGTTTCACCTGTTATTCTTACTTTGCTCTACCATATAATATAGTAGTTTGCATGTTTATGTGATTGTTGTTCCACAACTTGAGAACCAATTTATGGAAAATAGAATTTTTTTGAGAGCTACATCCTTCCCAAATGTTCTCTTTTCAGCTACCCCTTGCTGATTCTACAGAACACATATGACTCTGCTCAATATTGTTTGGAATCTACAGTATTCAGTTTATATATCATGGTCAAACAGGGAGGGGCCTTGCAATGTCAGCATCTTTGTTGATCTAAAGTCCTAAATAATGCTTCGAGTAAACTTTATAAGAGACAAATGGGAGATGATGTGTGTGAGCTAGTGGTGAGTATATATTTCCTACTGTTGCATTGCCCCCTTATTGCCAAATTCCCCTCTAATAAATATCATCCAACGACAAAGAACAAGATAGTTGGATGGTATCACTGACTCAATGGACATGAGTTTGAGCAAGTTCCAGAAGATGGTGAAGGACAGGAAGCCTGGCGTGCTTCAGTCCATGGAGTTGCAAAGAGTGGGACACAACTGAGTGACTGAACAACAACAATCATATTTGGAAATATATAGGCATTGAAGGAAAGAAAGTTAAGCAGGTAATACAATTGAATTAGATGTTTCAGGCAATCAATAACTTAGATAGGGAGTGATAACAGGTTTTTTCATGGTCTTCTGCCTTTTAAAAGAAAAGGTGAAAATCCTAGAATAATAACTTTTTGCATACATTATGGAGCCAAAGGAGAGACTGACGGATTGTTTTGGGGCAGAGTATTCTGTCATGTTCTGTAAGGCTGGGGTCATCATAGCTAGAGGCATGAGCAAGACAGGCAAAAATAACTCTGGCTACGAGGGAAGAGGTTGGTTTTGCTGGAAAGTGTTCTTGTACATGTGAAAGATGTCTTTACATAACAGAAGAAAATTCCCTTGAATTCTGAGCTGAAGAGTTGCCAAGTTTTGTTCACTTGTAGAATCATCACACTCAATAAGTAGCAACAAAAGAATATTCCTAAATAAAGGAAAATTTCAGAAAAAGAGAAGAGGAAAGGGAAGGAAAAGGAGAATATGAGATGCTGTATAGTCATAGCTATGATTTTTCCAGTAGTCAAGTATGGTGTGAGAGTTGGATCACAAAGAAAGCTGAGCACCAAACAATTGATGCTTTTGAATTGTAGGACTGGAGAGGACTCTCAAGAGTCCTCTTGTCTGCAAGGAGATCAAACCAGTCAATCCTAAAGGAAGTCAACCTTCAATTTTCATTGGAAAGACTGATGCTGAAACTCCAATAATTTGCCCACCTGATATAAAGAGCCAATTCATTGGAAAGGCTTGGAAAGATTGAAGGCAAAAGAAGAGGGTGGCAGAGGATGAGATGGTTAATACTATCTAACCATCTCATGGACATGACTGAATGGACATGAATTTGAGCAAAGTCTGGGAAATAGTGGAGGACAGAGGGTCCTGGTGTGCTTCAGGATCTGGGGTCACAAAGAGTAGGACATGACTTAGTGACTAAACAACAACAATAATGAGATGATATTTGCTCTTAGATTATAAGATTGAAATCTTATGTGTCTGCATCTTGTCCAACTCTTTGCGAACCTATGGACTGTATAGCCTGCCAAGCTCCTCTGTCCTGTGGAATTCACCAGGCAATAATACTGGGGTGGGTTTCTATGCCCTTCTCCAGGGGATCTTCCCAACCCAGTGATTGAACCCATGTCTCTTATGTCTCTTGCACTGGCAGGCAGGTTCTTTACTGCTAGCGCCACCTGGGAAGCCCATATATATTTGAGAGTTCACCAAATAGAGTGTTCTAATAGCATTTCATCCTTCACAAATTTTCACTCACTTTCTCTCTCTCTTTCTTGTCTTTCTTTCATCTTCATCCACCTTCCCATCTACCTTTTTATTTCATTTCTACCAGGATATTGGATGGAATATTTCCCATTGTCTGTTGTCTAGGAATTCTTGCTAAAGCCTAAATTATGCTACAAAACCAGCCCAGCAACATCACTGCCTTCTTCAGGAGAGTTCGGCCCCCACTGCGGGGTGTCTGGAAGCAGTTGAACAAGCTGAGCAACCCTAATCCAGTCACTTCTCTCCAGTCTCTATAGAGGCTTAGTCTATTTGGAGGGTTTTGTATTTCAGGGACCTAATAGGGGATATTTGATTATTGACAAAGACAGTCTAAAAGGAGAGAATGGTATTTCACTCCCCAGTTTGTTTATGAGTCCAGCTTCCTGGTCTACTCTGTGTCTATGTGACCAGGCAGAGAATTGTCCAGAGACCCCAAGAGGGGATCAGATGCACCCCAGTATTTCTGCCACTCAGTTGTTTGGAGTGTTGATGATACATGGGTTTCTGGTGGGTCAGCTAGTAGGCAGCTGACCTTAAGCCAATTAATTTTCTCCAGTTGGGTGTTTGCAGAGTGAGGGAAACAGAGAGGCTGTGGAGAATACTGTAGGTGGGGATTTGTTGGTGCTAGAACATTTCCCCAGGTTAAAAAAGAAACTATGCTGCCAAGTATCTGCAACTTATGAATGTCCTGGGAAATCACAAGGGTGCCCCACAAGACAGATGTTTGTCAGTCAGGGGGGAATTGCAGATCAGTCTCTCTTAACCATGAGAAGGCTACATCAGCGCCACATAAATCAGTGATGTCAGAACTTTCCCATCTTATCACCCCTTGCCTACTTCCAACATGGCCCAAGGAATGAAGATCTAGAGAGGGACCTTGCAGAAATGGACATATCTGCTTTCCCTGGTAGGTCCCCCAGGGCCTCAGTAGGGGAGACAGAAACATTAAATAGGTTGAATATGAGATGGAGTTGACACTTAACTGACCTGGACTTGTTAAACTCGGAGTGATAGAATGTGTGGGATGGTTGCAAGATGATGCAGAAAATGAGGATGCAGTAGAGTGTGGGTGAAGACAGCCACTGGAGGAAGATGGAGCCAGTTCATGTTTGTATCTGCTATGGTCCCAACCTTTGTGTCCCCCAGAAATTTCACATGTTGAAATCCTGACTCTCATGGTGATGGTGTTTCATAGGTGGGACCTTTGGGTGGTGATGAAGTTATGGAGGTGGTGTAAGATGGAGCCTCCTGGATGAGACGACTGCTTTTATACGTGAGACACAAGGAGTTCTCCAGCCCTTCCCCGACATGAGGATACAGTAAGAAGGGTGACCAGAAGAGAGCCCCGCCTGACCATGCAGTGGAAATCCATTTCCATTGTTTTTAAATGTTTTTAAGTCTATGATATTTTGTTATAGCAGCCCAAAAGGACTAAGACAGCATTATAACAATCTTTACACGGTTCAGTAAACCTCATGCTCTTTGAGTACACTAGTTTTATAGCATTTACATTGTCCATTATAATTCTGTGAAAGTTGGTTGATATCCGTAAAACAATCCTGAGAATTCAGTCTTCTTGGTAGCATGACCAACAGAATGAATGATTATCTAATTCTTTAATTCTAATAACTTGACCCAGAATAATTTGCTGTGATTCTAAAGTAAGTTGTTAATGGTCTTCTTTGTAATGTCAGTTTCTGCTATTTGTGACAAATTTTAATCAGAACTTCTTTCTCTCAACCATAAGGAAGGATTTTCATTTGATTGTCTATTAAATGAAGATAAGAAACATTGACAAAATTGCCATCTTAGACTTTGACATCTCTACAGTCTGTTTTTATTTAAGATGAAACCCATTGGAACCAAGCATGCATTAGAAAGCTATAAAGCTCAGAGAAGTTTGCCAGGGAATGGATCATTAAGAACCATCTCAGAAATGGATAGGATGAATGTGGGCTTAGCAGTTGTTGTTGTAGATGATTCTGCAATTCAGGAGCTTAAGGTAAGTGTCAATCTTGCTTGAATCCCTGCGCAGGCAGTGGAGCAGGTTATAAAAAGCAGAATGACGCGCATCTTCATCCTTGGTTTGCAGGGAAGGGAGTCCGGACCACACAGGGTAGGGTTCAGTCTCTTTGGCTCCAGGAAGAACCTAAGCATCCAAAGGATAATGAGTTATTATGAGTTTTAGTAGTATTTGCTCATCTTTGTTCTTTCTAATTATCAAATTAAAAATTCGGGAAGATACATGAAAGTCTCTACACTTGGATTTTGGAGCCAGTGTATCAGATATTTGCTAGTAATTTACTAATAAAAACTAAAAGCAGAACTCAAGTATTAGTTTGGTTTTGACTTTCTCTTTTCTTTCTTCTCACTCTCATCCTATGGTTTGAGTAGAACAGAGAAAGAATACAAGCTGAATTTCAGTAGAGGATATCTTGGGATATTTTGAAGAAAATATTTATCTTGCAAATTTTATTCTCTAGTTCTCTTATCCTTGAAAATATTTCAGTCATCTGTACCCAGGAAGAGGCAAGATTTTGGTGGAACTGTGCAATTCAAGAAAGACTATACCTGTCAAAAATTGCTGTGGAATTCTCATTCACTTACAATAGAATCTATCACTATGAGTGAACAGGTTCTTGCTTTATGTAATAGCAGTCTAGAAAAAGAAGGCCTGAGTTGTGTTCTTGTACACTGAGATCATTCCAAACTCATTCCTTGTTACAGAAATCACCTCTCTCATTCGTGAGAATAGCAAGGAAGCCTTCATGAGGCTGCTCACCTGGCCAAATATCATCTCCATGCCTTCCAGAAGTCGTTTGTTTTCTTCCTCAATCTCTATGGCCCTCGACAGGATAGCATCTGGGGCTCCTTTCATACCCCGCACCTCCGTGACTAGGTGATACAGAGGGTCATTCCAGGAGCGCAGCAACCCAAGAATCAAGTTCATGAGGACTTCATGCTAAACAACCACAGGAAATAATCTCACTAAAATAAGCATAATTCAGTGGATTTGGTAACATGTGATTTTTGCCCAGAGTGACTGACCTAAAAAAATCCTGGTTTTTCCTATATGTATTGAAAATTTTTTGAAGGTGGTAAAGGTTGCAAAATTATAAAATGTAACTATTGGCTTATACTTTGCTGAAATACTTAAAAATCTGACTTATTTTAGTAACCAATGTTTCTGGTGAGTTCTAATTTATAACATAAAGAATTTTCTTTTTCCCTCTGAAATTCTACCATCCACTCAGTGAGTTCTTTTATATTTGAATGCTTTGCTTGTCTGGGGAGAAGAATCTAAGTATTTTGTTGGAACTCAGTATGTGCCTGGAGTACCTGATCCAGGAAAGAAGGAATCCACCTGTGCCCACCCCATTTTCACCCAATGATTCATTCATATTAATGAACTGAAGTATTCATTAATGTATTTTTAGTTTTTGATTGGTAGTTCCTTTTATGATACTAGAACAAAGAGGTAATAAAGAAGATATGACATTCTTAACCACACTTTCCTCAATCCATCCCAACATCAGCTCCCATGCAGCTATCAGAGCAGTCTATTTTGTTGACATGTGTAAGGGCAGAAAATGACACAGTGTTGTCTTTAGTAACAGCATCAGTGGGATTCACAAGAGAGGATTTTGCCCCCTAGTTCACTACTACCAGGACTGGACATGAAACTCCCAGAGGCTGAGCATCTCTAATTAAAATGCTTGATTTCTTGATGGCCATGAACTACTTTAATGGTACAGGAAATGAACAGCAGAGAAGAATCAAACAGACATTACAATAGAAACATGGGATGTGAAAGTAAGGAGCTGAAATGAAATTCAGACTCTAGGGTGAGTGGCAGCATAGATTTCCTGGGGGTGTTGTAGCTTAAAGATGAAGACTGAGAGCTCTGAGTTGGTTGAAACCCAGACTCACTGCTTACTACCTGTGTGACTGGTGCAAATTCCACAATTTTTCTGAGTCTTGGTTTCCATATTTCAGGAAGTGTAATAACAGACACTGTACTACAGGAATTTTCGTGAGGATTAAACATAGTAATGAAAACAAAGCACTTTATAAATTGTTTGGCAAGGTAATAGCTCTCAATAAATTTTAAATTTATTTTAAACTCATTTTAAAAAGTCCTCCTCCTTGTTCTTCTTGACCTTCTTCCTTCATTTTATCATCCTCAATATTAAGGAGATTAGCAGATGAAAAAAATGCTGGTATCACTAACAAAGCTGTAGCAAGAGAACAGATTGTACTTAAGGGGAGATGCATGTAGAAATATTTTAAATAATGTTAGCACTGTGGTTAGCTCAGGAAATCAGAAAGGAGTGATTATAATGATAAAAATTTGGAGCTGGGATACATGATTGAGGCTTTATCAGTAGACGATGTGGTCATCAGAACAGAAGTAATCATCACAGCCATTAGATGCAAAACATAATATTTTTTAGGACCCGTTTTGAGGAAAGATTTATAATTAAAATTAAGAGGTGATAGAGGAGTCAGTCAAGAATGAGGGAGGTGTCAGAGAAGTAGAAGAATCAGGTGAGCCTTGAAAGGCAGAATTGGTGGCTCAAGTGGTACAGTGTAGGAGTGACTCTCATGTAAGAGTCACTAGTAACAGGAAATACTCAAAACTGGGGTTGTGTTTCTTACATATCCATGAATTTTTTAAATCTATATTTTATACATGGATGTTCCATTTATTTCATGTTTTCATACCGTATAATGGCTGCAATCCTGGATCTAATGCATTGGTTGAACTTATGTTGTCTGCATGGACAGTTTATGGATCTGTTATTTTTTGCTGCTACAGATCTTTATAGGCACCCCTTGATTTTACTCATATTTCATCAACTGCATAATGTAGTTCCTCTTTGATTATTTACTGTTTCTCCACCTTTCTCTGCATGTCCAGTTACCATTACCTCTAGTAACCTGAAGCCTGGTAACACCAGGGCACTCTCTCACTTGTTCTGATGAAAACCCGGATAAAAGACTCACGTGGGTCTGTTGCGCTTGTTCTTTGTCTTCAGGGGTAGGAAGGGAGGAGGTGTGGCAGCTGTTGAGGGCCATGGTGATGAACCCTTTGCCCTGGGCATACCGTTTATCCTGGAAGCGATCAAGCAAATTCAATTTGTTAGGGTTCTTTGGGCATTCAATAAATGAACCTTTAGCAGAATATTAACACATTTGATAGATGAATAATTTTTTAATGAGAGTCACATAAAAATTGAAAGTAATTCTTTTTCCTACTTTTTCTTCCCATTACCTCTGAAAACAGTTGCCTTTCATCTAAATTCCAACCTCTTTTCTTCTTTTTTTTTTTCCCTTGTTTCATTTCATCCTTCCCATATTTACTATTTGGATAGCAAACACTAAAAATAACCCCAATATGAAATATTACCTGCTTTATTAAGTATCATCTTTTTTAGCATTTGAACCAAATATAGTGCATATGTATGATACCTATATAGACATTTAATCTTTTGTTTACTTTGGGTTGAAACCAATATACTCCCTTAAAAGAAGACATATTATAACTTTTCTTTGACTAATATGAATCCACAAACCTAAACTTAGTATGCATCACAGATGCAGAATACAGTGTCATTGATGATGAGAAAATGGTAAGTCAGAAAAACATGGCATAAAATTTTTGGAAATAGTAAGCAATGGACTGAGAAGGAAAGTAGAAATAACTAGCTAACACATTGATAGAGAAAACCTAATCTTTAGTAAAAGTTGTGAACATTTGAAGAGATTACTTCGAAGATCTGGAAAAAAGATGACAGTCAAAAATGGAAGATAAAAGGAAAACTAGTGAATAAAAAGAACTATATGAATTTAATAGAAACATTGAGCACCATTTTTTATCAGTTGTCTACTGTGGGCTCCTTGATTGACATAAAAGAGTATACAACTTTCAAAATAATTTCATCAGAAAGAGAATAATTTTGTTTCCAATTATAAACCAACCATTCTATTGTAGTTCTAAATCCATATATTGCACATCTTAGAACAGTAATTTGTAGCATTTAAAAAACTATCATTATTTGTTTTCATTACAGGAATTCAGCTCTGTCTAATATGTTCCATCCACCCAGTTCACTGAAGTACCGCTCCCATTTATTGGCTATTTACTGTGTGCTGGGTGAAGAACGCCCAGAGGGACACTGAAGGACCAGAAAATCAAGATGCTTCTTTTTCCCAGCCCTACCTAAGAGTGCATTATGTCAGGTACTGTTATGAACTGAATGTGTCTCCCCCCAGTTCATGTGTTGAAGCAAAAATCTCCAAGGTACTGTGTTTGGAAAAGGGCCTTTATGCAGACTGTGTGCAAGCTATGCCGCTTCAGCTGTGTACCACTATTTGCGACCCTGTGGACTGTAGCCCTCTAGGTTCCTCTGTCCATGGAGATTCTCCAGGCAAGAATACTGGAGTGGGTTGTCATGCCCTCCTCCAGGGGATCTTCCTGACCCAGGGATTGCACCTGCATCTTTTATGTCTTCTGCATTGGCAGGCGGGTTCTTCCCCGCTAGCGCCACCTAGGAAGCCCTTATGAAATGAAAGTGAAAATCGCTCATTTGTGTCCCAGTCTCTGCGAGTCTGTATAGTCCATGGAATTCTCCAGGCCAGAATACTGGAGCGGGTAGCCTTTCCCTTCTCCAGAGGGGATCTTCCCAACCCAGGGATCGAACCCAGATCTCCCACATTGCAGGCAGATTCTTTACCAGCTGAGCCACAAGAGAAGCCCAGAAGATTATGAAGATTAATTAAAGTTAAATGAGCTCATAGGGTGGAACACTGATCCAATACATTTAGAGTCTTTATGAAGAGAAGCACCAGAGAGTTTTCTCTTTTGTCTCTGTGCCTTTCCTGTTTCTCTTCCCTGCCCCCAACCCTGTGAGACGCAGGGAGAAGCCAACCTGGGTAGACAGAGCCCTTATCAGAAACTGACCTTGCTGGCTCCCTGATCCAGGACCTCCAGCCCCCAGAAGTGCGAGGAAATAAAGTTCTGTTGTTTAATCCACTGAGTCTATGGTATTCTGCTATGAGAGTCCAAGCTGACAAATACAGGTGCTTTAAATTCATTTTGGAAACGTAACAAATAAAAGGAAATTGAAACAGGTATTTCACTCTTTAAGAATCTTTGAGATTTCATGATGTATCTTTTCTTCAGTTACCACATCTTATGAACTAATGTCTTATTTGACCTAGAAAGTGCGTTCTTTGAAGTTTGGCTGATGCAGCCTTCTTGTTTAAAGGATAGTATAGCCCAGTCACTTACACGAAGGTTTCTTCTGGAAATAAGCAAGAAATACAGTACTTACAAATTCGTTGAACATTTCCGAGGAGAGGTTATGGATGTAGTGGGACACCATGACTGCCCGATCAAACAGGTCTCGGAGGGACACCTGGCAGTTGCCAGCCCCATTGGGACAGACGGGAGTGGAGACCACACCCTGGCACAAGAGGAGATTTGACACCACCAGCAGCAGGAGCAGGCGGGACCCTGCTTAAATAAAAACATGAGCCACTCAGATGATGTATTAGCATAAGGTCAGCAAAAGCCATCCTGTCCAGGGAGGCCTCATCTCTCCCTGTTGCCCTGAGCAGGATTTGGTGCTGTAGCAGCTGGGGTGGGGAAGAAGCAACACCTTCCACTGTGTAAATTTAGGTGGATGATGATATCTGCACAGATATATAGTTGCAGAAGTAGGTTACTCCCTGCATTTTTGTATTGCTCCCAGAAGTGATCCTGTGTTCTGCAAACATTTGGAATTTAAATTAATGTGAGTCAGAGTGTTTAGGTCATTCTCCTATGATAGTTTAATTTCTTGGGATTCTCTACAGATTCTTAGCAGCTTGTGGGAGTTTGTAATTTTTTCACTGTACACTGACTAATGCTTGCATTTTAGACACTGAAATGGCAAGAACAGCACAGATGGTCTGTGTGGTTTACCATCACGGTGGGTAAGAAGAAACACATGACTGCCTGAACCCTATTATTGAATACAAAGAGAATACTAAGAGAAAAAGGATACTGCATCTTGGATCTGCTAATTGAACTTAATAACCCCATCTATTTCCTTGATACTTTGCTAAAAGCTTTTAAAAATGTGTAAAATTTGTGTTTCATGATAATTCTCTAAGATAGCCTTGGCCTTCACTGTGTTGTTGTTGTTGTTGTTGTTGTTGTTGTGTGTGGCTAAGTCCAGTCTCTTTGTCACCCCATAGACTGCAACACTCTAGGCTCCCCTTCATTCAGTACATCCTGGAGTTTGCTCAAATTCATGTTTGTTGAGTCAGTGGTGCTATTTAACCATCTCATCCTTTCCCACTTACTTCTTGTATTGCCTTCAATCTTTCGCAGCATCAGGGCTCTTTCCAATGATCTCCATTACTATCATCAAATTCTATCAATAAACAATGACTTAGAGCAAGTGATTTCCCCCCAAGTCCCATGTTTAGCAGGTGGAGGTGACTGGGGACCACACTGTCATCTTTTCACTTTCTCATGTCACAACACACAGGCAGTTGGGGGTTTGCATGTGTGAAACAGAGATCACATCAGTAGCTGTGATGACCCCGTGCTTGCAGCGGTCATTGCCGTTACTAGTAGAGAAAAATATTTTGTTTTTGCATGACAGCAGTGACCCTAGAAAGTTGATTTTATTCACACGTTCTGCTCTGTCTATAAACATTCATTTTTAAAGTCCTTTACAATTAGCAGAGACAATGTAGTCACCAATTTACTATCTCAGCAGACGGACTGATATGAACCACTAACATATCAATAACTTACACTTTCAAAAGGAAAAAGGCAATGATTAAAATCATGTTTAAGTTCAAATTGCTCCACATAAAATAAAGAATGTAAGAATGTGTTTATCAAATAAATTCCTTTCCTCTGGAATCTTGAATAAATGTAATTGGAAGTGTCCAAGACAGAACGAGGCAAGGGCTAAAGATTTAGGGTGGAAAAATACCTAACCTTCAACACCTGAAAATATCTAAAAGATTATTTAGTATAGAATGTAGTATAGAATGAGCAACCTTTTAGTTGCAAAATAAAAATATCAATATTGTGAGATAATTCATATAACAGTTTTTTTTTTTAATTTTTCAAAGACATATTTCCAAAGAGATTATTTTAGGTTCTTTACAGCCATGTAACACAGCTGATTAAATGTTTTATCTACAAGTATAAATAAAAAGTACTTTACAGATAGAGAAATTGGAATATTGGTTCTAGGAAATTCATAACTGGATAGGTATTCTTTAACTCTGACTACATTTATCAGAACCTTTATCATCTGAAGCATTTTTTCCACAGCCTAAGATGAGATGAAAAAGAAATGTTTTTGTTGTTTCATAAAATAAATTTTGTAATTAATTTCTTTGTCTTACAATTTCTTTTGTTAAGTTAATTTTTATTGGAATATAATTGCTTTAGAATATTATCCTACTTTCTGCTGTATAGCAAAGTGAATTAGCTATACATATACATATATACCCTCTTTTTTGGATTTGCTTGCCATTTAGGTCACCAGAGATCACTGAGTAGATTTGTCCATGCTATGCAGTAAGTTCTCATTAGTTATCTGCAATTTCTTTTTCTTGCGAATGTCAACCAAGAAAGTAAAGGCGATTATTGTTACTAGCCTGTTTTTTCTTCTAAGGTATCATTTGGCTTAAACCCAGTCAACAAAGTATTGTAGGAGACAACTCTGCTGTCCCTGTCTGTATTATAGCTTCAGAGTTAAAAGTTTCATCAGACTGACTCATCTTAACCACACCACAAAAGAATCCTGGTAACTAGAAAATGCTTGTTTCTGCCTTCTGGAGTTGTGATGAATTGGACTCAGAGACACTGGTGGTCTTATTCCGGTCCAAGGTTTCTCAGCTTTGACATGGGGGCACCCTGAGCTGGATAAGTACTTGTTCTGGGGGCTGACTTGTGCATTATATGTTTAGCAACATCTCTGCTCTCTGCCCACTGGGTACCACTAGCACCCCTGCCCCATATTAAGACAACCAAAACCATCTCCAGACATTAACCAAATGTCTCTGGAAGACATTCCTCCATTCAAGAACCACTGTCCTATTGTGCCCCTATACAACTGAGTTCTAGAGTAGGATTAGCTAGTCCTTCTAAACTCTGTAATCCTGAAACCTAAGAGAATACTTCCTCAAATTTCAAATTAATACCCCATTGGAGCATCGATAAAGCCCAACAACTCCACGAGCTGCTGTACATACCTTTCTGCGACGAAACTTTGCTGTCCATGGTGGTGATGGCTTCAAGAAACACACTTCACCAGGAAGCTCTCGTCCTATAGCTTTCTCTTCCCCAGATACTGGCTTTATAAGGCTTTGACATCTTCATGAATATATTTAATCAGGCATTCCCTTCCCTTTTGCCAGTCATCTATTTCCGTCATTGAGATTATCCCCATAATTTCAAACATTGAATAGTATTCTATTTCTTATTCATATTCAGGAAGACATGCTGGCCAGAAATGAACGTCTAGGAAGGATTTTGATTAATTAGACCAAAAGGAAATGAGAGAGATAATGATGGTGAGATCTGGAGACTAGTTTGGGTTAGAGGAACTATAAAATTATAGCAGTCATTTATTGTAACATTTACCTTTATTTCTCTGCAGTTTCTTGAATATAGCATTATCTTTCACTTAGGTGTCTCATGTATTATCAAAGAGTATTTTTTTCTCATTCAAAATTGCTGGCTGAAGTCAAGATTTCAAAACTTACACACTAAATACTAAGAAATATAGAATAAGGATGAGTAAGTAAGATTTTCAGTTCCTGTTATACTCTCAATACATTTTCCTCATTTTTTTCTTGATCTTTACACTTTCTGTTTTGTCCTTTCTAAAAGGATATATCTCTGTGGTATTTTCTCTGTGCATTTTCATGCAAAACTTTTGATTTTAACATGTATGCAAAGTTATATTTTTCATCCCCAGTTTACAGATTGAGAAACAGTGGGATGGGGAGTTTAAATGTCAAGGATATAGAAGAAGTAATTAGTCAAGCTAGATGCTGAAAGGTTTATCACTTCAAGAGGAATCAGGAGGGATGTGAAGAGGGCTAGAACATGAATCCTGTAACATACGTTGCCCTCTCTTCTACAATTAACACAAAAGTCACCCCTAACTTTAGGGAGTTCATACTGGGGAAGTGACACAGTGGTTTTCAAGGGCAAACACACACACACACACAAACCCTGGTAAACGATTCAGTAAAACAAAATTCTAAACAGTCATGTTCACTTTCCTTAAGGATAAGGTTACACAAAGTGTTGTTAACTTACGACTTAATAATTTGGCCACTCTAGGGTCAAGGTGACAAAAATTCATCTTTCATGGGCTCAAAAGTTCCACTTGCCTTTTAGAGATTTCCTGAATAAAATGACTGTAATGAATATAAGCCAAGTTGTTGATGACTTTCTTTAATTTTTAAGTTCATGCATCTCAAGCAGCCTGTGACCTTTAGTTTCAATTTTACCATATGTCTCTCAGAGTAAATTGACAAGTGAGTTGTATTAAGAAAATAATCTCTTTTTATGGAATTCATGTTTTCTATAGTTTCTCCTGCTGTATGTATGCTTTAGCAATTATCTAAGTGCACTTATGGGGACTTAGAAATCTTAACAAAGACTAATGTCACTTAAAAACTATCCTCCTAACTGCCTTATCTTAAACAATACTGATTTTGCATCAAATGAATCAAGTATGATGCTACATAGACTCTATAAACTTAAAGCTGGGTCAAAATCCCATACTCTCAAGCTTGGTATCTGTTTTTCCCAGGACAGTGAAAGTCTGAGTTGTTGAGAGCAGTGCCATTTGTAAATAAATTAATGCTGCCCGAATTTCCCCTCCTCTCCTGGAAACTTAATAATAGGAAAATCTGCCCTAAGAATTGAAAACTTAATCTTAAAATTCAAAGGTGCTGCACCTTTTGTGGATAGCCAGGAAAAAAGTAATTTAAAAAGCCTAAGTTGCTTATTCAGAGGAGACCAACTGATCTATTTGATTCTAAAGAGGTCCATGTTTCTCTGTAAAACTTCTTGTGTGTTTTCTTGCTGCTTCACAGCCCTAAATTTTCTGTTAAAGGGATACTGCAATAGCTAAATAATGCAAACTGCTGCTGCTGCTAAGTCACTTCAGTCGTGTCCAACTCTGTGTGACCCCATAGACACCAGCCCACCAGGCTCCCCCGTCCCTGGGATTCTCCAGGCAAGAACACTGGAGTGGGTTGCCATTTTCTTCTCCAATGCATGAAAGTGAAAAGCGAAAGTGAAGTCACTCAGTCGTGTCTGACTCCTAGTGACCCATGGACTGCAGCCTACCAGGCTCCTCCATCCATGGGATTTTCTAGGCAAGAGTACTAGAGTGGGCTGAAATAATGCAAAAGGCGTATTTTACATAAAAAGTCAAAACGGTCTTATTTTTCTTTCTCATATGTCACTGCCTATCCACCTTAATTTTTGTATGTGCTCTTTTGCAGATCTTCCACTTTATCAAAACTTGCCATTACATTAGAGCAATCAAGAGGTTCGCTAAGAATGAACTTGTCTGTTTCTATTGACAAATATTCACTCATTGTCATTTTGGGGCTGAGAGTTTAGGATTAAACTTGATGATTGATTTCTGTCAAGTAGCTGAATAAATAGCTCAAATAATGTTCAATTCTCCATGACATTTTTAGTTCCTAAAACTAACAGATATATTTGCCATCCTTTCTAAGAGCCTCTAATACTAAGTAACATCAGGTTGGATTTCACCCCTAATTAGAAACAGAGCTTATACGCTCTTTATATTTTCTTTTGTTTATCTATTTTTAAGATTGGAATAGTATTTTTTTCTTTTTTCCTTAATGACACAGAAATATTTAAAATACTTCACATAACTTGAAAGTTGTCCGGATATAGTATGGAATATTAAAGAGCTAAAGAAATTTAGATGGTTAAAATTATCAGAATAAATGGATCACAAGGACATTTCAACTTACATTAGTAACGAATTGTCTTTTTTTCATTATTATTTTTGATTGAAGTATAGTTGACTTATAAAATTAGTTTAAGATGCATAATATAATAATTAGATATTTTTAAGCTATGATCCATACAAAGTTATTACAGTATAACAACTTTGGCTATATTCCCTGTGCTCTATATTACATCTCTGTGACTTATTTATTTTATAACTGAAATAAATAATATTTGGAGTTTGTACCCCAAGTCCCCTTCACCTGTTTTGCTCATATCCCCACACCCACCCCTCTGGCAACCACTAATTTGTTCTCTGTATCTGTGAATTTGTTTTTGTTTTGCTATATTTGTTCTGTATGTTTTCACTTATATACGTAGTGATGGTCTTTAATTTGGAAATGACTACAGGCATAGTGTTGAGGACTGAAAAATTTCAAAAGATCCGATAAGAAGTTGAATCTGGGATATGCTTATTGTAGTGCACTAGCAAGCTAAATAACACACCCACCAATGCCGTGACAGCTCTGAGGCCAACCATAAAAGGTCAGAAGTGGACAGTGGCCCAATTCCTAGAAATCTGCCCCCTCTCAAAAATAGTTGGAATAATACTCCCACTCTTTAGCTTATGAAATTACCCAGACCGTAAAAACTAACCAGCTCATATTTCAAGGCCTCTCACCTTCTGGGGAGACATCTCAGGTGGTGTTAGTGGTAAAGAATCTATCTACCAACACAGAGACAGAGAGATGTGGGTTTCATCATGAATCGGTAAGATTCCCTGGAGTAGGAATTAGCAACCCAATCCAGTATTCTTGCCTGGAATAGTCCACGGATAGAGGAGCCTGGCTGGCTACAGTCCTTGGGGCTGCCAAGAATCGGACACGACTGAGCAACTGATCACATAACACAGCACCTTTTGAGATGGCCCACTATGTTGAGTGTGCTTCTCTCTAAATAAATTCATCTCTCCTCTTCAAAGGAAAATCAGACAGGATATGTGTTGTTTTTGTTTGTTTGGGTTTTCTGTTTTGCTTTGTTTTCATTTTTGTTGTAGTATAGCTGCTTTACAATGTTGTGTTTCAGGTGTACAACAAAGTGAATCAGTTATCCATATACATATATCCACTCTTTCTTAGATTCCTTTCCCATATAGACTATTACAATGTATTGAGTAGAGTTGCCTGTATTGTTTTTGATATAAAATATCAGAAAATGTAAAGAGTACATTGGAGAAAAGATGAATCATAACGGGGCTTTCTCGAATTACATTGTTTGCAGGATAAACAAAAGCAGTGATTTGATTACATTCTGTTATTTACATTAGCTTCATTTGTATTAAGACATATATTTTTTTCCCCATAAGTTCAATGCTTGTCTCTTTACTAGGGCTTTGCAAATAATCAGCTTCTCTAAATAACTCCAGAATAAAGTTCTTGATTTGCCAACAGTGTCTTGAGGGCATTTGCTCCTTAAATAAGAAAGCAATACTGGAAGCATTTGGAAATGGAAATTTCCCCTGTAATTCCATGTTTCTTTTTCTTTTTTTGCACTTACAGGATATTCACATCTTCTGATCTAGATTCATGAGTTGTGTTAGCTTATTCTATGAGTTTCTTATCATATAGGTGTTTTGAATCATCTATAACTTTGGACAAGTTTTAATGCCTAGTATAAAATAATGTCAGATCCAAGGATGATGTGCCTAAAGATTTCATAGATTTTCTCCTTGAGATTTCATTTTCTCAAGTAAAAGCATCAAATATTTGGCTGTATGCTAACATTATGTGGGGCAGATGATTATCTTGCAAAAGATTCTTCATATTTAGATATTGTGTGTATTCCTGTCTACAGTCTAGTGGATCTGAAGCATACATACTTCAAGCGAGAGTCAGAGGGAAAAGGAAAGATTGTCTAATAGGAAATGGGACTCAGCCATATCTTCTTCCAGGGATAATTCTAAATTTTATCATTAGACTGAGTACCATCAAACAGAACAGGAAGCTGTAGCAGTAGACCAGGGTCCTTGAGGCTCCCTAATCTGATATGTTTCATTTCTTTAATCATTCCATTGTGGTGAGGGAGTAGGAGTCCCTAAGATGAGGCGGAAACCTTCAAGGGAAGTCAAGGTTCTTGGAGACTCAGGGTAACTTATCTGTGATGATCTCAAGAGAAGAATTTTGATATTGTAATAACTCATAGAGCCATAGATGTGTTGATGAGCTATCTCTCCTGTCTTTTTTCACTGTTCATCCTTTCCAATATATAGGAAGAATTCAGATTGGGAAATAGGGTTGGTTCTCCACAGGAAATAATATCCTCCAGTTCTAGTCTGCATTCCCATCATCTTTCATTACATTTTTCTACTAAAATTTGTTTACAGTATCTTAGCTGTGACATGTCCATCCATCTTTTTTTCTTATTTATTCATTAAATGCAAAATGTCTTACTAGTGTAATATAGGTTTTGATATTTAGTGATTAACTAAAGTGACAATTGTTTGCAAAACCCTTTTTATCACTTGGAGTTGAAACATAAATAAGAATTAATTCCTTGATGGAAGGTTCTATTGACCAACAGAAATAAATATATACATATATATATACACATATATATAAATATACTCATGTGTGTATGTACATATTTATATATGCACATGTATTTATATAGCAATATAAAGTATGTCTACCTATATAGACATACTTTGTACTCACTTGCAAACATCCTCCTTCAACAATACAAGAGATGACTCTACACACGGACATCACCAGATGGTCAATATGAAATCAGAGTGATTATATTCTTTGCAACCAAAATGGAGAAGCTCAATATGATCAGAAAAAAATAAGACCAGGAACTGACAGTGGCTTAGGTCATGAGCTCCTTATTGCAAAATTCAGACTTAAAGAACATAGGGAAAACCACCAACCCATCCAGGTATAACCTAAATCAAATCCCTTATGATTATACAGGGGAAAAGACAAATAAATTCAAGGCATTAGATCTGATAGACAGAGTGCCTGAAGAACTATGGATGGAGGCTGTAATACTGTACAGGAGGCAGTGATCAAGACCAACCCAAGAAAAAGAAGCCCATCTATATACAGTTATGTAAATAGATAGATGATAGGTAGGTATATACTAGTATATATATTACATATGAAATATGAGAATAGATTATAAATCCTTTAGTTTCTCAATAAAAAGGAAATATCAAACACACACACATAAAAACACACAGGAACACACAAAATGTATTTTCCATTTAACAAAAGATAGAGAACAAAGGAAACATAAGCAACAAAAAATATAGCGACCAGAATAGAATCAAACATCAAATGCATTATAGGACGTTTACTCATTAAAGAAAATATGACTCAATTTCTCTCAAAGTAGCAAATCCCAATAGGTGGTATTTCCAAAACAAAATAAGTGATATATCTGAAACAGTTGTTTTCAAAGGTCACAGATTTAGGGGTAGGTTTTGACCTCTGCCCATAGAGGGCATTCACCTGTGCCTGAAGGCATTTCTGATTGTCGTAACTGAAGATGGCAATGCTCCTGGCATCTACTGGGTAGAGAGCAGAGACGCTGCTATTATCCCAGAACACACCACAAAGTCCCCAAAGCAAAACGGAATGCCATCGAAAATGTCAGTAGCTCCAATGATGAGAAACCTAATGTTAAGATCTAAAATGAAGTAGCTAGGAAAAGTTAAAGTACAAAAAACCATATCAAGCAAATTATTTAAAATTGTTGGATAGCATTTCCTGTGCTATACAGTAGGTCCTTGTTGGTTATCTGTTTTAAATATAGATGTAAGTACATGTGAATCCCAAACTCCTTATTCTTTTATCATAACCTGATAATTCTTTATATAACACTTCTGTTTAATCCACAAAAAATAAGATGAAAAAAGTTTGCTGGAGTAGTAAATTTGCTAATGGTGGTGGTTTAGTTGCTAAGTCATGTCTGACTCATTGTGTCCCCAAGGACTGCAGACCACCGGGCTCCTCTGTCCTTGGGATTTCCCAAGCCAGAATACTGAGTGGGTTGCCATTTCCTTCTCCAGGGGAACCTCCCAACCCATGGATCGAACCCAGGTCTCCTACATTGCTGGCAATTTCCTGCTTTGCAGGTGGACTCTTTACTGAATAAGCCACCAGGGAAGCCCTTAGGCAAGTTTAAATGTAAAGCAAAATTGTTAATGCAAAGGGCCATGTGATCTTGTTGTGGACGATCTATAATGGAGACAAAGCTATCAACAGTCTTTGTGCATTTAATAATAGGATCCAAAATATAAAGCATATACGAAGAAAATGAGAGGGGAAATTAATAAAGACATAAGAGTAGGAGTAGATATGTGTGTGTGTATTTCAAACACCTCTGAAACATCTATGATAAATGACGTTATACTTGACTGTAATGAAAATGTAGCAATTTCCTAAAAGAACATGGTCAATAAGAAAACAGAAGTAGTTCAGTTTGTTTTGGAGAAAGAAATGGCAACCCACTCCAGTATTCTTGCCTGGAAAATCCCATGGACAGAAGAGCCTGGCAGGCTACAGTCCATAGCGTCACAAAGAGATGGACATGACTGAAGCAACTTAGCACAGTTTGTTTTATTTGGTTTTCCCTTAATAGCCACCAGTGATTTTTTTTAATCTCTGAATCAAACTAACTCCCTGAGTCCTTTGAAATGTCAAACATTTGTTTTGGCATTCAACACTGCCAGTGGCATTCTTCCCATTGGCTGTCACATTCAGTGTCATGACTTTGTCATATTCGTGAAGATGATCCAAACTCTCTCTTTCCTTGACTCTCTTCAGAGCTGCCATCAACTTGTTAGACATTTCAACCTAAATGTCTCCAACCAAGATATGATGAATTATTTTTAAAAAATCTTTAACTACCCACCTTTTCTCTTAAATATGTTCTTAGTCACCTACACTTAAGGTCTCAGGGTTGTGTCTGTTTCCTTTTCTTCTGTCTCTCCTGACTCACACTCAGCCAATTGGTGTGTTACAATTACCCTGTTTCTCTAACATCCATAACATTTTCTTTTCTCCTCTCTCTAGGTTATCTTGACCTGAATATCTATAATAGCTTCTCTTCCATTTTCCCCTGGTTATGTCCATTTTAATTTCAATCTGTTTATCCATCAGGAAGACTAATCATCCTGAAGGGCAACTTCTGAACAATCTGTCATTTGTCTAAATCATAGTATTTGAGATCAGAGGACCCAGAGAGTCAATCTAACCAATATCTCATTTTACACGTGAAGAAAATGTGTTGAACATATGTAGTTATTGATAGAACTGGCACGGGAACTCTAGTTTTTTTGTCATACCATTAATATTTCTTTTTGCCTCCTATAACCATACCTGTACCCTCTGAAATTAGTATGCAGGTGATGGTGAGTTTGATGAGGAGATGCAGATGTGACCTTGAAGGCAAATTGAGAAACACATTACTTCAAGAGAAAATCCCAGGGTAACTGGGTTCCCAAAGAGAGAGAGAGAGAAATAGCATGTTATAAACACTTTGGAGCCATTAAGGAAACATTGCCACTGCCAAAGAGAATTTGAGAATGATTTTAAATTATGTTATAAAACAATACATTTGTTTAAATATGTCTTAATGAGTTATGTAGATAAGGATGAAAAGCTAGTAATTTTATTTCTTCTTCAAATTAGTCTTTGGCTTGTCTGCCATTTTGATCTCTAAGAATTCTTATACTGATTTGAGTATTGTATATGTCATAACATCTTCATTTAGCTTTTACACTTGACAACTCCACATCATTAGTAAAATGAAAGAGAATTTTTGAAGATTAAAAAAAAAGGTTATATGTTGACCACTTGAGAGAAGCAATATTATTATTACCACCATAGGTGACATGGGATTGGAATGTTCTATCTTTTATAGGCAATTTTGTATTCATATCTTATAAATTAGCTTAATAGATGAGAGATAGGGTGTTTATTCCAGGAAGGGGTGTTCACTTCATAGAGAAAGAAAATGAGTATAAGCTATAAGTTTCTTTTAATAACTGCAGAATAAGAGCTTGACTTTACTTTCAGCTGTACTTGACAAGAATGATAATGTTCATTTGGATAAATAGAAAATCAAGGAGGCATATATTGGATACAGCTATGAAAATGAGGAGGCTTTCAAGTTTGGTTTAAATAAAGCTTTCCCATTAAGGTCACATCAAGAATATATAAACACATATTTTTCACCATTGAGGGTGATGCTTGCTGCAGGGCAGAAGAAGAGACGCAGAAGTACAGAACAGACTTTTGAACTCTGTGGGAGAAGGTGAGGGTGGGATGTTTCGAAAGAACAGCATGTATATTATCTGTGGTGAAACAGACCACCAGCCCAGGTGGGAGGCATGAGTCAAGTGCTCGGGCCTGGTGGGCTGGGAAGACCCAGGGGAATCGGGTGGAGAGGGAGGTGGGAGGGGGGACCGGGATGGGGAATACGTGTAACTCTATGGCTGATTCATATCAATGTATGACAAAACCCACTGAAAAATAAAAAAAAATTAAAAAAAAAAAAACAAAAAACAAACAAACAAACAAAAAAGAATATATAAACACATATTTTATCATTTAAGAACATTTTTTTAAGATAAGCCTATGAAATAACTAGGTTTTTCAAACTCTTATGTACATAAATGAAGTTTAAAAAATGAAGTAGAATTTATATGATTCAATTGAAGGCAGGGGAAAAAGAGGACAATGGAGCTTGAGATGGTTGGATGGCATCACCAACTCAATGAACATGAGTTTGAGCAAACTCCAGGAGATGGTGAAGGACAGGGAAGCCTGGTGTGCTGCAGTCCATGGGGGTCACAAAGAGTTGGACACAAAGCATTGCCCTCCATATGTGCAGGTTCTACATCCCTAGATATGGAGAGCTAATGAAATTTATTGTATTTTCTTGCCCAGATCTGTGTCTTATTTGTGTGCAGAAACTTTAAAAGTTTTGTTTACACATGAGCAAATCAGATAGTTAAAAGTGGTCAATCAAATTGCTTGGTAGGTTTTGTAGATTCTAAGCAACTGCTAGTGAAATTAGTAATAATTTTTACTTTTCAAGTACCTTGATGACTCAAACAATGATGATTAAAAGAGTGAAGCCAGTTTTTTTAGTGCTCTAAACATAACTCTATAACATACACACCAATGGGTAGATTTTGATCAGCGTTACCTGAATATTTCACTTTAAAAATTCAGTAAGTCATTTTTACTCACTGTAGTTAGGGGGTGAGCCATAGATGTGTATGTATGCCTGTCCTGATACTACTCGGATAACTGTCATAGTCTCACTGTGTACCTCACATGTTACCTGCAAAATATGTTTTAGTTTCTAATCAGTGTTTTAAAGTTTTCAGAAAATATATATTGTTAAAAATTACATGTAACATTTCCATCATATGAAGTTTTCCTAGCAATACAACTCAAAATAAAAGTTCCATTAAAATGGTGCCAATGGAGCTTTGACTCTGTGAAAAAGTCAAGGGTATGAAAGTAGAAATAAGGCAGCTTTTGATGGATTTAAAAATTTTATATAACATGTATGTAAAATAAAAGGTGAAAACTTAGATCTAGATAACATCTTATCATCCAGGCCCCTATCCACTGAGAACCATTGCTTCCTTTAAAGGTTAATTAAATTATAACCGCACACCTGCAGAATATTTGTGTGTTTAAAAAACTCATTAAAAATGGAATATAACTTCCTCTTTGGCCAATTCCTTAATGAATATATTTGCATTTAATAATAGCAGCCCACCTTTAGCATACTCTTGTTCATTTTCTCTGCCTTTATCCTAAGCACCCAGATTTCCTGGGTTAAGACCAAAGGCTTTGTGAAAATGTCATGAGTTTGTCCTCATAAAAAAATAAAAGAAAAACCTCAGAAAGTCTTTTCTTGTCGTTTACTTCAGTGTCATCCCAAGCATAGGAAACTTCATCATCCCAAACATAAAACAAAAAAAAAAAATTTGTAGTGTAATGAAAGAATTATATATATTCTCCCTTTAGGCTGACACATTTTAGCACAGTATAAAAAAATGGTGTTAAAACTGTTTTACTTTTATTATAAACCCAAATTACAAGTTTACATCTTTAAGTCTTATTTTTTGAAAGGGTTATTTCAGAGCAAAGGTCAAGATTTAGGATGAAAAATATGCTTGTTCTTTGGACCAAATTGTATGTGATTGTTAAGAAGTTATATAGACTTCTGTGTAAATCATCAAGCATGAAAAAGTTTTGAATTAGACTATTGACCACATTTC
Organism: Muntiacus reevesi; assembly: GCF_963930625.1. Lineage (NCBI taxonomy): Eukaryota > Metazoa > Chordata > Mammalia > Artiodactyla > Cervidae > Muntiacus > Muntiacus reevesi. The sequence continues at coordinate 36,145,297 of NC_089268.1, forward strand.
TGGCTTGCTGAGCCTGCACCAATATGATTGTGATAAAATATTTACTTTATTACCAAATTTAAGGAATATGATTTGTCGTGGTTTATGATAGTTCCTGATTGTTGCATGTTCTTTTCTGTTCATGAAGCTCTACAAGGCAGCAATGGCGACCAACTTCTAGTTATATCTAGTTCTACTACGGTATCAAGAAATTGCTGTTGATATGGTTTAGTTGATAAGTCCTGTCTGACTCTTTTGTTACCCCATGGACTGTATCCCCCCAAGTTCCTCTGTTCATGGGATTTCTCAGGTAAGAACACTGGACAGGGTTGTCATTTCCTTCTACAGGGGATCTTTCCCACTCAGGGATCAAACCCACGTCTCCTGCACTGGCAAGCAAATTCTTTACCACTTTAGCCACCAGAGAAGCCCATTATGAAGTAAGATAGGTCAAATAACTCATCTCAAGCAGTAACCTCTCTACACAGGACTAATTTCATGATATACTGAATAATGCTAAGAATATTCTTTGAATCTTTCATAAAAGACAATATAAATAGTTCTGATTATCTATTGTTGGAAACCGCCACCACCCCCCACCCCCTGGAATTTAGTGGCTTTACAACAACTACAATCAGTTTCTCATTTCTGATGGTTCTTGCTTATGGTCTTTCATGCAGGTTGAGGGCAAGTGGTAGATAAGAGTTGAGGCATCTCAAAAGCTTCTTCACTCAGATATCTGGTAGTTAATGTTGGCTGTATGCAGGGACCACAGCTGGGGTATCCAGCAAAACAACTGCTCTTCTAAATGAGTTAAGTTCTTGTGTAAACATTCAATTTCACTGTGATTTTCCAGTATGTTTTGTAACAAAATGCAGAAATTTACAATAGCAATTACTGAGATACTGATGATTTTGTAGTCAAAATATTTGGGAAATATTCCATTAAACAAAAGGAAATTGGTTTCACTGCAATAAGACATTTCAGAATCTTTTTGATTTTACTGTTAAATGTGACTCTTTTAGAGAGCTATATTATCGCAGAATTTGTCATAAAATCATAAAGTCAGGATGAAACATCAGAAAAGTGCTTTTCAACAGAGGTCATTTAACACACAAGGGCACATTTGGCAGTGTCTGGAGACTTCCAATTGCCACAGATGGGTGTGTGCTGTTGTCATCTAGGGGTAGACTTTGGAGATGCTGCATCATACAATGCACAGGACAGGCCTCCACAACAAATACTTTTCCAGCCCCAAATATCAATAGTGCCAGAGTTGAGAAAGCCTTCTTTAAACTCACCTTATGAGAAACTAACCTTGGTAAGCACTGATTTGTATGATTGAGATAGATTTTTCTAACTCCAAATAATAGTATGATTGTCTTATTTTCAAATGGCTCCCCATCACCTTGACCTTGTGAGCAAACAACGTTACCTGCCTTAACAGTAAACAAAGGATACTGCAACCTCCAAGTCACCAAACCACCCCCAGCAGTGCCCCTTGAGGGGACCCAGGATGGGAAAGAACAGAATGCTGACTCTAGACGAACAAGGTTCATATCAAAGGAATGATTTCAAAAAGACCAGACTCTTGCATCTTCCCATACTTTGAAAAGTGCTAAATTCATTAACTTGAGATTTCTGGTTTCCTTTCATTAACAGTAATGAGGTTCTAATTACCTGGTCTTTGTAGAAAAGCTCCTACATATCCTGGCTTCTCTCTTACCTCTGCAGAGCAATCCCTCAGAACTATCTGAGAGGCAGCATTTCAGAATTAAGACCTCAGGTTTGTCCACCAAATAAAATATAATTCTCAACTTTTAGGTTGTGTGTTTTTTTTTTCCTGTTGACAAACTTTATTCAATATGAGAATGTATTACCCTAGTAACTTAAGTCTACCAAACAGAGCAAGGTTAAATCTTAAATTATACCTAATAGGTAACTGTAATGAATTATATTTATTATGTTTATTACAAGCTTTGTTATCATGCTGAAACATTTATCATTTATTACACTTTTTTCCTGAAATTAGTCAAATTATACTTTCAAATAGCAGCAACTACATACTAACACTTTACCTTTGAAACACCAATCAATCATTTCCAAAACACTTTTAGATCTCTGTTTTAGTTTTATAATTCATCATTCTTGACATAAATTCCTCTAAAGAGGAATTTGATCTTAGTTCAGTACAATTTGGTTGTGTTCTGGAAATATGATAGAACAGTTCAATTGGAAAGTTTGTATTATTCCCATAAACTTCTATCTGACACAGTTTTTTCAGTTGCTCTTGTTTGAGACTTTTTGTCTACAGTTAAACAAATATTATTTCATAATATATAATGTTAAGAGTAAATACTTGATGTTAAAACAAAGTTTTCCAGGATTTAATCTATTGATTGATATAAAAAAAGGAACTTCCCCGGCAATCCAGTGGTTAAGACTCCACGTCTCAATACAGGGGGCGTGAATTCAATCCCTGGTGAGAGAACTAAGGTCCCACATGCTGCAGGGCCAAAAATTTAAAAATAATTAAAATTTTAAAGTAATAAAAATTTAAGAACCCCAAAAGTGAGTAAGTTCAAGGGAAATGAGTTAGAATTGAAACTTGCTGAAAGCTCTTTGTGAATGGATATCACTGTCCTTAAGATGTACTGATACTGAAATATTACAGTGAACGTGTGATTATCAGGCCAGTCTCAGACTGGCTTGTCTAGAAAATTCTTACTTTAATATAGATATAAACCTAAAGTTTTGAAAACAAACAAGTAAACAATGATACCTCAAATAACAATAATAAAGTCCTGTGACATCTCAGCTTTTGTCTTCATCTTTCCAAAGGCTAAGCATGTTGAGAGACTGAGCGAACATAAATTTTACACATGAGGCAGCCAAAGCTTCAAGAGCTTGACCAACTTTTCAGCATCAGGTGTCAGGTCAAGAACAGCTCTCTCAATCACTAGTCACAGCTCTTTCCATCAATATACTGTCTTAATTATGGAATTCCTATAGCACAAGCATGATCTAACTTAGGAAATTTTTATGGAACATGTTCATCCTTAGTGTCTCACATTACAAAGTAGAAGGGTAAGTATATATCAGATACGATCACTCACCACTCTTATTTCTTCCTCATCTTTTTCTGGTTCCTTTTTCTCCTAGAAGAAAGACATGGTTAACAGTGAGAGTAAGTCAAGTGAGGTCATAAAGACCTGGCTTATTTACAGGACAAATCCCAGGACTGTAGTGGAAATTCCCCAACATTGTAATTTGGTAAGGCAAAGGTATCTGGCTCAGACTTTTATAATTGGCTGTATCCAGCTTTTGTTTGCAAACCTGAAAAGGACAATAGTGATGTAATGTTATTTCCCTCACAAGAGTATCTCTTGACTTTCTAAAGCTTATGTGGGCTGGAATACTCAGTCTCAGGGGACTAGTCGAGGAAATCCCCATCATTTGTTGTAACTAATCTTATTTCCTTATCTATTTATATAGATATAGATACGGATTTCTTAATATCTATCTAACTAGAATATCTAGTTAGATATTAACTTGGCAAGAAAGCTATGACAAACCCAGACAGTGTGTTAAAAAGAAAAGACATCATTTTGCCAAAAAAGTTCTGTGTAGTCAAGGCTATGGTCTTTCCAGTAGTCATGTATGGATGTGAGAGCTGGACAATAAGAAGGCAGAGTGCTGAAGAATTGATGCTTCCAAACTGTGGTGCAGGAGAAGAGTCCCTTGAGAGTCTCTTGAGAGTCCCTTGGAAAACAAGGAGATAAAACCAGTCAATCAATTAAAGGAAGTCAACCCTGAATACTCTTTGGAAGGACTAATGCTGAAGTTGAAGCTCCAATACTTTGAACACCTGATGCAAGCAGATGACTCATTGGAAAAAACTCATTTCCAAAGACTCATTGGAAAGATTGAAGGCAGAAGGAGAAAAGGGTGACAGAGGATAAGATGGTTGGATGGCATCACCAATTCAGTACACACGAACCCCAGAGATGATGAGGGACAGGTAAGCCTGGTGTGCTGTAGCCCATGGGGTCATGAAGAATTGGACACAACTTTGTGACTGAACAACAGCAACAAAAATATCTATCTATCTATAAAAAAAAAGAATATCTATCTATCTGTCTATCAATTATCTTCATTACAAAAAAGCGAAGAAACGTAAGATAAATTTATTATAAAACAGCATGTCAGTATGGTTTTTGATGAATATTTTAATATGTTTTTCTTCAATATCTGGACACCTTTTCAGACGAAGTCCTTCTAAATTTAAATCAATTGGCCTAATTATGAATCTGAAAAAGCCATAAGTGCCTTGGATTTGGGGACACACTGTAATGTATTTATTTATAATTACCTTCTCCTCATAGAAATTAAGTCAGATAATCACAGTATCAAGGATCTGGCCAGAAGTCATATCTGTACTTCTTTACTTTTGACTTTTTAGAAGAAGCAATTTGAGCTAGTGGAAAAAGTTTGGTCTGGACACAGGTATAAGACTAATTCAAGTCATGATAATCCTTATAAGTCACTATGACAAATTCAGTTCAGTTCAGTCACTCAGTCGTGTCCAACTCTTTGTGACTCCATGGACTGCAGCATGCCAGGCCTCCCTGTCCATCACCAACTCCCAGAGATTACTCAAACTCATGTCCATTGAGTCAGTGATGCCATCCAACCATCTCATCCTCTGTCATCCCCTTCTCTTCCTGTTTTCAATCTTTCTCAGCATCAAGGTCTTTTCAAATGAGTCAGCTTTTTGCATAAGGTGGCCAAAGTATTGGAGCTTCAGCTTCAACATCAGTCCTTCCAATGAATATTCAGGACTGATCTCCTTTACAATGGACTTTGGTTGGAACTCCTTGCAGTCCCTGTAAGGGACTCTCAAGAGTCTTCTCCAACACCATAGTTCAAAAGCATCAGTTCTTCAGTTCTCAGCTTTCTTTATAGTCCAACTCTCACATCCATACATGACTACTGGAAAAACCATAGCTTTGACTAGATGGACATTTGTTGGCAAAGCAAATTTTTAATATGCTGTCTATTTTGATCATAGTTTTTCTTCCAAGGAGCAAGCATCTTTTAATTTTATGGCTGCAGTCACCACCTGCAGTGATTTTGGAGACCCCAAAAATAAAATCTGTCACTGTTTCTACTGTTTCCCCATCTGTTTGCCATGAAGTGATGGGACCAGATGCCATGATCTTAGTTTTCTGAATGTTGAGTTTTGAGCCAACTTTTTCACTCTCTTCTTTCACTTTCAACAAGAAGCTCTTTAGTTCTTCTTTGCTTTCTGCCATAAGGGTGGTATCATCTGCATATCTGAGATTATTGATATTTCTCCTGGAAAACTTGATCCCAGCTTGTGTTTCATCCAGCCCAGCATTTCTCATGATGTACTCTGCATATAAGTTAAATAAGCAGGGTGACAATATACAGCCTTGACGTACTCCTTTCCAGATTTGGGACCAGTCTGTTGTTCCATGTCCAGTTCTAGCAAGTTATATGCATGTAATCCTTGTAGCTATTTGATGAGTTAGATAGCTTTGTGAACTCCGTTTTACTGATAGGAAGACTGAGCCAATTGACTCAAGATGACATATCTAAGAAGAAGTAGAGCTTGTTATTGAAACCTAAGTCCGTGTGTTTTCAGTATGAATTCAGAATCACTAGGCTAACCTGGGTTTACACTCCAGTGGCCCCACTTTAATGGTACCACTTTCACAAATTAAACCATGTCTTTCAGTCTCTACTTCCTCATTCATAGGAAAGGATGTAACACTAACTATTTTAAATCGTTCTTTTAAAGATAAAATAAGACCATGTTTGTGCAATCACCAACACAGAGTATGTGTTTAAAAATTATTCATTTCTCATTCTTTACAACTCAATAAAAATGAGACATTGGTCTAAAAAACAATTCGCAGTTACCAGAGGGGTTCTCCTCCTTAGATACACATTAGAATCTGCTGAAGAACTTTTGGAAAGTACTATCGCCTACTAACAAGGAAGTATGAGTGGGGTTTCTAAGACGCTGGTAATGCTCTATTTACCGGAGTAGTGGTAACACAGGTGTCTTCATTTTATGATAATTCCTTAAGCTGTACACTTATGGTAGCTGCATTCATCTGTATGCGTATTTCACTTTGATTAAAATGGATACTTAAAAAACACTACTTCCCAGGTCTCACTCTTCAGAAATTCTGATTTAATAGTTCTGTAGAGGGGTGTAAACATCACCTTTATTTAAAAGCTTCTCAGGGGATGTCACATTCAGCCTGCTTTGAGAACTGTTGTTAGCATAGAATCAAACTTTAATAGATTTAAGAATCAAGGAAGACATGATTCACGGCAAAACAGGCAGTATTTGCCAAATTCAAAAGTCTGAGTGTATAATAATTAGACTTAGAGAATATAATATATTTATTTCATGTAGGAATCCCACAACCCCCAAAATGGGAATTGGAATAAGCTATAAAGATCTATTAGTTGTCTCAAAAAGTACTTCAAATCCTTTATCCTTCTTTCTTTTATGAAGTTTGATTAACATCTATTTTATTAAGCCATCCTGCTTTTGTTTTGAACATCTCTGTACAACATAACCTATGTAGTTTGAAAAGATAAGGAAAATAAAACTATGAGTTAAAAAGTATACTCCACCCAAGTGCCTACAAATGCAAATTTTTTCAAATATTCAATGATAAGAGACAAAGAAAGTGATAATATTTGCATTTCTCTTCTCCCCCAAACAGACTTAATTATCCTATTTGTCCCTTATTATTGGACACTGACCTTTTAGACCATGCTATTACCATTTGCTCCTCTCTCTCCTGATCAATGCATGTGCAAACACATGCGTATGTATGTACACATATGTTTACATGTGCTATCACAGAAAAACATTTTATAGAAATATAAGCAGTTTCACTTTACAAACTTTAAATTCATTAACATTAATTGAAAATATGCTACATAGTAATTTCTTTGTGAATTTCTATCAATGTCTTTATAGTGAAATTTTTAAGAGAACCACTCACCTTGTTGAAATTTTTCAAAATTGTCCATAAAAATAGTCATATGAGATGAAATTTCAGGTATTTATTGTATATATTTAAAGTACTCTGACTTGCTTTCACAGGCAAAACTGTCATGCTTAACTGAATCGCTTCTCTTGCTAGTAACAATTCTTTGTTCATTCAGTGTCTAACTAATAACCAAGAGCATGTTCAGACATCTTTATAAAAGGAGGACCATTTGTATCACTGACTGAGCCAGCATGGCTTTAATGATTGTGTGTAAAAACTGAGTTATCAGATGAATAAACTCGATTATTGACATGATTGTAAAACCATAAACATCAGGTTTTGGAGTATGCTCAAAAAAGGCATATGCTTATAAATTACACTAGCTGATGGGAGAAAAATAAGAGAATAGGAAAGAAATTTCCAGTCTCATGCTCAACTGAGAAACCTACAATGTGAATATCAACTACATTGTCTTCAGTTGATGGACTATAGACACCAAAAGATTATTATACTTTCAAATCTGCTGGGAAAACGTTGGGTTAGAAAACTTATAAAAGTACAAGTTGCTGAAAGATTGAAAAATAAAGATTATTCAGTATTAAACCATCTGTGGTATTAAAGGTTGGAAGTACAAATAAATCTCATTGAGGCTAGCATACTAATGTAAGATTTAGGCTGTCGATAACTATTTGCAATTAAGTGTACTGTGCAAATACCATGGAATTATATGTTTCAAGTTGTAAGGAAAAAAAGCATTCATTTTGGGCATTTCTTAAATTTAATAACAGCTAGTATGCTAGAAAGAAAAGGAAAAAAATATTTTCTCTGGTTTAGCAGAGAAAGAGCTAATATCTATCAGCGGTTGCCATTATGATTTTTATATATGCCTCTGGTTTGGATTCATTCATAGATTTCACAGATATTAATTAAATAAGACTTCAAGAAAGAACATAGATTTTTGAAAATGGGGATTGGTCTGCAATGTTTTGGTTGCCAGGTAATGGATTAGCCAGCTGACAGTGTGAAATCCATTCATTTCTTCTTATCACTCAGGAAGCAGGTATTCTGTCACTCCCTGTGGGCTTACAAACATTCACAGAAAGGTAAAGATCACAGTGGCTGTACTAAGTTCTACTTATAAGTAATACTATTCTGTTCATGACATTTGACCTTTCCTATCAAATACCTATAATATTTTAATTAATATCGTTGGTGCATTCACACATTTTAGTTTTATTTTCTAATACAATGGTGCTAATTTGAACAATATGGAGTTACCATTATGTAGTTTCAAAATGATCAAACAGTGACAATTTCACAATTTCATAAAGTTCAATGTATTATTAATTTACTTTAGGGCTAGTGAAAGGGCAGGGGTGAATTTTATAGCAAGTAGTATAGGAAAGATTGTGTATGTGAGAGAGAGAGAGAAACAGTATATTTGTGTGTGTGTATGCAAGTGTGTGTGTTTACTGAGAGTCTGTTGTATGGGCCCTGTCACATGCATCAGATATACAGCAAAGAGCCAGGTAAAGCCACTGCTGTCATGAAATGTGTGTGTCCATAAGGGAGACAAAAAACAAAGATAATTCCAGATAAGTGCTACGAAAACCCAGGATATTCAGTAAAAGTAATTACAGAAAAACAGGATGTGAAGGGAGCAGCTATTTTAGATAAGAAAGGCCTCCATCAGAATGAGAGCTGAATAAAAACCTGAAAAGAGAAAATAACTTTTGCAAAAAATTGTGTTCTTTGCTAATGGACAAGCAAATGAAAAAGACCCTGAGGAGGGAAGGTATTTGGCCTTTGTTGATGAAGAACAAGGAAACCAGGGTGTCTGGAGCAGAATGAGTGAAGAGGACAGTGGTCCCAGATGAAGGGAGAAAAGGCCGCCAAACGGGATTGCGCAGGAGTGGCCAGTGATATAGAAGGAACACAAGAGAAGTGTGTTATCTGCGAAGCTAAACTGAAAAAAAAAATTCATGAAGGGAGGAAGAGTTCATCTTTGTCAGGTGCACTGAAAGATCAGATAAGGGGAGAACTTAGAATTGACCACTGTATTATTTGTGAATGGTCATCAAGTTTAGACGTTTATGAAGTAATTGTCCATGATATTTTTTTTCTTATTTTTAAAAATAAAGTATAAGTACAGGAAAAAGTCATCCTTTTTAGTGTACATTTCTGTAAGTCTTGAAAAACAAAAACAGTTGTGTTACGACTACCCTAGTTAGGACCCAGAACTTTTCATCAGAACCCAATATTCTTAGTGCCCCTTTGAAGTAAACACCTTCCACATCCTCTGCTATTGATATGTTTTCTGCCCCTCTACTTTTGCAAGCATGACATATATATGGGATTATACAGCATGTGGCTCTCTAAATCTGGCTGCTTTCATTTAGCATAATAACATTTGAGATTCATCCTATAGTTACAAGTATCAGTAGTTCTAATCCACTTACTGCTGAGATGTATTCCATTGTATCCATAAACCAAAATTTGTTTACCCATTCACCTGTTGAGTGTTGGTTTCAGTTTTGGGGGATTACCAATAAATCTGTTATAAATATTCACATAGAGTTTTTTTGTGTGTATGTCTCGAGGTTTATATTTCATTTCGGTGAATACTAAGGAAGCAGAATGTTGAGCCATATGATAATTGCATGGTTAGCTCTTTAAAAAAAAACATCTAAACTGTTTTCCAAAGTCATTGAACGATTTTTTTCATTCCTACCAACAATAAATGACAGTTCTACTTGCTCCATAGTTATTTTTTCCCTTTCTTTTAATTTTAGCCATTCTAAAAGGTAACATATCATTGTGGTTTTAATTTTCATTTCTCTAATGTCTGATACTAAGCACATTTTCAGGTATTATCTGCCATTCCTATTGTCCTCTTCAATGAACTATCTGTTCAAACCATTTGTCCATTTCTTAATCACATTGTGTGCTGCCTTACTATTGAGTTATGAATACTCTTTAGGTATTCTGCATACCAGACTTTTATCAGATATGTGCTTGCAAATATTTTCTCCCAGTCTGTGGCTTGTCTTTTCATCTCTTAGCAGTGCTTTTCAGAGAGCAGAAGCTTCAAACTTTAAAAAAGTCCAAAAGATCATTTTTTTCCCCCATGAATTAGGTTTTTTCAGTCATATAAAAAAATTCTCTGCCTAACTAATCCAAGTTCACAAAAGATTCCTTCTCTGCTTCTTCTAGAAATTTCATAGGTATAGAGTTTACACTTTATGGCCTTATAGATTTCATAAGATAGAAATCATTGGTGACTTTTACATGAGTATTAATTTGAGCAAAGACCTAGTCAGAATAAGTTAAAGAGAAAATGGAAGATAACAGAATTGGGACCATCTTAGAGGACTTCTACTGGGGCTTCCCAGGGGGCACTAGTAGTAAAGAACCCTCCTGCCATAAGAAATGCGGATGCAATCCCTGGGTCGGGAAGATCCCCTGGAGGAGGGCGTGGGCATGGCAACCCACTCCAGTATTCTTGCCTGGAGAACCCCATGGACAGAGGGGCCTGGTGGGCTACCGTCCATGGGATCCCAAAGAGTCAGATATGACTGAAGCAACTTAGCATGCATGTTAGTCAACCTCTGCTATAAGGTAGGTGAAAATTGAAGTTTTAGTTGGAGAGTAATCTTATAGGTGGAGTATGATGGCTGGTTATGTGTAGATAAGCAAAATTCAAAGCATTGGCTTATGTATCTATAAATTAACATGATACAAATTAAGACAAATTAGAGGAGAGAAAACCCAGTGAAACCTCACTTGGTAGCAGGTTAAAAGCTCCAAGCCAGAGAGTGGTTATTTAAGATGAAAATAACAGGGTTTCTAGGGCAAGTAAGGATAAACTGCTATGCTTTCTGCATTAGAGCCAGAGAAATGTTTGGCTTGGAAAAAATGAAGAGAGGTGGGAAAAGAATTTCAATTTGACCTTAAACTCAGCAACTTGTCTGACTGAGTCTTTTTCCATGGATTGAGCAAGAGAGAATTAGGGAGTGGGGGTGTCTTTTCCCTGGGCAGAACCTCAGTGGGTTTCACATTTCCTCAGAGCTCTTCAAACCTCCTTTAAATATAGTCTGTTTATAAAGTGACCTCAGTGGCTTTGGTACAACTCCTGCAGTCCATGCATTCTCTCTCCCCAGCATCCCCGACAGTAGTCAGGGACTGTGATGACATACACATGGGGCTGGATAGAAGATGAAGCTGAATGAAGGGCCTTTTGAGGGTAGCCCATTCCTTTAACTGCACAATATTCTCCAGGCTTTCAAAGGAAAAGAAGAGCATGGTTAAGAAGTTACGGAATTCCACAGTGGCCAAAATTCATATATGAGATTTGATTTCTAGTAGTAGATCGGATTCCATAAAACAATATTCTGACTTTCTGAGAGCATAGTTCTGAGTCTTCCCTTCATAGCCATTCAGATTTACATGGAGAGGGACCTCTACTATATACACATAACTCAGTTAAGTGCCATCAGTAGGAAACCAAGGCATTCAGGGTTGACAACTTTAAAGAATTAGGAGGCAAGTGTTGAGTTTTCATGGTGGTTTTTTTTTCCATTTATTTTTATTAGTTGGAGGCTAATTAATTTACAATATTGTAGTGGTTTTTGTCATACATTGACATGAATCAGTCATGGATTTACATGTGTTCCCCATCCCGATCCCCCCTCCCACCTCCCTCTCTACCCGATCCTTGTTTTGTTTGCTTGCTTATATTGTCATAAAACTAGTTTCTTTATAGCTATAACGAGCAATATATGACAACAAGCACGAAATGAAGTAAATTTGAAATAATCCATTTCTCTAAAATAACTGGTTAAGCATTATAGAGCATATTATAGAGCATATTACAGAAATAGTTGATGGACCATTTATAAGGGAAAATACTACAGAGAATGTAGGTATCATGATGGTCTTTTGTGTGTGTCAATGTGTCAGCAAAGAACTACAAAAGAAATGGCTTTACTCTGGAGTAATGCAAAATGATTTTGCAATTTGATAAAATATACATCTAGTCTTTGAAGTTTCTACTTTTCATTTTGTTTATGTAAGGAGCAGTGAAATCATTAGGAATAAGAGCAACTTTTATATAACTTTTTAGTTCAATAATATGTATATTATATTATGCCTGATTTATACATGAAATTATTGGTCAGCAATCTTGAGTAAATCAGTGACATTTCTCTTACTGTACATAATAATAAAGACAGTATTTGTGACCCTTGGACAGAGAGCAGTTGAAAGTTTCTCTTGTTTATCTCCTTTCTTCTATAGGAGCTTATGACATTAATAGTGGGTAAAGAACTGGATTCAGCTCAAGTTGATGATAGAGCAAGTTCATTTCTGCCAGTACAATTATTGTCACATTTTCTCAATGTCAAGTTTAGATCACAATTACAGCTTATATTTTTTAAAATTATTTTCTGTATACCAACCTGTCCTCGACAATTTGAGTGAATTTTTCTTTTCATTAATTGCCATAAAATGGGTAATGCTTTTATCCATATTTTACAGGTGGAGAAATAGGTTTAAAGAGGACCAATAAATTTCCCACAGTTCTCACAGAGATTACATAAAAGAACTAATGTCTTAAATGCCAGAATCTTGAGGGTAGAGTCTTAACCATGAAGCAATAAATACCTGCTTAAGAAAAACAGAAACATGTCTAAACAAGAAACTTCCTACAATCATGACAAAAGGAAAGTAGCATCCTAGTTGGAAGCCATAATTGTCATTTCCAATCAATATTTTGGGAAGACAAATCCCAGGTATTGTTTGGATGGAGAATATGTGAAGGATCATGATCTCCAGCTTACTTGTAAATTTAGCTTTAAGTTAAAATAGCCCAGAAATCTCAGAAAAGACACTGTGTGAATAAATACTCCTAGACTGGTTACTCAGACCTACGTGATATTACCAAAAGCATCATCACTTTAAAGAAAACGTTCAGAGTCTTTAAGACCCCAGATACTGCTGCTCCCACTCTTGAACCCCAACGTATGTCAAAAAATTGTGCAGATTCCCTGATAGGAATGTTCAGTTGACCATTTAAATCCTAAGGCAATTAGCCCAGCTATTCTTACTATCTATGATACCAACATGTTTGCGAGAACAAAGATTTTCCTTATCATTTTCAAGCAATAAATTCACACAAGTACACAAGTGAGGGAGCCTTGAAAGAAAGGGGAAATCGGGCTCCGATACGTTGAAACCTTGCTTTGGAGAGAGAGCTACAGCTTATCAGAGCTGTAAGAGTTAAGCTGTAAGAGTTAAGAAGTAGTCTCTGCATTCATTTGTATGATTATATTGATCACATGATTTTCACCCAGTGTGCATTCACCATCTGTCAACGTTGCCTACACTAAGTCATTAAAATGTGAGTTATAGCTATTATTTTATTATTAAATTGTTTTATGAAAGCCTGTAGTACTATGCGTATATGACTATATATATGTGTATATACACATATATATACGTATACATATTTGATTCAGGTAGCAAACTTTCATTGTCAGAAAGTGTGTGAGGGAGTTATTCCTTGCAGTAGACATTTGGATCATTTTCAGTTCTGTGGCAGACACAGACCCTTTGTTATTAAACACATCAAAGCTTTGCTTCCAGGAAGGCTAATCTTCTCAGTGTTCCCTCTCTGAGTCAGAATTGGAATGCTCTTCTCATGAAAAATGTAAATTAATAAAGAGAAAATGGCCCTCTCTCTCTGCCTCTTTCCATGTCTTAGACCCTCTCTCTCTCTCCCTGCTTCAAAACTCTTTCAAACAACCCTCATACTTCAGGAAAAAAAGCAAAAATCAATCTTTGGCCAAAGACTAAATAAGCAGTTGTTATTTGGCGTTTTGTTTTGTGATTCATAGATACGCATTTGTAATGTTAAATATTTATAGCATTTACATAACAGGACACATTTCCCATCGATTTCACGTCTGCCCTAAATTCCAAGGAGAGCCTTGACATTAAATCTCGACTTCGGAAAGAAACAACTACCCCCAAAATATGCTAACCATCTACCCCTTTGTTTGCATTCTCTTCAGTGGATTACATAAATATGCAAGATTTGCAGAGAGTGTAAAATGAAGGGCTTGACAGGCTCTTCGGTGTTCCCAGCAGTTCTTCTGGGACCAGACCACGTTAGCTCCACACTCCATTACAATGGACCACCGCTGCCCAAAGAGTATGTTAGTGAGACAAGAGAAGCGGGCCATATGAAACCCTCAGAGCATGGACATGAGGGTTCCCCAAAGAGAGATATTATCACTTCAGCATGGCAAAAATCAAAGAGTTTTAAGACAGAAGAGGAGAGTACTTCTCTGAATCAATTCTTCAAAGATATTCATAGACAAACCTTCTAGAGAAATAGAGAATACCATTTCTTATTTTTTAACTAAGGTATAGTTAATGTGGGCTTCCTTGGTGGCTCAGAGAGTAAAGAATCCACCTGCAGTGCAGGAGACCTGGGTTCGATTCCCAGCTTGGGATGATCCCCTGGAGAAGGGCATGGCAACCCACTCCAGTATTCTTGCCTGGAGAATCCCATGGACAGAGGAGCCTGGTGGACTACAGTTCATGGGGTCACAAAGAGTCAGACACGACTGAGTGATGAAGCACAGCACAGCACATAGTTGATATATTATATAATTTACACGTGAACAACATAGCAATTCACCATTTTTAAAGGTTATACTCCATTTATAGTTATTATAAAATATTGGTTCTGTTCCCTTTGTTGTAATACAATGTAGATTTGTAGCTTTATTTTGTACATAATAGTTGTACCTCTTAATGCCCTACCTCTGTCTTGCCCCCTCCCTCGTTCCCTCTCCCCACTAGTAACCACTACTTTGTTCTTGTATATGTGTGTCTATTTCCCTTTGGTTATATTCACTAGTTTGTTTATTTTTTTTAGATATCACACAGAATTGAAATCATACAGCATTTGTCTTTTTTTAATCTGACTTGGTTCACTTTGTATAATCTTGAAATCCATCCATATGGTTGCAAATCTCTTTCTTAAGACTGAGTATAGCATTTCATATTTTTTTTTTAAAGTGCTCTATTTAGAGAATCTTGCATTTCTGGTAATCTCTTAAAATTTCCACATATATTTACATAATATGTCAATGTCTAAGTATTAAAACAATTATTTGTTCTTCATCAAAAATGATGGTCTTCTTTTACTCATTGGTCTCTCACCAGTAGCATCTGCAGGCTGTCCACTGGCTGCTATTTACTTCTCTTCTTTCCCATACTGAGTGCTTCTTTTCACACATCCTCATTATCCTATTAAGGAATATAAATCATCTATGTATAAACCAGTATTTCCCAAAATGCATTCCAAGAAAAGGCAGTGTCATGGGAATTTAATAAATTAGGATTCCATTTCCAAAAGAATTAGGATTCCATTTCAAGCATGTTCCAAAAAATCCTGGGATAAATAAAATTTAGGTTTCTTTATGTAGGGTTTCTCAGAGCCTTTAGCAAGTCTGTGAATTACAAAGCTCCAAAAAGGAAATACCATAACATTCTTCTTTCCTTCCTTCAGAAGAGTCTTGGCAGGACATTTTTAAGTCTCGGTTCCATGAAACACTGGGCTTGATGGTGCAGCTAAATATTCTAGAACAGTGGTCCCCAAACTTTTGGCACCCAGGACCTGTTTCATGGAAAACAATTTTCCCACAGACTAGGGTAGGGAATGGTTTGGGGTGACTCAAGAACATTACATTTATTGTGCACTTTATTTGTATTATTATTACATCAGCTCCACCTCAGATCATCAGGCATGGGATCCCAAATGCTGAGGACCCCTGCTCTAGAACTAACCTCCAAATTTGGTTTTTGTTTCATGTTTCTTCCTAACTTCCAGGGTCTACTTCACAATATTTCAATAGGCTGTGTCATAAAATTCCATTAGTACTCTAGCCACTTGTTGGAATGAGATTGGGATTTCATTTTGTAAAAAATTATGAAATTTAACATATAGGAATGCACAACCACTTGGCACAAATGAGAGATAAGAATAACTTTGTTACTTCTTGAAAAGATTCCTAATTATTTTGAGGATCATAGGCTTTTTTATTTGTTTCTAAAAATAATTATTGCATATAGTTTATTTATACATTATTTTCAGGTGTACAGCATAGCAATTCAGTATTTTTCTAGATTATACTCCATTAAAAGTTATTAAAAGATAATAGCTATGTCTCTATGCTATATAATATATCCTGTTTCTTATGTATTTAAGGGTCATTTTTTTGATGCCAGATGATCTTTGGCCAAAAAAAAGCAGGGGGGAATAGAAACCACAAGCCATGATTGTGTGGCTGAGATCAGGCAGCCAAAAGTCAAGAAGGATCTATTCAGAGAGGTTTTGAGAATCTGGGTAGTTGAGAACATTCTTCTCTGTCCTGCTGTTCCTTACAAGGTCCACAATAGAGGCACAAGAGTGCATGGTGTTAGTATTTGGCAGTTAATCACCAACAAGCTCAGAGAAGGCAATGGCACCCCACTCCAGTACTCTTGCCTGGAAAATCCCATGGACGGAGGAGCCTGGTAGGCTGCAGTCCATGGGGTCGCTAAGAGACGGACACAACTGAGCGACTTCACCTTCATTTTTCACTTTCATGCATTGGAGAAGGAAATGGCGACCCACTCCAGTGTTCTTGCCTGGAGAATCCCAGGGACGAGGGAGCCTGGTCGGCTGCCGTCTATGGGGTCACACAGAGTCCGACATGGCTTAAGCAACTTAGCAGCAGCACCAACAGGCTAAATAGCACAACACCCACTCTGTCAACAGAATTTATTGAAAAAAAATTTTTACTTTGGTCATTCAATTGGTGGTTTTGCTAAATTACTTAAAATAAGTGGCTTAACTCATGACTTAAAGAGCTTTCCTTGATCAAATTGACTCAATTCATAGGATGTTTTATTCTCAGACTGAAGAATCAAATAGAGACTATGGCCTTCAAATACAGAACAGTTAGAACATTCATTAGGTAATTTCCTACTCGTGTTGGCACAATGAAGGCCTTGTCATTGTCAGCTGATTATAACTACAAGTCTATTTGAGGAACATTGTAAAGCATGGGCTCTCTAGTTGAGAAATCAAAGAGTTCCAGAAAGTCAAATGCTTTATTGACAGTTGATAGACACTAATGACTTTCTCAGGCTTAGTTGGAATTTATTGTTCAGTGGCTCGGTAGTGTCTGACTCTTTGCAACTCCATGACTACAGTATGCCAGGCCTCCCTGTCCTTCACTATCTCCCAGAGTTTGCTCAAACTCATGTCCATTGAGTCGGTGATGCCATCCAACCATCTCATCCTCTGTTGCCCTTCTCCTCCTGCCCTCAATCTTTCCCAGCATCAGGATCTTTTCTAATGAGTCAGCTCTTTGCATCAGGTGGACAAAGTCCTGGAGCTTCAGCTTCAGCATCAGTCCTTCCAGTGAATATTCAGGGTTAGATAAGAGTAAGTACCCTTCTTAAATAATTTGCTGACATATTATAAGTGCCTATCAGGTGAACAGAACTAGATGAATATACATCTTCGTCTATGGCAGATTTTTATTGGGCCATGCTTGGTGCTATTTATGTGTTTATTTTAGCAATATATCAAAGACCTGTGAACTCACCACTCTATACAGAA
Source organism: Muntiacus reevesi (assembly GCF_963930625.1). Lineage (NCBI taxonomy): Eukaryota > Metazoa > Chordata > Mammalia > Artiodactyla > Cervidae > Muntiacus > Muntiacus reevesi. The sequence goes on from NC_089268.1 coordinate 36,162,994, forward strand.
GCTAAGCATTAGAAATCACTTACTTCCATGAGGTCATCCTTTATTCATCCTACTCTCTCATGCCATCAAATCTATAAAAATATATTAGAGAAATGCCATCTTGGATGTGACATACACACAATTTTCATGCAACATGTTTATAAAGCACACACAGCCTTCCCTTTTAAAGAAATATTTTGTCAAGTCTTTATACAACCACTTGAGAAGATAATTTACAAGTCCTGTCAATAAGCTTGTCATTCTTGATCTATGTTTAGAAGCGCCCCCTGGTAGCTAGTAGTTGGACATCACCTATTTTTAGAGAGTACTACACAGTTTGCAAACCACTTAAATAAAGAATTAGCTCTCAGGGTAAGGAGGGATGGGTTGAATTGGGAGATAGGGATTGACATATATACACTATTGATACTATATATAAAATAGATGGGCTTCCCCAGTGTCTCAGTGGCAAAGAATCCACTTGCCAATGCAGGAGATGTAATAGACACAGATTTGATACCAGGGTCAGGAAGATCCCCTGGCAGAGGGCATGGCAACCCACTCCAGTATTCTTGCCAGGAAAATCCCATGGACAGAGGAGCCTGGCAGGCTACAGTCCATAGGGTCACAAAGAGTCGGATATGACTGAAGTGACTGAGTACACTCAAGCACATAAAATAGATAACTAATGAAAACCTACTCTATAGGGATGCTTCTCTGCTCCGTGATGACTTAAATGGGAAGGAAATCCAGAAAAGAAGGAATATATGTATATGTATAACTGATTGACTCTGCTGTACAGTAGAAATTAACACAATGTTGGTAAAGCAACTATACTCCAATATTTTTTTTTTTAATAATCAGCTCTCATCATTTTCCACCAATATGTAAGCATGACTCATGCCACAGGAAAGAGTATGTATGTCAGAACCAGAATTTTATTTCGAGTCTACATTTTTTTCCATGACATGGAACCTGAGGTATGTCTTTTCTCCACTGAAATGCACTAGGGGTAATACCATCCCCATACAGAATTGAATGACTGAAGCAGAGCTTTATTCCTTCTTTCACTACATTGACCTCTACGGTAAATAAAGAGACATCTAGTTTGATTTTTGTCTGCCCAGACTTAAAGACCTATGTACTAAATTAAATGTATTTTGGGCCATTGTTTCACTTCTGCTCTGAAATCTTTGTGTAATTCTGGAAAGACTTGTATGGGAGCCCAAAACGTGTTTTCAAAGTGAAAACAAATTATCATTCCTGCAGCTGTCTTTTCTGAGACTTCGTTGTTCTACCTCCTTGATTATAGTCTTTAAAAAAAATCCAGGGAAAGGATTAAGCTTGAGGGATCTGATTTCTGGAATTTAGACAATGGATCAGCCTTCCTCTTATATATATATATATATATATATAATTTTGTTCCGAGATATTTTGCAGGTCCAAGAAAACCCTGAGCATTTGGCTTAGTGGAAATGAGGAGAGGTGTATTTGAATTGACGAAAAGAAATATGGATTGTGAACTAGTTTTAATCTAGGTTTTATTAGTCTCCAGTTCCCATAATTAGAACAAGTCTAACAAAGCATTGCTTAGTAGTTGTCTCTAAGTGACTTTTCTTAGTTAATAGCTAATAATGATTTGCAATTAGGAAATAATTTAAATGTAAATAGATTCTTCTGCACTGCCTACCAATGCTTGAAAACAATTTGTTCTCTTAAATAGCCTAGAAATTACCCCAGCAGTCTTGATGATACTGTTAATTTTCTCAGAAAAAAATTCTACATAAGAAGTACAAAGAGAACTTTAGCTCTACATTTACTTGAATTGTAACACATTTCTAAGAAATAAGAGTCCACGTTTATGAGGCATTACTGGTCACTGGTGTTGCATTCAATCCAGGGAACAAAGTGTGTGTCAAAGAGAATTTAGAAAGTGTCTCTATCAGTCACTGAATGCCTCAGAAAAATACTTAAGCCTGGTATCATCCTCAGTCTTTCCAATCATTTCCTACAACAGTGTTCTCAAGTGGGAAGATAAAGAAACCCGTGAAAGGAAAATGCTCTAGGATATTACTAATCTGGATGAGAAAAGATTTGAGAGACAGGTCTGGATGGGAGCTATTGAAGTAGCAAAGTAAGATAGTAGCAATGGGAATATGCAAATGTAGGGAGAAAGACAAGATTTTAGAAAGGGGAGAGGTAGGATTCCCTGAGATATCATTTGTGGATTTGAAAGAGGATAAGAGGTGGGAAATTATTCCATGGTTTAGACTGGATGCCATCATTTGGCAAATATTTGCCACACAAAGGGGATTTAGAGGGAAAATAAAGATTGTGTTAAGTCACTTCAGTGGTGTCCAATTCTTTGAGATTCTATGGATTGTAGCCCACCAGGATCCTCTGTCCATGGGATTCTCCAGGCAAGAATACTGGAGTGGGTGGCTATGCCCTCCTCCAGGGGATCTTCCTGACCCAGGGACTGAACCCACATCTCCTTTGGCTCCTGTATTGCAGGCAGATTCTTTACCACTGAGCCACCAGGCAAATCCAAATAAAGATTGCTCATCCTTAAATTTATCACATCCGTGGGAAAAGAACTCAGCGCATTCATGCTAATGAGTAATTTACGTTATTAATTCTGTAGACGAAAATTGACCTAGGTGTACTCATTTTATAATTTCTATGTAAAGATGTAACATTTTTCCCAAATCTTGTCTTATTTTTTATATTGATCTCACAAGAATAAAAGATACACTCAGAAGACTGAGACTTCTAAAGCCAGGTAGAGTTTCTATATGCTTCATCCTGAGGAGGCTGAAGATCTCTTATTCACTAGGACTTATGGGCAGAGTCACGTTGGCAAACATTTAGGTTCCACGAACCCAGAAATATCTACGTAAGGTTGATTCAGCTTGAATGACTGCAATGCATTTTCACTCCTGCCATCCTGGTTCCTTATGTGTGTGCTCACTAAATAGTGTCCAACTCTTTTTGACCCCATGGATTGTAGCCCACAAGGCTCCTCTGTAAATTGGATTTCCAAGGCAAGAATACTGGAGTGGGTTACCATTTCCTCCAACAGGGGATATTCCCAACCCAGGGATTGAACCCACAACTCCAGAGGCTCCTGCATCGGCAAGAGGATTTTTTTTTTTTTTTTACCACTGAACCACCTGTTTCCTTAGTGGATTTCTACTCAACTTTCTGACTCAATAGCAATACACTTAGGGTTTAACTCTTAGAGTTTAACTGCAAACTTTCCTACCAGCTAGAAGTAATTGAATATCCCCTCATTACCATTTCCCTGGCATTTGGTGCACCTCAGTTATAACATTTATCACAGGTATATTGCTGTATTTGGTTTCCAACAACTTTTTTGAGCAATTATTACACTTATATGATTTACACATTTAAGTGACTATCTCCTTCTCAGCTCTATTTAACACCCAAGCAAACATTCTCTTGCCATTCCTGGGCTCAGATAGACATTATTATTGTTTCTTGTTTGTCCCTCCAAATTTATTTCTGAACCTACAAGCAAAGTCAAACATTATCACATTGGGAGTGTGGGTCTCAACATATGCATTTTGGATACAAACATTTAGTACACAATAATAACAGTTTTCTGAAAACAATGCAATAAAACTAAAATTTAAGAACAAAACATTGAAACACTTACTTCAACATGGGAAAACGTAAATCTTCTCCTTTAAATAATATTTGAGTGAAAGGCTTTCCAAGCTGGGTATGCAAAACAGTGTTTGGAGTAGGGCCTTTGGTTGTCATTTAGGTTTAGATAAGGTCATGAGGGTAGTGTTGTCATAATATGACCTTTTAAGTAAGAAGGGACTGGAGAGACTATGCGCTCTCTCTCCCCCTGCCATATGAGGACACAGAGAGAAGGCAGCTATCTGCAAGTCAGGAGACAGGCTCACACTAGACACTCACACAAGACCTTGATCTTGACCTCTCAGCATCTAGAACTGTGAGAAATATATGTTTTTTAAGCCACTCTATGGTATATTCCTATAGCAGCCCTTAATGACTAAGACAGTTGTCTTCCATATTTTTCTAAAACATATTAAGGTTTTCCACATGGCATAAGGTATGGCAGTTTTTTATAATGGGTCCATGGGAATTAGAATATGTATTCTGTATTTCAGAATGCAGAGTTTAACATAGCAATTCTGGGAACCATATTAATTACATGATACAAATCCTTTTGCCCCTACCTGTCTATTTAATCTGATATATAATGAAAGAAGTGAATTAAGATTTTGTACTTCCTGTGTATGATTCTGTTACTTTTCCCTGCCCTCTCCTGCACATATCTGCCTCATGGCCTTGAAAGTGAAACTGAAAGTGAAGTCGCTCAGTCATGTCCAACTCTTTGCGACCCTGTGGACTGTAGCCTACCAGGCTCCTCCGTCCATGGGATTCTCCAAGCAAGAATACTGGAGTGGGTTGCCATTTCCTTCTCCAGGGGATCTTCCCAACCCAGGGATCAAACCTGGGTCTCTCGCATTGGAGGCAGACACTTTAACCTCTGAGCCACCTGCCTGCAATGCAGGAGACCCTGGTTCGATTCCTGGGTCGGGAAGATCTGCTGGAGAAGGGATAGGCTACCCACTCCAGTATTCTTGGGCTTTTCCTTGTGGCTTAACTGGTAAAGATTCTGCCTGCAATGTGGGTGACCTGGGTTCGATCTCTGGGTTGGGAAGATCCTCTGGAGAAGGGAAAGGTTACCCATTCCATTATTCTGACCTGGAGAATTCCATGGACTGTAGAGTCCATGGGGTCACAAAGAGTTGGACTCACCTGAGCAACTTTCACTTTCATGGCCTTGGCTTCTGTGTAATTATTAGTTCTAATAATCTACCTGCATATTTTTGTTCTTTGTTTAGAATATGGTCAAATCAGCAGCAAATAATAAAATGCTTTACTTTCTAATGTTTCTAGTTCTTTTCATTTTTTACTTCACTGGTTATGTCCTGATCAAAGAGATCACTCTGGATTTTACTGCCTTTGTCATGACTTTAAAGGAAATCTCTATAGTGTTTCCCATTATTATGAACCATATGGATACAGTTGTTGGGAGATGTCCTATGTTAAAAATGTTTATTCTTGCTGGGTTTATATCTTATCAAACATTTTTCCTTCTTATATTACTCTAATTATGTTTTATCTTCTTAAATCAGAGTTTATATACAAGAAACATATATAGAAATAGATATATAGATGTATATCCACTCTTGTATTCTAGTTCTTTCTTTTTTTTTTTTTTTTTTTTTTTCATTTATTTTTACTAGTTGGAGGCTAATTACTTTACAATATTCTAGTGGTTTTTGTCATACATTGACATGAATCAGCCATGGATTTACATATATTCCCCATCCCGATTCCCCTCCCACCTCCCTCTCCACCCGATTCCTCTGGATCTTCCCAGTGCACCAGGCCCAAGCACTTGTCTCATGCATCCAGCCTGGGCTGGTGATCTGTTTCACCCTAGATAATATACATCTTTTAATGCTGTTCTCTTGAAACATCCCACCCTAGCCTTCTCCCACAGAGTCCAAAATTCTGTTCTGTACATCTGTGTCTCTTTTTCTGTTTTGCAGATTGAGTTATCGTTACCATCTTTCTAAATTCCATATATATGCATTAGTATACTATATTGGTCTTTATCTTTCTGGCTTACTTCACTCTGTATGATGGGCTCCAGTTTCATTCATTTCATTAGAAATGATTCAAATGAATTCTTTTTAATGGCTGAGTAATATTCTATGGTGTATATGTACCACAGCTTCCTTATCCATTCATCTGATGATGGGCATCTAGGTTGCTTCCATGTCCTGGCTATTATAAACAGCGCTGTGATGAACACTGGGGTGCACATGTCTCTTTCAGATCTGGTTTCCTCAGTGTGTATGCCCAGAAGTGGGATTGCTGGGTCATATGATAGTTCTAATTCCAGTTTTTTAAGAAATCTCTACACTGTTCACCATAGCAGCTGTACTACTTTGCATTCCAACCAACAGTGTAGGAGGGTTCCCTTTTCTCCACACCCTCTCCAGCATTTGTTGCTTGTAGACTTTTGGATAGCAGCCATCCTGACTGGGGTGTAATGGTACCACATTGTGGTTTTGATTTGCATTTCTCTAATAATGAGTGATGTGGAGCATCTTTTCATGTGTCTGCTAGCCATCTGTATGTCTTCTTTGGAGAAATGTCTGTTTAGTTCTTTGGCCCATTTTTTGATTGGGTCATTTATTTTTTTGGAATTGAGCTGTAGGAGTTGCCTGTATATTTTTGAGATTAATCCTTTGTCTGTTGCTTCGTTTGCTATTATTTTCTCCCAATCTGAGTGCTGTCTTTTCACCTTGCTTATAGTTTCCTTTGTTGTGCAAAAGCTTTTAAGTTTCATTAGGTCCCATTTGTTTAGTTTTACTTTTATTTCCAATATTCTTGGAGGTGGATCATAGAGGATCCTGCTGTGATTTATGTTGGAGAGTGTTTTGCCTATGTTCTCCTCTAGGAGTTTTATAGTTTCTGGTCTTACATTTAGATCGTTAATCCATTTTGAGTTTATTTTTGTGTATGGTGTTAGAAAGTGTTTTACTTTCATTCTTTTACAAGGGGTTGACCAGTTTTCCCAGCACCACTTGTTAAAGAGGTTGTCTTTTTTCCATTGTATATTCTGGCCTCCTTTGTCGAAGATTAGGTGTTCATAAGTTCGTGGATTTATCTCTGGGCTTCCTATTCTGTTCCATTGATCTATATTTCTGTCTTTGTGCCAGTACCATACTGTCTTGATGACTGTGGCTTTGTAGTATAGTCTGAAGTCAGGCAGGTTGATTCCTCCAGTTCCATTCTTCTTTCTCAAAATTACTTTGGCTATTTGAGGTTTTTTTGTATTTCCATACAAATTGTGAAATTATTTGTTCTAGTTCTGTGAAAAATACCATTGGTGCTTGATAGGGATTGCATTGAATCTATAGATTGCTTTGGGTAGAATAGCCATTTTTACAGTATTGATTCTTCCAATCCATGAACACGGTCTATTTCTCCATCTGTTTGTGTCCTCTGATTTCTTTCATCAGTGTTTTATAGATTTCTATGTATAGGTCTTTTGTTTTTTTAGGTAGATACACTCCTAAGTATTTTATTCTTTTTATTGCAATGGTGAATGGTACTGTTTCCTTACTTTCTCTTTCTGTTTTCTCATTGTTAGTGTATGGAATGCAAGGGATTTCTGTGTGTTAATTTTACATCCTGCAACTTTACTATCTTTGTTGATTAGCTCTAGTAATTTTCTGGTAGAGTCTTTAGGGTTTTCTATGTAGAGGATCATGTCATCTGCAAACAGAGTTTCACTTCTTTTCCTATCTGGATTTCTTTTCCTTCTTTTTCTGCTCTGATTGCTGTGGCCAAAACTTCCAAAACTATGTTGAATAGTAGTCATGAGAGTGGGCACGCTTGTCTTCTTCCTGATTTCAGGGGAAATGCTTTCAATTTTTCACCATTGAGGGTAATGCTTGCTGTGGGTTTGTCACATATAGCTTTTATTATGTTCAGGTATGTTCCTTCTATTCCTGCTTTCTGGAGAGTTTTAATCAAAAAAGGATGTTGAACTTTGTCAAAGGCTTTTTCTGCATCTATTGAGATAATCATATGGTTTTTATCTTTTTATTTGTTAATGTGGTGTATTACATTGATTGATTTGCAGATATTAAAGAATCCTTGCATTCCTGGGATAAAGCCCACTTGGTCATGGTGTATGATTTTTTTTAATATGTTGTTGGATTCTGTTTGTTAGAATTTTGTTAAGGATTTTTGCATCTATGTTCATCAGTGATATTGGCCTATAGTTTTCTTTTTTTGTGGCACCTTTGTCTGGTTTTGGAATTAGGGTGATGGTGGCCTCATAGAATGAGTTTGGAAGTGTACCTTCTTCTGCAATTTTCCGGAAGAGTTTGAGTAAGATAGGTGTTAGCCCGTCTCTAAATTTTTGGTAGAATTCAGCTGTGAAGCCATCTGGTCTTGGGCTTTTGTTTGCTGGAAGATTTCTGATCACAGTTTCGATTTCCTTGCTTGTGATGGGTCTGTTAAGATCTTCTATTTCTTTGTGGCTCAGTTTTGGAAAGTTATACTTTTCTAAGAATTTGTCCATTTCTTCCAAGTTGTCCATTTTATTGGCATAGAGCTACTGGCAGTAGTCTCTTATGATCCTTTCTATTTCAGTGTTGTCTGTCGTGATCTCTCCATTTTCATTTCTAATTTTGTTGATTTGGTTCTTCTCCCTTTGTTTCTTATGAGTCTTTCTAATGGTTTGTCAATTTTGTTTATTTTTTCAAAAAACCAGCTTTTAGCGTTCTTGATTTTTGCTATGGTCTCTTTAGTTTCTTTTGCATTTATTTCTGCCCTAATTTTTAAGATTTCTTTCCTTCTACTAACCCTGGAGTTCTTCATTTCTTCCTTCTCTAGTTGCTTTAGGTGTACAGTTAGCTTATTTATTTGGCTTTTTTCTTGTTTCTTGAGGTAAGCCTGTGATGCTATGAACCTTCCCCTTAGCACTGCTTTTACAGTGTCCCATAGGTTTGGGGTTGTTGTGTTTTCATTTTCATTCATTTCCATGCATACTTTGACTTCTTTTTTGATTTCTTCTATGATTTGTTGGTTATTCAGAAGCGTGTTATTTAGCCTCCATATGTTTGACTTTTTAATAATTTTTTTTCCTGTAATTGAAATCTAATCTTACTGCACTGTGGTCAGAAAAGATGACTGGAATGATTTCAGTTTTTTTGAATTTATCAGTGCTAGATTTATGGCCAAGGATGTGATCTATTCTGGAGAAGGTTCCGTGTGCACTTGAGAAAAAGGTGAAGTTGATTGTTTGGGGGTGAAATGTCCTATAGATATGAATTAGGTCTAGCTGGTCCATTGTGTCATTTAAAGTTTGTGTTTCCTTGTTAATTTTTTGTTTAGTTGATCTATCCATAGTTGTGAGTGGGGTATTAAAGTCTCCCACTATTATTGTGTTACTATTAATTTCCTCTTTCATACTCTTTAGCATTTGCCTTACATATTGCAGTGCTCCTATGTTGGGTGCATATATATTTATAATTGTTATATCTTCTTCTTGGATTGATCCTTTGATCATTATGCAGTGTCCTTCTTTGTCTCTTTTCACACCCTTTATTTTAAAGTCTATCTTATCTGATATGAGTATTGCGACTCCTGCTTTCTTTTGGTCTCCGTTTGTGTGAAATATTTTTTCCAGCCCTTCACTTTTAGTCTGTATGTGCCCCTTGTTTTGAGGTGGGTCTCTTGTAGACAGCATATATAGGGGTCTTGTTTTTGTATCCATTCAGCCAGTCTTTGTCTTTTGGTTGGGGCATTCAATCCATTTACATTTAAGGTAATTATTGATAGGTAAGGTCCCGTTGCCATTTGCTTTGTTGTTTTGGGTTCACATTTATACAACCTTTCTGTGTTTCCTGCCTAGAGAAGATCCTTTAGCATTTGTCGAAGAGCTGGTTTGGTGGTGCTGAATTCTCTCAGCTTTTGCTTGTCTGTAAAGCTCTTGAATTCTCCTTCATATCTGAATGAGATCCTTTCTGGATACAGTAATCTAGGTTGTAGGTTATTCTCTTTCATTACTTGAAGTATGTCTTGCCATTCGCTTCTGGCCTGAAGGGTTTCTACTGATAGATCAGCTGTTATCCTTATGGGAATCCCTTTATGTGTTATTTGTTGTTTCTCCCTTGCTGCTTTTAATATTTGTTCTTTGTGTTTGATCTTTGTTAATTTGATTAATATGTGTCTTGGGGTGTTTCACCTTGGGTTTATCCTGTTTGGGACTCTCTGGGTTTCTTGGACTTGGGTGGCTATTTCCTTCCCCATTTTAGGGAAGTTTTCAGCTATTATCTCCTCGAGTATTTTCTCATGGCCTTTTTTTTGTCTTCTTCTTCTAGGACTCCTATGATTTGAATGTTGGGGTGTTTCACAATGTCCCAGAGGTCCCTGAGGTTGTCCTCATTTCTTTTAATTCTTTTTTTCTTTTTTCCTCTCTGCTTCATTTATTTCCACCATTTTACCTTCTACCTCACTTATCCTATCTTCTGTCTCCATTATTCTGTTGGTTCCCTCCAGAGTGTTTTTGATCTCAGTTATTGCATTATTCATTTTTAATTGACTCTTTTTTATTTCTTCTAGGTCCTTATTAAACATTTCTTTCATCTTCTCATTCTTTGTCTCCAGGCTATTTATCTATAACTCCATTTTGTTTTCAAGATTTTGGATCATTTTATTATCATTATTCTAAATTCTTTTTCAGGTAGATTCCCTATCTCCTCCTCTTTTGTTTGACGTGGTGGGCATTTTTCATGTTCCTTTACCTGTTGGGTATTTCTCTGCCTTTTCATCTTGTTTAGATTGTGGTGTCTAGAGTGGGCTTTCTGTATTCTGGTGGTCTGTGGTTCCTTTTTAATGTGGAGGTTTCACCCAGTGGGTGTGGTTGGATGATTGGCTTGTCAAGGTTTCCTGGTTAGAAAGCTTGCGTCAGTGTTCCGGTGCATGGAACTGGATTTCTTCCCTCTGGATTGCAATGGAGTGTCCAGTAGTGAGTTTTGAGATGGGTCTATGTGTTGGGTGTGACTTTGAGCAGCCTGTATGTTGATGCTCAGGGCTATGTTCCTGGGTTGCTGGAGAATTTGCATGGTACGTCTTGCTCTGGAACTTATTAGCTCTTGGGTGGTGGTTGGTTTCAGTGTAGGTATGGAGGCTTTTGGACTATCTCTTATTATTTAATGTTCCATGTCGTCAGGAGTTTTCTGGTGTTCTCAGGTTTCGGGCTTAATTCTCCTGCCTCTGGATTTCAGTTTTATTCTTCCAGTAGTCTCAAGATTTCTCCAACTATACAGCACTGATAATAAAACTTCTAGGTTAATGGTGAAAAGATTCTCCACCGTGAGGGACACCCGGATAGGTTCACAGAGTTACACGAAGAAGAGGAGAGGGAGGAGGGAGATAGAGATGAGCAGGAGGAGAAAAAGGGGGACTCAAGAGGAGAGAGACAGATCTACGCAGTTCTCTGTTCCCAAAGTGTTCTCCGTAGCCCAGACACCCACAGAGATTCAAAGAATTGGATTGGGAAAAGAAGGGGAAGGAAGGAAATAGAGGTGTTCTTAGGTAGAAAACGGAGAGTCGAAAGTGGGAGACAGTAATCAACACACTCCTGAGTAAAAATGGGTACTGAATATTGGATTCTTAAATGTCCAAAATTGATATCAAATACTGAAAAACAAAGATTAAAAATCTCGAGTAGAGGTTAGACTCCTAAAAATACAATATTAAAAACAAAAACAAAAACACAAAAAATTTTAGAAATATACATGAAATTTGGTTTAAAAATATGGCTTCTCCTTTTTTTTTTTGCAAGTTTATAGTGAAATGAAAATGAAAATTAAGGAATAATAGAGGAGTAATAGAAGACTTAAAAGAAAATGAGAGAAAAATATAAAACAAGGAAAAAATTTTTCCTAATTAAAAAAAATAGTAAAAATATATGAAAATGAAAATGAAAGTTAAGGAGTAATGGGGGAGTAATAGGGAATTTTAAAAGAAAATAAAAGAGAAAAAATAGAAAAGAATAAAAAAATTTTTTAATTAGAAAAACAAAGTAAAAATATATCTAGGAATTTCTCTGGAGCTGTTGCGGTCAGTGTGGGTTCAGTTCAGTTTCAGATAGCTCCTCGTTCCAGCTTACACTTCTTGATATCTATAGGCCCCTTCCGGTGTAGTCGGTGTTATCTACAGGGATTTTAATATGTTGCACCAGTTCCTTCTGAAGCGGTTCCCTTTGTTTATTTGGCTTCTGTTTGCAGGTCTCTTCAGTGTCTATTTTCCGACCTGACACAGGCGGGCGGAGGTGGTCTCTTTTTCAGGTTCGCTAGTTCAGCCCTGCTGCTGGGAGGGCGGGGCGCTGCAGGCAGATATCGCTGTGTGTGGGGAGCGCTCTCAGTGTTCCGGCCACACTGGGTTTGCCCCGCTCCCGGGTGTGTGCTCTCCCCGTCTACACTGCTCAGGCTCCCAGCTGCTCTATATGGAGCGTGCCCTGCGTTGCGTGAGGTTCCAATTTTCGGGTATTCCACAAAAGCGCAGACTCGGTTGGGCCTGCGTCTTGTGCCTTCCCCAGCCCGAGCAGCTCAGGCAGCCAGGGGCTTGACGGGCGCCCTCTCCCCGGGTGCGGGGCGCCTTCTCCCCTCCGCGGTCCCAGCCTCAGTTTCCACGCACGCCAGTCGGGTGCGTGCACCTTGTGTCTATTCTCAGGAGCTGACCTCTAGCCTCGACCCTCCCGGCGGATGTCAACCATCCAGAATCACAGAAGTCTTTGGTTAGAAACTGGAGGCCTGTTTGCAGTGTGGTAGGGGGTGCCGTCTCTGGGGCCGAGTGCCCCTTTCCCCTCTCCCTTGCTTCCTGCCCTGGCGGGGCTGGGCCGGTCCGCCGCAGGCTAGCTCTTCTCTGGAATTGCTCAGTCCCTTTGTTCTGCTAATGGCCAGCAGTGTGTTCAGGCTGGTTAATTTTCTCTCTCTCTCTCTTGCCATCCCACAGTGTAAGTTGCTATCTCACGTTAGCTCCTTCGAATTGCCCTCAGGGCACTCAGGCCCGGTCCTTACCCTAAGCAATGCCGCCTGCTCCCCGTTCTGCCCCCACTTGCTGGTGGCGATTGCGGGTGTCTGGTGTACTCGTCTGCTGGGAGTTGCTTTTAGGCATGTAATCTTTGGGTTTTATTTATTTTTCCTCCCAGTTAGGTTGCCCTCCGAGATTCGAAAACTTACCCCAGACCCGCCCGTGAGAGGGTTTCCTGGTGTTTGGAAACTTCCTCTATTATGACTCCCTTCCCGGGACGGGTCTCCATCCCTAACTCTTTGTCTCTCTTTTTATCTTCTATATTTTGTTCTACCTCCTTTCGAAGATGATGGGCTGCTTTTCTGGGCGCCTGATATCTTCTGCTAGCAGTCAGAAGTTGTTTTGTGAAGTTTGCTCAGCGTTCAAATGTTCTTTCGTTGAATTTGTAGGGGAGAAAGTGGTCTCCCTGTACTATTCCTCTGCCATCTTGGCTCCTCCTCTCTTTCTTTTTCAAAAACGTTTCCCAGTCTGCTTCCGCGAAGTCATTTCTTGATTGCTTGTTTTTCCTCTATACCATTTCTTTCGTCATGGATTTCTATTTCTTTATTTCTTCTCTTACTTTTCCTGGAGGAACTCCTTAATGTGATCTTTATAAAAGGATATGTGAGAAGTAATTTTATATTTAAGAATGCCTTTGCTATCACATTTGACCAACTTTCTGGCTGGGTACAAAATTTTAATTTGAAAATAAGTTTCCTTCAATGCATTAAGGTGACACTGACCCCACCCTCAACACCTACAACCTGCCACATTGCCATGTTGCCGGTGAGAACTCTTATGCAAGCTTCATTCTCATTCCTTTTTTGATGGTTCTCTTTTCCCCTTGAATCTGGAAACTTTTCAGAGATGTTAACATTAAATACTTTACTTTTCTCTATGTTATATTTATGTTTTGATATTATCGTTTAATGAATTTTTTCCAGGCTGTTTTTTTCACGCTGAAATTGTGTTTTGTGTTTTGTTTTCATTTTTTTTCTGGATCATACAAGATAGTTTTTTTGTGTGTTTGTGTGCTCCTAGACTCTCAATTCCCTGGAGGAGGAACTGGCAACCTACTCCAGCATTCTTGCATGGAGAATCCCATGGACAAAGGAGACTGGAGGGCTACAGTTTGTGGGGTCACAAAGAGTCAGACAAGACTCTCACACAGACTCTCAATTACCATCTTTGCCATTTTAAATATGAGGAAACTGATGACAGAAACTTCAAGTAAATTGCCCAGTGTCAGACTGAGCAAGCTTCTGAGCTAGGATCTATCCTCAAGCTGACTGAAGTTTGAACAAAGCAAGACAAGGATAATCACATATCTACCACTACACTGGGAGTTTCTCAGGGGAGAGAACTGTGTCTAACTCATCTCAAATCTGTCCATTTCACAACCTCTTTAACCTATCCCAACCTCTTGGCCCTAAGGCAACATCAAAATGAACAAAAACCCCATCACTTTTGGATCTCTAAACTCCATCTACATTCTATATCTTATTCTTCTGTGTTCCCTCAGATGCCCTCAGCCAATGTCCTGAGAGTCTTGGCTCCAGACCCTCTCTCCTGATTTAATCTTGATTGCATTTGTCTTTATTTGTCCTTGAGAAAATTTCAGCAAGCAAAGTTCTCTAGTAATTGTTAAATCCTCTCAAATGTCAACTATATAGACAGTTGAATTAGGAGATAGATATCCCCTGTAACACTTCAGTGCTCCGATTGCAAGAGACCATGAATGAACTTGTTCTGAGTTGAAATATGGAAGACCCAGAAAATAAAGAGGGAGGGAAGAGTCACGTTATTACAAAATAGTAAGCTTTTCACTAACAGTTAGCTTTTCCCTAACCTCATCCTCTAGGCTAGGATATACTTAACTGTGTAACATAACAATATTAGCAAAAGCCCGTTTCATAAAAAATGAAAAAAATTCTTCATAGACGTTAAACAGTAATAAATTTGAGTATTAAATTAGACTACAAAGAAGAAGTACAGAATGTTTTTGAGGGTATCTGGATTTTTTTCATCATTTATTTCATTCATTCCTACATTAATCTTTGTACTTCCATTTCTCCCGGATTTTCTGATTTCCCTCTTATTCTATTTGGCAGGTTATTTTCATACATTTCATTTTGACATATGATTGATTTGTAAATTCAAGGGCAAGTAAAGGAGTCTGCATCTTTACCAACTTCTAAAATCTTGAATTTGATTTTATATAGTTAATTGCTGCCTTGTGTCAAATGGTTTTCTCACTTCTATTGGCATTAATTTTTTAAAATTTATATTTAACAAGGTAGACTTCACAAGTTAAGTGGATACCAATTAACCTAAAATCTGAACTGACTTTTAAATGCAAGTCATTCCTATCAAATTAGCGTTCTCTACAGAGTCAGTAGATAGCTGTCAACACAATGGAACCTAAGCATCAATTTTAAGCAATTTATTTTTTTACATTTATAAAATTGGTTTGATTGTGATTACATATCCCAAATTTATATAATTTTGTGTCAATTACTATGGAGCTAGATGAATTTTTTATATTATTACATTTTAATCATCCTTTTAATTAACATTTAATTTATATCCTTTTCTCTTTACTTTTCCATCAACAGAATGTATTTCTTGGAGTTTGTCACACAGAATTTAAGCAATTTTCCTGCCAATTAAATGACATTTTATTTTTCTAAGTGAATTGACTGCTTGGGAAATGGGACCGGGAGGCTAAAGTCCTGTTTACTAATAAAAGTGCTTCCTCCCATTCACAGACAGACGGAACTTCTTTAGAATTTCTACTTTACACCATGGTTCTTAGCCTTTTTGAACAAGGGCTGAGATGTCAGAGCCCATTTTAAGGTTGTTAAATATACTAACAAAGGAGACTTATTCTAGCATTTCTCATGCAAATCATACCCATCCAGATTCCAAGTCCACACACCAATGTATAGAATTATCTACAAAACAGTAGAAAAGGACATATAAGTCCTTTTGCACTTTTTCTATTAGAAGTAAATCAGGACATTGATCATATGAATACTGATAAAACATATCAGGTGCCCTTTTGACTCTTACTTCCTTGTTCTCATTTTCTTCTTGTACTCATTTCCCTTTCCAATCTATTTGGAATAATTCTGCCTGAAAAATAATTCTATAGTAACTTCATTATCTTTAATCATATTATCTTAATGTACAAATTCAATCGTTTTGCATTTTTAGGCTTCCACTAACAATGAGAAAATATATAAACAAAGGTTAGTAGTAGAAGGTTAGTTTTATATGAAATGAGGACTTGATAAAATGTCAGTAAAATGTTTATTTACATTGTTTCCATGATATGCAGATATCAATTCTTGATGTCATAATCAAACATGAAACTTACATATATATATATATATATATATATATATATATATATATATATATATGTATATATATATATAAAACAACAAAGCACTTGGGAACACTTAATTTCACTGGGAGAATTCCCAATTATATACTTTATCACAAATGTTTATTGATTATCAATTGAATAAAACATTTTTTTCTCATAGGGTAATTTGGGAGGTCCACATTTGTTGTGCATCACCTCAAAGCCATTTGAGATTAATCTTATCTACCCAATTTTTTTTAGCAGCTCTGCAAAGAGGTTCTGTAAGTTGGTAAGGCTTACTCAACTAGCAAAGGATATAAAAAGAATTTAAACTAGGTTTATGAGGTGACACGGAGAAGGCAATGGCAACCCACTCCAGTGTTCTTGCCTGGAAAATCCCAGGGACAGGGGAGCCTGGTGGGCTGCCGTCTATGGGGTCGCACAGAGTCGGACACGACTGAAGCGACTTAGCAGTAGCAGCCGCAATATGAAGTGACAAACACTATGAGTTTTCTGTTAATGCTGTGAATATGACCCTCTAGGATACAAAGGGCCATGATAAAGTCATCTAACACTAGTCACAAAGACTTGCTTAATTATCCTTCATCCTTAACCCATTACTACAGACATACAGTCAGACAGGTCAAAATTCTCAAATCAATTGTCAAAAAAAGGTCATATTTTCATATTTTAATTTAATAGAGCATAATCTCACTCTTTATCTCAAGAAACTAATAGCTAATATTAGCATCCTTATCTGATGGGGAACTGACAATAGGAAGCTATCTAAAATATTATCTTTCTCTTTCCATTTCCCTCATCAACCTAGTCTAATTGACATAGTGAAAGTAAAAATAAAATTTTATGTTAAACCTCTAGGTTAACAGACACCTTAAGATCTTTCTAATATTGGTATTACTTTTGTTTTTCTTGGAAAGCTATTACTTATTCCTCTTTACAGGCTTTTACCAATGCATAGCAGAGAGCATTCTAATTACTGGGAGCTACTATGGTCATTAAAACAAGTCCCAACTCTAGTATAGTTCATTTTAGCTGAAAGGAAGCTTTGACAATGGTCTAGCTGACAAAAACATAAATGCCTTAGAACATTTTCTCAGTATTCAATAGTAATTAATAAGAGCTTTCCTTCTTAATAGAGATTTGTTTGAGGCAATAGCAAGAAGATATCTAAAAGAATTAGAAGATTTAATCCATTTAAACTTATCTAAAGTCATCAGGCTACAACACTATATTATTAAGATCAGGGGAAATTTCTATGTTTTATCCTGAAAATATGCATAAAACAATAATTTTAGATCATTTACATAAATAAAAATACCTACAGTGCACCAGATGTTTGGCTTAAAAATAGGCCAAATGTTTCAGATAGCAGAAAACTTGTTATTTTTATGAAAGTTGATGACAAATGTGGGCCCTGTTAAACCTTTTTTTTTTTAAAGTTCTAGGGCAAAACTTCCCACAGCAACAGTTGTGACTACCTGGAATCCCAAGCCTAGAATTTAAATGAGGTCAAATATTTTCTTTTTATTTACATGAATTATTTGCCCACTTGAGATAAATGCACTTGCTCTAAGAACAGTAAGAAAAAAATAGAACAAGGTAAAATATTTCTATTTAAATATAGAGACAACACCTATGGGGAGATCAGACAAGTGTTACCTTGATATTTAGAGGAAGTTGCAATCTAGTAGAAGCATAAGTCAAAAGACAGAGATGTATGCACTTCCAAAGAAAGCATAAAGTAAAAATATTATCCAACCCAGGTAAGGAAAAAGTTCAGAAAACTAAGGCCTCCTGGCAGATGTAAATCCACATGCGCTGAGTGATAGAGGTATGTCTTGAATAAAAGTTCCCATATAGTTCTTATCACTGGAAAGGCATTAAGGAAAATAAATTCTATAAAGATATATATTTGGGATTTGCCAGTATCAAGCAGAAGATAATGAGCACAATATAAACACCCCATAGCAGAGCAGTGGGGTGAGAAGAGCAATTAACTAAAAACAGAACAGTTAGAAAATAACATTGTTTGAAGGATGGGCCCAAGGACCCTAAGAACAACTGGAAGGTCCATTGAAGGTATAAAGAAGAACCACAGGAATATGGTGTATCTGAAGCCAAAAAGGAGGAAATTTCAAGATACTACAAGTGGTCTGTAATATCAAGTAAATAGATGAAGAGAAATCTATGAATTGGAGAGCAAGTTTTAGATTAGGTGACATGGAGGTCATTAAGTGAAAGTGAAGTCACTCAGTCATGTCCAACTCTTTGCGACCCCTTGGACTGTAGCCTTACAGGATCCTCTGTCCATGGGATTTTCCAGGCAAGAGTACTGGGGTGGGTTGCCATTTCCTTCTCCAGGGGTAATTTAATGTTGTGATATAAAAGTCAAATTGCGGCATGTTAAAAAGTAAATGAGAATCAGACTTAATTAAAAATAAACAAAATCTAATTCCATGTTGCTTATCAGAGATCAATATAAAATATAAGAATGCTGAAACTGAAATGAAGGGAAAATTAAACACATAAGAACTAATTTAAAAGAAGCTGGTGTAGACATATTAATGTCAGATAACATGGCCTTTAAGGAAAACAGCATTATTTCAGACAAAAAGAACACTTCAAATAATAATAAATAAAAGGTTTAAATTAAGGAATATAGTAACTCTAAAAGTTATGTACTATGTGATGGTAGTGGTTTAGTTGCTGAGCTTTGTCCACCTTTTATAACCCCATAGGCTATAGTCTGCCAGGCTCCTCCATGGGTTTTCACAGGCAAGAATACTGGAGCATGTTGCCATTTCTTCTCCAGGTAACCTTCCTGACCCAGAGATTGAACCCATGTTCCTTCATTGTAGCTGGATTCTTTCCTGCTTAGCCATACTATGTAACTATATTAATAGATAGATAGATAGATAAAGCAAAAACTGAGCTGTAAAGAAATATATGCATAAAGCAAAAATTGAGCTGTGCTCATAATTGAAAATACACATGGAGCATTACAAAACTATTTCACAAACTGGACCATGAAGCAGGTCTCAACAGGTATTAACAATTGAAATTAAATAATTATGCTTTATGATCAGAGTGGAATTTAGCTACAAATAAATAGCATAAAGAGAATTTTTGAATTTCAAATACTTAAAAATTAAACAGCATACTTTTGAATAAGCTGTATATCAAAGAAGCCATAATGAAAATTAGAAATTATTCTAACCTGAATGATAATTAACATTAAAAATGGATGTAGCTACAGAGGTAACTATAGGGAAACATGTAGCCTTAAATTTCTGTAATTGAAAATAAAGAGAAGTAGGGGGGAGAAAATGAATGTCCATCAAGGGAATTGGAGAAAAATGTCCAATTAAATTTTAGAAAAGTAGAAGATAGGAAATATAAAAGGGTTGATTTAATAAAATAATTTTAAAAATACAATGGAGAGGAATAATCAGGAATTAAGTTACCTCTCCAAAAATTAAAATTAAAACTGGTAACCGCTGGTGTGACAGGTGTGTGAGTGTATGTGTGCATGCACAGGAACATGTATGTGGGAAAGAATGCACCAATGACCAATGTCAATGGCAAAGAATTCTATAATTCTATAATTATAATTCTATAATTCATTGTATTAAAACTCAATGTGTTGAGAGTGTATGAGACATTCTTGAAGAAGAAAAACTATGTGAGAAAATCGTTTCAGCAAGGTATCAAGACTTGGTATAATTGAGTGACAGGAATGACTCATGATCCGGATGCGCTATTGCTGAGCTCCTGTGAGAGACCCAGGAATCCAGGCTTGTGACTTCCAAAAGGCCCTTACAAAAGTGCAGGCTTTGCAAAATCTCTCAGAGAGAAGCCTTTCTTCTCTCAAGAAAGGAACCGAGGAGAGAACAAGAGGGCGGAGGAGTAGGTGGATGTGGAGTACATCTCTCTCCATGGATATATCAGGAATACACCTTCAGACATAGAAGTGCATAGGGAACAGCAGCTGAGAGCGGACAGGAGTCCCTGACGAGCGGAAAAGAAAATATAGAACCACACAAAACTCAGTGGGATGAAGGAAGGAGAGGGAAAAAATAGGAGTGTTAGTAGGACTGGACCTGCCCTCAGCAGGTGAGGGAACTGAAGCAGGAGTCCAATCCCCATATCAGGGCAATTGTCTGAGTCAGAGGAGAAACACTTAAGGCTGAGAGTGAAACAGCAGCTCGGCGGCAGCCTAAATGGAATGAGACTCAGTCAGTCTTGGCCACAGCCATACATACCCCAGACAGGGACGCAGATCCCCTGGAAGGTGCAGCGGCTGGGAACTGCAGGTTAGGGGTTGTGGAGCCATCCCAGGGCGAGGGCTGCTGTTGATTGCAGAGAGACAGATCAAGGGGGTGTGAGGGAGGAGTTTCTGGTGGGAAATGCCTGTGGAGGAA
Source organism: Muntiacus reevesi (assembly GCF_963930625.1). Taxonomy (NCBI): domain Eukaryota; kingdom Metazoa; phylum Chordata; class Mammalia; order Artiodactyla; family Cervidae; genus Muntiacus; species Muntiacus reevesi. The sequence continues at coordinate 36,183,454 of NC_089268.1, forward strand.
AGCCGGGAAGCCGTGGAAGCAAGGCGATACTGCTGGGTCATGCGTAGGGGGTGGAGCCATCACCATATCCTTCTCTCCCCACATGCCAGCATTGGGAGCTGAACAACAGAGAGGCTGGCCCTTTATACGCCTGAAGCAGCTGAACTACAGAGTAGGACCCCACCCAGGTGCCCCTTTAAGTCCCTGACATGCTGACCTACAGAGTAGGACCCAGTCAGGGTGGTCCCTTTATATGTCTGATGTGCTGAACAACAGAGGACCCCAGGCAAGGGAGCCCTCTAAGTGCCTGAGTGAGTGGAGCTAGAGAAAGACTGGCCAAAGAAGGCTTCTGATCACCAGCTACAAGAGGCTCAAAAAAATTCTGATGGGGCCATAACTACTACTGCGGAGACAGTCCGTGCCCCTGCACACTTTGCACCACCAGGGTCCCCATAAGCTAAGCAGCTGCGCCACCTTCAGGCTCAAATCTCACTGGGGCAGAGCTGCCACAGGCAAAAAAATCTTGTGACTATGCATGCAGGGTCGCTTTGGTCATGTCCAACAATTTGCGACCCTGTAGACGGAGCCTGCCAGGCTTCTCTGCCAAGGAGGTTCTCCAGGCAAGAATACTGAAGTATATTGGCCGATACTGGTTGCCATACCCTTCTAGAGCACTATATTTCCTGCTGTCCTAGCCACCAACTTCCCTGAGTACCTGGTGCTGCCAGAACCCCTGCAACCCAAGCAGCTGCACCACTTCCACACCTGGTCCTCACAGGGGCAAACCCGAGTCCTCCAGGTAAGCCTCGGGAGCAAGCCCCAGTGAATGATCCACATGCAGAGGTGGAAATAAAGCCACAATTGAAACCCAGGGGCATGTGGCTAAGGAAGAAGACCCAAAACCTTCCCATCAGCTGTATAAATTGCAGATTAAATCCACATGATTCACAGGCAGACTATGTGTCTATGGAATATATAAAAGGACATTGAGTGCTCCCACAAAAGAAAACAAACTAGTTTTGATAGCTGTGGACGTTGGAAGCAAGAAGACAAAGGGGTAGGACAAGATTAGAGTCTGAGTTGCCCCCAAAGCAGGTCCGGAGATCAGCACAGTGTTGGAGGCCATCCTAGGGAGAGATCAAGCCCAGAACCTTTGTAGTGGGAGCACTAACTCCAAGACCCTAGATTAGAAGAGAACTAAGCCTAGAGAGTATCAAATATTGAGAATCACACAAAGGAAACCACTTGAATCAAAACCCAGCATCACCCAACAACCAGTAGCAAACTGTTCAGGATGCCACATCTAAACTACAAACAAAGCAAAAATGCAAACCAAATCATCAGCATAGAGGATTACCACCTCACTCAGGCTTGCCCATCAGAGGAAAAACAAACAAACAAACAAACACTCAGCACAAATCTCACCCTATACTACCCTTACACAAACTACTGGACCAACCTTAGGAGGGCAGAAACCAAAAGGAAGAAAGGATTCAAATTCGAAGCCTGGGAAAGGAGACCACAACACAATAAGCTAAAAAAAAAAAAAAAAAAAAGAAAGAAAGAAAAGGCAGAGAAATAATACAAAAATGAAGGAACAAACTAGAAGCACAGAAGTCCAAATTAATGAAAAGGAAATAGGCAAACTACCTGGAAAAGAATCTAGAATGATAGTAAAGATGATCAAAAACCTTGAAAACAAAATGGACAAAATGTAAGAATCAATTAACAAAGATCTAGAAGAATTAAAGAGTAACAAACAGAGACACAATTACTGAAATTAAAAAATACTCTGGAAGGACTCAATAGCAGAATATCTGGTGTAGAAGAAAAAATCAGTGAGCTGGAAGATAAAATGGTGAAAATAACTTCTGAAGAGCAGAATAAAGTAAAAAGAATGAAAAGAACTGAAGATAGTCTCAGAGACCTGTGGGAAAATATCAAATATACCAACATTCAAATTATAGGGGTCCCAGAAGAAGAAGAGGAAAAGATAGGGTATGAGAAAATTTTTGAAGAGATTATAGTCGAAAATTCCCCCCAACGTGGAAAAGGAAATAGTCAATCAAGTCTAGGAGGTGCAGAGTATCCCATAAAGGATAAACCCAAGGAGAAACATGCCAAGACACATACTAATCCAGCTAACAAAGACTAAACACAAAGAAAGAATATTAAAATCAGCAAGGGAGAAGCAACAAGTAACACACAAGGGAAACACTATACGCTTAACAGCTGATCTTTCAGCAGAAACTCAGGCGGCCAGAAGGGAACAGCGGGATGTATTTAAAGTACTCAAAGGGAAAAATCTACAACCAAGTTTACTGTACCCAGCAAGGATCTCATTCAAAATTGAAGGAGAAATAAAAAGCTTTTCAGCAAGCAAAAATTAAGAGAATTCAGTACCACCAAACCAGCTTTACAACGAACGTTAAAGGGAATTACATATTCAAGAAATACAAGAAAAGCAAAAAGATCTACAAAATCAACCCCAAACGATTAAGGAAATGGCAATAGGAACATATCTACCAATAATTACTTTAAATGTAAATGGATTAAATGCTCCAACCAAAGACGAAGACTGGCTGAATGGATACAAAAACAAGACCTGTTTATATGCTGTCTACAAGAAACCCACTTCAGACCTAAAGACACAGATAGGTTGTGAGAGGATAGAAAAATATATTCCATACAAATGGGAAGCAAAAGAAAGCTGGAGTAGCAATTCTCATAGCAGACAAAATAGAACTTAAAATAAAGAAGATTACAAGAGATAAGGAAGGACACTAAATAATGAGCAAGGGATCAATCCAAGAGGAAGACATACAACTGTAAATATCTGTGCACTCAACATAGGAGCACCTCAATACATAAGACAAGCACTAACAGACATAAAAGGAGAAATTGACAGTAACACAGTAATAGTAGGAGACTTTAACAACACACTCACACCAATGGACAGATCATCAAAACAGAAAATTAATAAGGAAACACAAGTTTAAATGATACATTAGATGAGATGGGTCTCATTGATATTTTCAGGACATTCCATCCAGATGCAGAAGAATACACCTTCTTCTCAAGTGCACATGGAATATTCTCCATATAGATCACGTCTTGGGTCACAAATCAAACCTCAGTAAATTTAAGAAAATTGAAATCATATCAAGCATCTTCTCCAATCACATTGCTATGAGACTAGATATAATTACAAGGAAAAAAAAACACTGTAAGAAACACAAACACATGGAGATTAAATAACACATTTCTAAATAATCACAGGTTACTGAAGAAGTCAAAAGGGAAATCAAAAACTTTCTAGAAACAAATGACAATGAAAACACAACTCAAAACCTATGGGATGCAACAAAAGCAATTCTAAGAGGGAAGTTTATAGCAATACAATCCTACTTCAAGAAACAAGAAAAACATCGAATAAACAACCTAACTTTACACCTAAAACAACTGGAAAAAGAACAATAAAACCCCACAATTAGTAGAAGGAAAGAAATCATAAATATCCAAGCAGAAATAAATGAAAAATAAATGAAAGAAAAAATAGTAAAGATTAAAAAAACTAAAAGCTGGTTCTTTGAGAAGATAAACAAAATTGACAAACCTTTGGTAAGATTCATCAAGAAAAAGAGAGAGAAGAATCAAATCAACAAAATTAGAAATGAAAAGGGAGAGGTTAAAACAGACAATCCAGAAATACAAAGGATTATAAGAGACTATTATATAAGAGACCATATGGCAAAAAAAGTGGATAACTTGGAAGAAAAGGACAGATTCTTAGAAAGTTCAATCGTCCAAGGCTGAACCAGGAAGAACTAGAAATTATGAGCAATCCAATTACAAGCACTGAAATTAAAGCTGTGATCAAAAATCTTTCAAAAAACAAAAGCCCAGGACCAGATGGCTTTACAGGAGAATTCTATCAAACATTTAGAGAAGAGATAATACCTATACTTCTAAAGCTCTTTCAAAATTTTGCAAAGGTGGAACACTTCCAAACTCATTCTACGAGGCCACCATCACCCTGATACCAAAACCAGACAAAGACAACACAAAAAAAGAAAACTACAGGCCAATATCACTGATGAACATAGATACAAAAATCTTCAACAAAATTTTAGCAAACAGAATTCAGCAACACATCAAAAAGCTCATACACCATGAGCAAGTTGTATTTATTCCAAGGATGCAAGGATTCCTCAATATATGCAAATCAACCAACGTGATACACCATATAAGCAAATTGAAAGATAAAAAACTTATGATAATCTCAATAAATGCAGAAAAAGCCTTAAACAAAATTCAGCACCCATTTATGATTCAGTTCAGTTCAGTCACTCAGTCGTATCCAACTCTTTGCAACCCCATGGACTGCAGCATGCCAGGCCTCCCTGTCCATCACCAACTCCCAGAGATTGGTGAGAGTTGAGATTGGTGGGACAACTCATGTCCATTGAGTTGGTGATGCCATCCGACTATCTCATCCTCTGTCGTCCCTTTCTCCTCCTGCCTTCAATCTTTCCCAGCGTCAGGGTCTTTTCAACTGAATCATTTCTTCACATCATGTGGCCAAAGTATTGGAGTTTCAGCTTCAGCATCAGTTCTTCCAGTGAATATTCAGGATTGATTTCCTTTAGGATGGATTGGTTGTACCTCCTTACTGTCCAAGGGACTCTCAAGAGTCTTCTCCAACACCACAGTTCAAAAGCATCAATTCTTTGGTTCTCAGCTTTCTTTATTGTCCAGCTTTCACATCCACAGTGACTATTGGTAAAACCATAGCCTTGACTAGATGGATTTTTATTGGCAAAGTAATGTCTCTGCTTTTTAATATGCTGTATAGGTTGGTCATAACTTTTCTTCCAAGGAGTAAGTGTCTTTTAATTTTATGGCTGCAGTCACAATCTGCAGTGATTTTTGAGGTCCAAAAAATAAAGTCTTTCACTGTTTTCAGTGTTTCCCCATCTATTTGCCATGAAGTGATGGGACCAGATGCCATGATCTTAGTTTTCTGAATGTTGAGCTTTAAGCTCTTTTTCACTCTCCTTTTTCACTTATGATTTCATTTATGATTAAAACTCTTCAAAAAATGGGTATAGAAGGAATCTACCTCAACATAGTAAAGGCCATATATGATAAGCCTACAGCAAACATTATTCTTAATGGCGAAAACCTGAAAGCATCCCCCCTAAGATCAGGAACAAAACAAGGGTGTCCACTTTCACCACTATTATTTGACATAGTTGTGGAGGTCCTAGCTACAGTAATCAGAGAAGAAATAAATAAATAAATAAAAGAAATCCAGATTGGAAAAGAAGGAGTAAAGCTCTCACTGTTTGCAGATGACATGATACTGTACATAGAAAACCCTAAAGATAGTATCAGAAAATTACTAGAGCTAATCAATGAATTTAACAAAGTTGCAGGAAACAAAATCAATACACAGAAATTGCTTGCATTTCTGTATAGTAACAATGAAAAATTAGAGAAATTAAGGAATCAATCCCATTCACCATTGCAACAAAAAGAATTAAATATCTAGGAATAAATTTACCTAAGGAGACTAAAGAACTGTACTCAGAAAATTATAAAACACTAATGAAAGAAATCAAAGACAACATAAACAGATGGAGAGATATTCCATGTTCCAGGGTAGGAAGAATCAATATTGTGAAAATGACTACACTACCAAACACAGGCTACAGATTCAGCATGATCCCTATCAAATTACCAATGGCATTTTTCACAGAACTAGAACAAAAAATTTCACAATTCATTTGGAAACACAGAAGACCCCAAATAGCCAAAGCAGTCTTGAAAAAGAAGAATGGAGCTGAAGGAATCAACCTTCCTGATTTTAGATTATACTACAGAGTTACAGTCATCAAGATAGTATGATACTGGCACAAAAACAGAAATATTGAGCAATGGAAGAAGATAGAAAGCTCAGAAATAAATACGCACCTATGGGTACCTTATTTTTGACAAAGGAGGCAAGAATATACATTGGGGCAAAGACAGCCTCTTCAACGAATGATGCTGCGAAAACTGGACAGCTACACGTAAAAGAATGAAATTAGAACACTTCCTAACACCATACACAGAAAGAAACTCAAAATGGATTAGAGACCTAAATGTAAGACCAGAAACTATAAAACTCTTAGAGGAAACTATAGGCAAAACACTCGATGACATAAATCAAAGCAAGATCCTCTGTGACCCACCTCCTAGAGTAACAGAAACAAAGCAAACGTAAACAAGTGGGAGCTGATCAAACTTAAAAGCTTTTGCACAGCAAAGGAAACTATAAGCAAGGTGAAAAGGCAACCCTTAGAATGGGAAACAACGGACAAAGGGTTAATTTCCAAAATACAAAAGCAGCTCATACAACTCAACACCAGAAAAACAAACAACCCAATCAAAAAGTGGGGAAAAGACCTAAACAGACTTTTCTCCAAAGAAGATATACAGATGGCTAACAAACACATGAAAAGATGCTCAACATTGCTCGTTATTAGAGAAATGTAAATCAAAACCACAGTGAGATATCACCTCACACCTGTCAGAATGGTCATCATCAAAAAGTCTACAAACAATAAATGCTGGAGAGGGTGTGGAGAAAAGGGAATGTCATTGCACTGTTGGTGGGAATGTAAATTGATACACCCACTATGTAAGACGGTATGGAGATTCCTTAAAAAACTAGGAATAAAATCACCATATGGCCCAGCAATACCACTCCTAGGCATATACCCTGAGGAAACCAAAATTAAAAAAGACACATGTATCACATTGTTCATTGCAGCACTATTTACAATAGCTAGAACATGGAATCAGCCTGGATGCCCATCAGCAGATGAATGGATAAAGAAGTGCTGGTACATATACACAATGGAATATTACTCAGCCTTAAAAAGGAATGCCTTTGAGTCAGTTCTAATGAGGTGGATGAACCTAGAACCTATTATACAGAGTCAAGTAAGTCAAAAAGAGAAAGATAATATCATATTCTAATGCATATATATGGAATCTAGAAAAACGGTACTGAAGACTTTCCTTACAGGACAGCAATGGAGAAACAGACATAAAGAATAGACTTGTGGACATGGGGAGAGGGGAGGAGAGGGTAAGATGTGTGGGTTGGGGAGGGAGATTGGGAGGGGAAGTCGAAAGGGAGGAGATACATGTATACCTCTGGCTGATTCGTGTTGAGGTATGACAGAAAACAACAAAATTCTGTAAAACAATTATTCTTTTAAAAAAAATAAAAATAAAAAGACTTGGTATAATGTTGTACCAACCAAATAATGTGGTATTGGTGCAGGATAAATAGAAAATTGGGACAGAATATTTACTCAAGAAAAAAATCAAAGATACAAGTAGACCTTTAATTTATGATAACATTATCACTGCCAGTCATTTGGGATTTGATAACTGCTGGGCAAAATGAATATCATTTTTAAAAGATGAATTTTGGTTTATACGTCATATAATAATCAATTCCAAACGGACAGATCTAAAGGTGAAAGGTAAAATGAAGCTTCCAGAAAGTTAAGGATGACAGGATCTCAACCCTGCTTTCCAGCTGAAGGATGAAAGGATAATTAAGTGCATCTGATGTGACTTCACAGAAATTATTATATTTGTGGAGGTTATCTTTAGAAATTTTTGTTAAGTGACCATATAATTAGAAACTATCATCATCACAGTGATCACTTGAATTCACTGTCATGATAGCCAATTAAATTTTATTTTTATTATTTTGCTCAAGGGTAGATTTATTAAGGTATTAGTGAGAAAGTGGTCTTAGTTGATTTCTATTGAGCAATTTAATGATAAAATCACATGGTATTTGAGGTTTAGAGATTTCTCCATTCCTAGAGCTAGCTAGCACAGCATTTAATTGGCACTTAAGTTAATATAGAATGTATCAAAAATTAAGTAGGCATTAATTAGGAACACAAAATGTGAACTAGCCTTAAAAAGTTAATTATCAAATTGGTATAGCTGTCCGTCAGCAACTCCCATAAGCACCCTGTTAAAACAGTTTAATTTTTTTAAATGTAATATGTTTTTCCGGATGTGATTACACATACAATATATGGTTGTAATTTTGAGTTAATTGCACAGTAGCTAGATTAACTTTTACATCATTACACTTTAATCAGTGTTTTTCATGATTAACGTTCATTTACATGTAAAGCTTCCAAGCTCTTTCTTTCATTGTCTTCTGCTCCTCCCTTCTCATACCAGGCGCTAACTTATCACTACATTAAAGCTCTCTGAGGCCAAACTTGCATTTTCTCACTGTAGGTACCATGAAAATGTTCCCGTGAAACTATCATCGTGGTAGTGTCTTTTCCACAATGTAATACTAATGACTGTAATTACCTTAATATATAGAAAAGAAAGGGTAGAAATTATCAGGGGAAATTGCATAGCTAATAAGGAAAGCAGTTAATACTATATCACTTCAACTTCAGTTTTATTACAACTGTAACTTCCAGAGAAGAAAAAAAAAAATGTTTTTCCTATTTCTTTCGTGTAGCCTGAACAGCATAAAATGCATCAAGATCATACTTTCTTATTAACATACCATAGCTAATAAAGTTGACAATAAATTTAGAAAGAAATATCTCTTTCAGTAACATTTCCAAAGACTGCCATTACTGATCTGAAGCAAGTATGGAGACTTACAGGGATTTTTTTTTCCCCAAAATTTGTTTTTTATTAGTATAAACATATAGAAAATAATTTTATTAAAAAATGTATAAATTATAAACAATGATAAAGAGAATACTGCAGTATATCATGTGGTGGTGGTAGTTTAGTCACTAAGTCGTGTCTGACTCTTGCGACCCCATGGACTGTATGTAGCCTACTAGGTTCCTCCGTCCATGGAATTCTCCAAGCAAGAATACTGGAGTGGGTTGCCATTTCCTTCTCCGGGACCTTTCCAACCCAGGAGTTGAACCTGGATCTCCTGCATTGTAGGCAGATTCTTTACTGAGCTACAAGGGAAACACTTACTGTATCACAGTTACTTTTAAATACGGGAAATACTCCACACTTCCTATTCTCAAGTTTCTCTGACGAAGTTGCTATTTTCTAAACAGTGCTTTAGTATTATCCTGAGGTTTGAAAATGTTTTAAACAAGATGGTATTATCATTACATTATATAATTAATGTTTGATTGTATTTGTTTAGAATCACTCACACATTTACCATCTTTTTATCAATGATATCTTTTTTTTTTTTTTTTTTTTTTAGTTGGAGGCTAATTACTTCACAACATTGCAGTGGGTTTTGTCATACATTGACATGAATCAGCCATAGAGTTACACGTATTCCCCATCCCGATCCCCCCTCCCACCTCCCTCTCCACCCGATTCCTCTGGGTCTTCACAGTGCACCAGGCCTGAGCACTTGTCTCATGCATCCCACCTGGGCTGGTGATCTGTTTCACCATAGATAATATACATGCTGTTCTTTCGAAACATATCTTTTCTTACATCTCAGACTTACATCTCAATGGATTCATTTTCTTCTGCCTTCATAAATTCCTTTACTTAGGATCTTTTGGTGGTAAACTCTGGTGGGTTTTGTTAGCCTGAAAATGTCTTTATGTGCTATCATTTTTAAAAGCTATTTTACCTAAAGACGGAATTCACAGTTGACAGTTCCTACCCCTTAGAACATTGGTATAATTCCATGGTCTTCGAGAATCCATTGTTGATGAAAATTCAGCTCTAAGTTTGACTATTGCTTAAATAATCTGCCTTTTTAATGTTTGTTTTTAAGAACTTCTCTTTTTCTTTAGTAATCTACAGTCATGTGGCATTTGAAAACCCATCCATTTTTTAGGATGCTTCTCCAATAGTTCTGTTCTGTTCTCTAAGAGTAAACCTTTGAAAGGACACAGGGAACAGTATCTCTTGAATTCTTGAACATTCATAACGGCTTATCTATGACCTTTAAAATTGAAGGTCATTTTCAGTGGACACAAAGTCCTTGCTCACATTTTCTTTTTTGAGTATCCTAAATTTGTAACTCCTTTGACCTCTGATATAAAGCATGATGACAATATGGTTTTATTTCTTAAGACTTGTCTTCTTTTGGTCTAAGGGCCCCAATTATTTTTTTAAATACAATGATCTTCTTCACAATATTGGTAATTTTGGCTCAATTTTCCAAGGTACATAATGGGCATTTCAAGATGTATTTCTGCTTGCTTTTGTGACTCGGTTCAGTTCAGTCACTCAGTCATATCTGGTGCTTTCTGACCCCTTTCTGCAGCATGCCACGCTTCCCTGTCCATCACCAACTCCCAGAGCCTGCTCAAACTCATGCCCATTGAGTCAGTGATCCCATCCAACCATCTGTCCTCTGTCATCCCCCTCTGCTCCTGCCTGCAATCTTTCCCAGCGTCAGAATCTTTTCCAATGAGTCAGTTCTTCGCATCAGGTGGCCAAAGTATTGAAGTTTCAGCTTCAGAATCAGTCCTTCCAATGGATATTCAGGATTGATTTCCTTTAAGATGGACTGGTTGGATCTCCTTGCAGTCCAAGGGACTCTGTCCAAGGGTCTCTCCAACACCACAGTTCAAAAGCATAAATTCTTCAGCACTCAGATATCTTTATGGTCCAACTCTCACATCCATATGTGACTCCTGGAAAAACCATAGCTCTGACTAAACGGACCTTTGTTGGCAAAGTAATGTCTCTGCTTTTTAATTTGCTGTCTAGGTTTTTCATAGCTTTTCTTCAAAGGAGCAAGCATCTTTTAATTTCATGGCTGCAGTCACCATCTGCAGTGATTTTGGAACCCAAGAAAATAGTCTGTCACTGTTTCCATTGTTTCCCCATCTATTTGTCATGAAGTGATGGGACTGGATGCCATGATCTTAGTTTTTTTGAATTTAAGTTTTAAGCCAGCTTTTTCACTCTCCTCTTTCACTTTTACCAAGAGGCTCTTTAGTTCTTCTTTGCTTTCTGACAAAAGTGTAGGGGCTCTGCATATCTGAGGTTATTGATATTTCTCCTGGAAATCTTGATTCCAGCTTGTGCTCCATCCAGCCCGGCATTTCGCATGATGTACTCTGCATATAAGTTAAATAAGCAGGGTGATAATATACAGCCTTGACATACTCCTTTCCCAGTTTGGAACCTGTTTGTTTTTCCATGAAGTATGACTGATATACAAAAATCTGTACATAGTCAAGGTATACAACTTAATGAGTTTTGGAGCTAAGTATACATCCATGAAACCATCACCACAATATGCCTCTACACAACGAAATCCCACAGAATGATATGTCCAGAAAACTATAATGTTTTAAAAAGAGATCAAAGAAATTAATAATATTTAAGAATTAATAAATCCTCCTTTTAAAATTATATATGTACATATATATATTTATATATTTAATTTTATATATATATTAAAATATATATATAAGTATATATAAACAAAAGGCTGGTAGCTGTGTCCTGCACTGACTTATACTTTAGTTTATTATTTTCTCTTATCATTCTTCCAATATCTGTTTAACCACTTCCAAAATCAACATTAAATTTTTCCTTTTAAAATAACTGGTGTTGTTTCTATTATCCTGATGGAACTCTGACTAAGATCAGCATTAATATTCTGTGCTGGCAAAGATTTCTGAGTGCTGTCATATATTGTGTGAGTATGCTCAGTCGCTCAGTTGTGTCCAACTCTTTGAGATCCCATGGACTCATGGTGTGGGCTCCACCAGGCCCGTCTGTCCTTGGAATTTTCCAGGCAAGAATACTGGAGTGGAGTGCCAATTATACTCCAGAGGATCTTCCTGACCCAGGGATCAAATCTGCATCTCCTAAACTGGTAGGCAGATTCTTTACCACTGAGTCACCTGGGGAGCCCCATATAGTGGTTTTGAATATTCAAAATAATTTGAGAGAAATTTTTCAGCAGTAATCAGAATTTATATAAGCATGTTTTGATGCAGAATTTGATTCTAGGTAATGATCCCAAAGAAATATGTACATAATAATATAGGTACATATGTTTTGTTATGTATTTCAAGCTATTGAAAAATTAGAAAAGAACAAAACATGCATAAAAGGAGACCTTGAAATGAAATATAAAGTATCGATTATCATAAAATGCTGTGCAACAATTAAAGAGACCCATGTAATTATCAGGACCAAACTCCTAAGTTGACCATTAAGTGAAAATTATGTCACAGAACAATGTGTGTACTATGATTTTATTTATATTTAAAGCAATATGTATATACATACATGACCCACCTCCCAGAATATTGGAAATAAAAGCAAAAATAAACAAATGGGACCTAATGAAACTTAAAAGCTTTTGCACAACAAAGGAAATTGTAAGCAAGGTGCAAAGACAGCCTTCAGAATAGGAGAAAATAATAGCAAATGAATAAACAGACAAAGGATTAATCTCAAAAATATACAAGCAACTCCTGAAGCTCAATTCCAGAAAAATAAATGACCCAATCAAAAAATGGGCCAAAGAACTAAACAGACATTTCTCCAAAGAAGACATACAGATGGCTAACAAACACATGAAAAGATGCTCAACATCACTCATCATCAGAGAAATGCAAATCAAAGCCACAATGAGGTACCATTACACACCAGTCAGGATGGCTGCTATCCAAAAGTCTACAAGCAATAAATGCTGGAGAGGGTGTGGAGAAAAGGGAACCCTCTTACACTGTTGGTGGGAATGCAAACTAGTACAGCCACTGTGGAGAACGGTGTGGAGATTCCTTAAAAAACTGGGACTAGAACTGCCATATGACCCAGCAATCCCACTCCTGGGCATACACACCGAGGAAACCAGATCTGAAAGAGACACGTGCACCCCAGTGTTCATCACAGCACTGTTTATAATAGCCAGGACATGGAAGCAACCTAGGTGTCCATCAGCAGACGAATGGATAAGAAAGCTATGGTACATATATACAATGGAATATTACTCAGCCATTAAAAAATAATACATTTGAATCAGTTCTAATGAGATGAATGAAACTGGAGCCCAGTACACAGAGGAAGCAAGCCAGAAAGATAAAGACCAATACAGTATACTAACACATATATATGGAATTTTAAAAGATGGTAATGATAACCCTATATGCAGGACAGAAAAAGAGACAAAGATGTATAGAACAGACTTTTAGACTCTGTGGGAGCAGGCAAGAGTGGGATGATCTGAGAGAATAGCATTGAAACATGTATATTATCAAGTGTGAAACAGATCACCAGCCCAGGTTGGATGCATGAGACAAGTGCTCGGGGCTGGTGCACTGGGATGACCCAGATGGATGGGATGGGGAGGGAGGTGGGAGGGTGGTTCAGGATGAGGAACACATGTAAATCCATGGTTGATTCATGTCAATGTATGGCAAAAACCACTACAATATTATAAAGTAATTAGCCTCCAACTAATAAAAATAAACGAAAAAACAACAACAAAATAAAGCAATATGTATATACATACATGAACAGAAAAAAGAGAAGAATTCTCACCCTGGATTATAAAAAGGAATTATCTCTGCTTAGGAACTTCACAGTATGGTTGACAAGAGTGTGATTTGTACCATTTATTCTACATGACTCTGTGTGGCTTGAATCTTTCAATGTGATAATTCATTCATGTGTTATTTGTATAATAAATAATGAATTTTAAAACAACAGCAAAAGATTAAGACTTCTAAGGACATGGGCTGTAAAGAGAAGTAAGTTTGGAGGAAAGAGGAGTGTTCTCTCTGGAGAGAAAGTGAGGAATGACCTAGAATCAATAATGTCAAGTTGAAAGCGTTAAAATATAAGAACAAGCGAGAGCTGAGAATTGCTAATGAAACTTGATTCTGAAGCTCGTGCTAAATTATTCTGAAATCTAGACTTATGTAGTAGTGCATCCAATAAATACTGACAGTTTGTGATTTTAGCATACTGCCTTAAACGTGAGGCAGGGCTTAAATTAATATTTTTAAAAACAAAAGTTAAGAAAAGTCGAGAGAAAAAAAAGAACCATTTTATATTCTGAAAAAATATGTGTGTTTTAATGTTCAGTCTTTCATTCCTCTATATTGTCAACTTTGAGACAAAAAATACGTGTGTTCTCAAGTTTTCATTTTGTTTTCACCTTTTCACCATGAAATCTTTTAAGCTAACCATATTAAGATTTAAGATCATTTAAGGACTGACCATTAGAATTATCCAAAATACTTAAAATATTAAAGGTATGATTTTTATTCACGCTTCAAACCTTAATCAGCTTGAAAATGGGAAAGTATTAAGTGTATTTAAAAATAGATATTATAATAGATGCTGTCTAGATAAAGACATTCAAGACAGTTTCAATTAGATCATGCTCTTTCAAAAGATGTGTAACTGAAGCAAATTGTAGTCTGTCTGATATGAAGATATTCTAAGGAGTGCAAAGATTACCTGAGGTGAAGTGACTGACTCTGAGCCAGTAGAAGTTTTCTGGTTGCCTGAGGAAGAATAGATGAAAGCATTTATCTCAGAGAATATTTCCAGAGTTGAGCAACTAACATGAATTCACTAAGCACTTTGCTACTGACAAACTTCATTAACAACCGGTGGGGAGAAAAGTTCTTCCCTGGTGAAGATCTGTCCAGTAAACATTGAACAAGCAGCCACGAAGCTAAAGTCGGTGAATCATGAAGTACACAGCTATAGGTAAATCTGACATTTCCCATCTCTTTTCAAAAGCAAACTTGTCTTTATCTCAGCACTACAAGTCACTATAACGTTACTCTCTTCATGAGAAATGTTATTAAAATTACCGTAAAATACTTATTTAATTGGAACTCTTCTTTTGCCTTCTGAGGGAGGGGGGCGGAAGTATACTATGCTATGCATGTGTGCATGCTAAGTCGCTTCAGTCATGTCTGACTCTTTGCGACACTATGGACTGTAACCCTCCAGGCTCCTCTGTTCAGGGGATTCTCCAGTCAAGAATACTGGAGTAGATTGCCATTTCTTTCTCCAGGGGATCTCCCTGACCCAGGGATAAAACCCACATCTCTTACATCTCCGGCATTGGCAGGCAGGTTCTTTATCTCTAGCATTACCTGGGAAGCCCAATGCTATACATATCCCAAAATAATAGAAACATTAGAATTATTTTTTATCTTTGAGTGATAAGATAATAGGTGATTTTTATATCCTTCCTTTTCAGGTTCTGAACACATCTGCAGATAGCACATTTTACTTGCACACCCAGAAAGGAGAACAAATCACAATTCTTTTTTAAGTATATTATAAAAGTATAAATTTAAAAATTTTGACAACAGTGAAGAAGAAAGTTCTCTTACTCATTTGAATCCATGGCCAGTTGTGCCCTGTGGTAGAGTGCTGGAAGTGTTTTTATAAGAATGTATGAATTCTATAACCATTCACAATACTTTTGTACACTAAGCATTTTCTCATACTTTTTATGCACCTGAATTTGACTTATCTTGACAATTTTCTTCTATGGGTACTATTATGGTTTGAATGCTTGTGTCCCTCCCAAAATTCCTTTTTATTACCCTAGTCCCCACTGTGATGGTGTTTAGAGGTTGAACCTTAGGAGTAAATTAAGGAGAATGAGTTTAAAAGTGTCCTCTAGTCCTTTCCTGGAATTATTTTTCATGTGACCAGAACAAAATAAGTATTATGAAAAATTGAAAAGCATGTTTCTACTATTCCGTTCCACAACAGTCATAGCTTGTAGTTATGTCTACATGTAAAATACAAATATTATATTAGAATTTATTTAAAAGGGAAAGTATATGGCCTGGATGATAATAGAACCGTTTTGTTCCGGCCTACATATAAAAATGGGTTTCCCTGGTAACTCAGTTGGTAAAGAATCTGCCTGCAATGCAGGAGACTGGGGTTCAATCCTTGGGTTAGGAAGATCCCCTGGAGAAGGAAATGGCAACCTACTCCAGTATTCTTGCCTGGGAAATCCCATGGACAGAGAAGACTTGCGAGCTGCAGTTGATGGGGTCACAAGAGTCAGACACAACTTAGAAACTAAATCACTACATACATAAAAATAAGGCTCATTTTTTTTTTTTTTTTACCTTAACATCCTGCTTTGGGATTTTATACTTACTTGTAACAACTCTTATCTGTCATCACTATTTTCTCTTGTGTCACATTATTACTTAATTTGCGGATTGGAGAAACAAATGCCATAAGGAAAATCTGTGCCTTTTAGGTGCTTTATTCTTTTTGACTCCAACCTGTTAAGACAGATAACTACATAAAATATTTCTGAATGATGGTTGTCTTAACAAATTGTTCCCACTTGCCTGAGCCACTAATGTGCAAGAAAGATTAGATTTTGTTGTGTATTTATCATGGAAGGTCATCTTGATCTTTTTTTCTTACATCATTTCTATTTTTGTATCCTGTTTCCCCCCTTGCTAATCCTGCATTTCTTTCTAAAGGAGTATAATGGATAACACACAAATCAATAATAAATACCAATGTACATATCAGTTATTCAAGTCTTTTTGGTTTTCTCAATGACTGCACTGTATTTCCCATATTTTCATGAACAATGGATCTAATCAATAAATAAATCAAAAGTGGTTTAGAAAATAATGTGTAGTAATCATTTATCTGTCTAGCCATAGTTGATATTATGAGATCTATGTAAAACATCCCTCAGTTTGCAAAGACTCACAGCTGTTACTGATAAAAGGTATTCCAGACATTTCCACATGTTTCTACTGGGTGGTCTGAAACATAAAAGATGCTCAATAAATACCTTTTAATTAAAGATGTTTTTCTTAGTTTGTTAATAACTGGGATTTTTCTTTAAACTAGGAAAGAAAAGTATTGGAATGAAGAAAAGCTGACAGATCATCTTGAACAATTATGAAAATGGAGCCAGAAGTAAACTCTGGAAGAAGCTTAAAAAAAAATTATAGGAGCGTTTGAGTAAACCAAAACACTGTGAGTCAATATTTGGGATATAAAGTGAGGAGCATGAATTACAAATTAGAAGGAAAATTATCAAAATTATTAACACTCATAACAGATATTATGCTATCTAAAAATGTGCTTAAATTTTCCTATGATATTTACAGGACTCAAAATTTTATTTGAAAAGATGCTAAAACATTGAGAAACTTTGCACATCATAAAATCTAACACTTATGTGAAGCTCATAGAAATTTTATACTTTACCAGGGAGTCAGTAAGCATCCAGTGGCCTCCTACTCATAATGCAAGACTGAAGCTCTCAGAGATGATAAAGAAAACTAAACCCCGGGAGAGGTAGCTTTGTCACATTGCTTTGGATCACAGTAAAATTGCGCCAGATGACAGATTTGTGTCTTGACCTGGAAGTTAAGCCACTAATTTATTTCTGTGTTTTACTTTCAGCAAGTATTTGTAAATGCTCTATTATAAGGAAAATACTTTCAGTAAATATTATGTGGGTGAAAAAGAGAATATGACATAATTTCTACAGAGAAGGCATATATCCAGTGATTATGTGAGACACAAATAAGACAATGAAAATAGGCTATAACAAGTGCCACAAAATTAGTACATATTGTGATAGTAATTTTAGAGTTTTATGATGATGTTGAATTTTACTTTAATCCAAGGTGATACTTGTATAGGTAGAATATGTAAATAGTTCCACTTGATGAAAGTGAAAGAAGAGAGTAAAAAATGTTGGCTTAAAACTCAACATTCAGAAAACTAAGATCATGGTATCCGGTCCCATCACTTCATGGCAAATAGATGGAGAAACAGTGGAAACAGTGACAGACTTTATTTTGGGGGGCTCCAAAATCACTGCAGATGGTGACTGCAAGCCATGAAATTAAAACATGCTTGCTCCCTGGAAGAAAAGTTATGACCAACCTAGACAGCATTTTAAAGGAACAGAGACATTACTTTGCCAACAAAGGTCCATCTAGTGAAAGCTATGGTTTTTTCCAGTAGTCATGTATGGATGTGAGAGTTGGACTATAAAGAAAACTGAGCACCAAAGAATAGATGCTTTTGAACTATGGTGCTGTAGAAGGCTCTTGAGCGTCCCTTGGACTGCAAGGAGATCCTACTAGTCAATCCTAAAGGAAATCAGTCCTGAATATTCATTGGAAGGACTGATACTGAAGCTGAGACTCCAATACTTTAGCCATCTGATGCAAAGAACTGGCTCACTGGAAAAGACCCTGATGCTAGGAAAGACTGAAGGTAGGAGGAGAAGGGGACAACAGAGGATGAGATGGCTTGATGGCATCACCGACTCAATGGATATGAGTTTGAGCAAACTCCAGGACTTGGTGATGGACAGGGAAACCTGGAGTGCTGCAGTCCATGGAATCACAAAGAGTCGGACTCGACTGAGTGACTGAACTGAACTGAGCAGTGATGAGCCAAACATAGAGGACAAAGCGCAAAAATTCTGCTGAGAACAGTGTTTAATTGAGTTTAATTAGACTATGGAATTTTTTAGGGACTTAATGGAGATAATGATGAAGACATTAGTTGGGATAAAATTGGCATAAGAGCTTTAAATCCAACTTAAATACTTTTTAAAATTAATTCCATTGACAAGTGAAGAACATTAAGTGTTATTCAAACCAGAAAATATCCCAGTGTGGTATTTTATGAAAATCTGGGAAGAGGGACTTCCCTGATGGTCCAGTGGTTAAGAATCTACCTCGCAATGCAGGGGATGGGGGTTCAATCCTTAGTCAGGGAACTAAGAGCCAACATGCCATGGAACATGACTATTGCACCCCCTCACCTCAATTAGAGTCCATGCCCTGCAACGAAGCTCCCACATGCCACAACTAAGACCCAACACAGTCAAAGAAATAAATTTATGTTTTTAAAAAGATCTGGGAAAGAAGAAGAAAGGCATTAGCCTGGACTGGGTGCTATTGACACAACTGATCCCTTTGGTAACAGATTTGAAATCTCAGTTCCTATTGCAAACTTACTTATAGTAAGGGTTTTAGGTAAATTTTGCAAATAGAAATTTTTGCTTGAAGTTGACTTGGCCTGCATTGCTCTAACTTCTGAGAGAACTGAGTTGATAGATCCCTAAACCATGACTTAAAAAGTCAGACCGGGTGACCATTGCCCTTCCCACACTGATGCGGATAGAACTTGGCATAAATCCCTCTAGGGAATATCTGGGTGCGAGCTCTGCCATCTTACCACTAGTGGGCAGACACAGCCCTTGGTTCTGAGGAAAACTGTATCTCAGAGGGGAATTAGGGTCAACTATTCCAGGGGCAGTTCCTTTCACTGCTTAATCCAACCTGGCTGACTGAATGACATGAACTGTAGATTTACTGCTTCTGTCCCCTGAGCACCGAGCCACCACCATCATTCTAAAGGTGGTGCCACCTAGTAATTAACTGCGAAATACTGAGTGGCCGGTGCCTGACCCGAGTGTTTGTGCCAAGCAAAAGTTTCACTTGAGCTTTTTTTTTTCCTTTTTTTCTCTCTTTCACTGCCAGTTTGTATGTGTGTTTTTAAGTATTAACTCTCATGGAAGCACATGCCTATTTAAAATTCCCAGACGATGAGTCAGACTCGTTCAGTGAGGTTCCTAGAGAGTCACATGATGTGGTTTGATGAAACTTTACCTTATGAAAAAGGTTGAAGAAAAAACTTAGAAGAGCTCTTTGGGATTTATATGTATATAGATATACTTATTATACACATGTATTTGTGTATATACACACAAATACACACAAATAAATAAGATTAATACACATATAAATCTGATTACATATGCGTGCATATGTATACATACATTATATTATACATATAATTTTGCATATATATGTAAGAGAGAGAGACAGAAAAACAAATACATACATAAATTTTAAAATCCCTTTGCTTTTGTTCCTTGTTTTTTCCTCTGTAGATGTTAAAAATTCTGATGCTCCAATAGCACATGCTTCTGTGTTGAAAAAGAAAGCAACAGCCCTATAGCCATGCAAGATATCCATGGAGTTTAGCTACATATATCTACCTCCTGGATTAACAGCAGTGAGTGTAGAAATCTTGATTCCAATGTGATAAAGATGTAGCTTTCCCGAGACTTAGGATATATAAATTGTTTCACTCCCTTATCCTGCTAATACACTTTAGGCTTATCTAGATCTCTAAAAACATCTCTATTTTAATCCATAGCTTTCTTCAAAGCAGTTTAATGCTTCATGGTATAACTAACATATACTGTTAAGTTGAACAATATAGAGGATGGCTTCTTGTTAATAATTCTAAACCATAGTAGTTTTTTAATTTTCCTATACAATTTCTCAAAATGTAAACTTGGAGTATTTTTGGAATGTAAAGGCTTATTTGCTAATGTACCCTAGCTATAAGTAGGACTGAGTCATTCCTTATGAAAATGTTTTAATTGCAGAATAATATGTATTCTGGAAAAGTACCTCAAGATGGGTGTGGACAGAAGTCAAAGAGGCACAGTTTTTAGAAAGGAAAGTTTTCTTCAAAATATTGAGGGTGCACACAACATTTTAAAGACTATCTTGGTGTTTTAATATACCACAGAGGAAGTAACACTAACTAAACTGACAGCATCAATTCATTCATTTCATAAACATTTACTGAGAACCTACTATGTGCCAGACACTACTAGAGTCTAGAGACTTAAGGAAAAGTATATTACAGTTTCACCCTCAAGTACTCACAGTGTGAGGGCTGAGAGTTGCATAAGCAAACTGTTACAGTTCAGGAATGTGGAAAGTACTATGAAAACACAGGTGCAGAAATGACTAACTTTGTTTAACAGAATTTGATAAAACTTCACCGAGGAGGTGACACGTGATCCAGATCTTTACAGATAAGTAGGAAATGACTTGTTTAAAAATTAGTAAAGCAGAGATTTTAAAAAATTATGAGAGTTGGAAAGGAGAAGTTGAAAGAGAAAGGCTTATCAAAGGCATAATTTATTAATAGGCCAAACAGGCCTGTATCAGGGAGTCTTGACTGTACCATTCATTTGCATCTTTATTCTGGACAAGCCTAGAAGCTGACCATGTTCCAGAGAGTCTGTAACGAGGGAAGGATGATAGCTGGTAGTAATCTAGGCTCCCTCTCATTCATTTACTTAAAATGCTTATTGATGGCAAGTTTGCAATAGGAACTGAGATTTCAAATCTGTTACCAAAGGGATCAATTGTGTCAATAGCACTTAGTACTGTCTAACAAGTTTTTCTATCTCTCCTGTTGTATGTCTCTGTCTTTGTCATCTGCTTCTTTCTCTGAACCTTTCTCTCTCTCTCTCTTGCTCAGATTCTCTCATCTCTAGGCCCAAATCATTCTCTTCTGAAGACTGGTACCACTTTCCAGTAGACACTACAGTTTACATACCACCATGTCTAATTATACCTAGACTTAATGCCATTGCTGAATCTAAATCCCAGAATCTCGGGAGGGAGAGTCTTTATCTGCCTTAACTGATCCTGTGCACCGTGGTCCAGATGGAGTCACAACGTACCACATGAGTCCTGGAAACAGACTTCTTTTGAATGAGAGGACGTTCCCAGAGTTGACAGGCTATGGATTGACCATCAGCCCAAAAGTTCTCAACTATAATATGACAACTCTACTTTAGATGCTCCAAAAGGATCTCGGAGTGTAGTACATCTCTGTTACATTTCTCCCAATGCTGATCTGCCTTTGCTGAGGTTGTCTTCTATGACTTTTATGTCTCTCTATTACTATTAATATTTCTAGAGTGTTTGCAAGGAAGAAAAGAAAATGATGCTGGCATGTCTAGGAAGGTGTATTTCTTTTTTTTAAGATTTTTTATATGGACCATTTTTTGAAATCTTTCTTTAATTTGTTACAACATTGCTTCTGCGCTGGAAGGCAAAGTCCTACCAACAGGATCACAACAGAAGCCGCTAAGAAGGTATATTTCTATATGAAGAATGATGGGCTGGGTCATGCAACCTGTGTTCATCCTTCCTCCTCATGGTCACTACCTTCAATTAAGTAAAGAAGGCCAATTATATTAGGGGTTAAGTGTGATGCAAAAATTACACAGAACTGGAAATCATCCCTTTGGAAGCCAATTACTTCCTGTGGTCTGAACCTAAGAACTAAGTTTCAAAAACTTCTGAGCTTTGTATATAAGTAGTGGTTGTGAGTAACTGGAATTTCTCCCAATATATTTCTACCATGGAAAGATGATGCAGCTGGTGGTATGTGAGTCCTTAAGCTTTATTTCTTTTTCATTTTTATTCTCAAATTCCTCAGTTTCTTCATATCAGAGCAGGTCATATGAAAGTGGACTTTTTCACTAGGACTTGAGTTCCTTTGTGGAAATTATTAGTAAATCGCTTTAGTCCAGCATTTCCAGAGACATGTTGTATCCAGACTTAATAAACAATTCTGAACCACATCTAAATTAGTCCAACCTTGTAGTAACAAAGGTAACTCTAGCTGTTCTAATAAATAAACTCCGAAACATCAGTGGTTTATTGCTCACTCACTCAAAGCCCTAAATGAGTGTCCCTGATTGCCAAATGGCCATTCTCCATGTTTCAGAGAGCCGATCTCGTTCCACCTTGTGGTTCCACCATGTTCCACAAATAGTTTCCAAGGTCACCATGAAAGAGGAAAGAATGTAGAGCATTGCATGTGGGAATTTTGTATGGGCCAAGCCTAAAAATGGTGGACATTATTTCCCTCTATCCATATTCAATTCACCCGGTCATAGAGCTATGCACAAGTGCTAGGCTGCATTTGGCGCAAGAAGAATGAGACATAAATAGAGTGAAAGCGATCTAGTTTCTTCACAAAGTGTTCATGATGCTTACCTTGTAATGTAATAATTAAGATTTATGATTAATAATAAAAATGCATGAGCTTTTCTAATATAAACTGAAGATCACTTGCCCAAATTTGTTAAATTCAGTGTATAGATAAATTACTATGACAAAGCACTCCTTATGCTATATTGTTGTTTATAATTCTGATCAACATTAAGTAGCTTTAAAAAGTGCTTGCAACACTTGGACATTTAATTGAGAATCGGGTTCTGTATTCTGGGGTTGTGTGTAGATATCCAAAAAGAGAAGTAGAAATGTTCTAAATTTGATGAAATGTGCTACTATTTTCCCATGAAGTTCCTTGTTTTAAACAAAACTATGTTATTCATTGTTCTTTGTTGTATAAAGGGGGTACTACTAGAAATTGTCAATAAAGATATTTCATAACTCTTAAAGTGATAAAAATCATTATTTCTATTCTTAAAGTGAGAAAAATCATTACTTCCAAAGCATAATTGGGCTTCCTTGGTGGCTCAGATGGTAAAGAATTAGCCTGCAATGCGGGAGACCTGGGTTGGATCCCTGGGTTGGGAAGATCCCCTGGAGGAGGGCATGGCAACCCATTCCAGTATTCTTGCCTAGAGAATCCCATGGACAGAGGAGCCTGGAGGGGTACAGTCCATGTGGTCTCATAGAGTTGGGCATAACTGAGTACCTAAGCACACACCACACACAAAGCATAATTACTATTTTAGTTACCACTGGGCAGATTATTACATTCTGCTCAAATTGATGATAGTATATATTTTCTCATTCTGCTTTGTAACATTATAGCATAAAAGTAATATCATTTCAGAAATTTCTCTATTCTTTAGTTTTAGTAGTTCAACATATTTCTCTAGATTTTTAGGTTCTCTTTTTTCTACTGGTTTCTTATAGAAAATTATGATAAACAAATTTGAAGTTGGAGAAAGAAGCAATGTAAAATTATGTCTGTTTCTTTTTGCTTTTTTGTCAGGTTTAGTCCCTGGATTTTTATCTGTACCTCTCATTACAGTCTCCAGAGGAAGTGTTTATGTTTGAATCCTAGAAAAAGTTGTCAGATGAAATCTGGGGAACACCCAAGAAATAACACAATACCACAGAGTTAATATGATTGATGATATCATAGCTCATTTTGAGCAGATGTCAAAAGAAGGAAAATCAAGCTGCCACTCTACATACTGAACCCTTGTTCACTTAACAGAAGACCTTTATAAGTAAATTGAAATTAATAGCAAGTGTTCAGTGGGTTAGGTGATGGGCATTCAGATTGCTTTTGGACTTTCAAGAGAAAAAGACATAAAAATCAGAATTTCTAGAAAAGTTGCTTGTATATATATATATTATTTTAGCTTATTAGTTTTCTTGTGCTATATTTGACTGCAATGTTTAATTTGGCACTGGTGAATAGATTTTAATAAGGAAAAGTTTCTTTGTAGAAACAGAACCACATCTGTGACACTCTAAAAATTTTGCAGGCATCTAATCTTGAAAGTGTGTGTGTAGCTTTTTAATAAATTGCAAATGAAGTCCCACTTTCCAAGTGTGTGCTGACTGGGAGAGACAGAGTAGGTGGTATGTTTAAACAATGTGTGCATGCACAATGGGCTTTCCAGGTGGCTCTAGTGGTAAAGAACATGCCTTCCACAGGAGATATAAGAGAAACAGGTTTGATCCCTGGGTCGGGAAGATCCCCTGGAGGAGGAAATGGCAACCCACTCCAGTATTCTTGTCGGGAGAATCCCACAGACAGAGGCGCCTGGCAGGCTACAGTCCATAGAGCCACAAAGAGTCGGACATGACTGAAGCAACTTAGCATGCACAGACAAATAATTTGGGGAAAGGAACAGAAAATGCTTAGATCTGAATTCGGTGACAGAAGATCTGTAGTCTCTTTGCCAAATCAACCCTGTGCTGAATCAGATTATTTTCTCTACTTAAACTGTAGTATGTGTTGACCATCTCTCACCCACCCCCACCCAAAAAGGATAAATCTATTTGACTTAAATTGTAACCTTGCAGATTTATCTCAATTTTAACTTAATCTTAACTTCTCAAATTGCTTGTGAAATCTGTTCACCAGCAGCTGCAACGCCCCTCTCCTGAGCAGGCTCTCACCACTTTGGGGGATGTGAACCAAGTGGTGTATAGCATGTGGTGGTGGTAGTTTAGTCATTCAGTCATGCATGACTCTTTTCTACCTCATGGACTGTATGTAGCCTGCTAGGCTCCTCTGTCCATGGGATTTCCCAGGCAAGAATACTGGAGGGGTTTACCATTTCCTTCTCCACGGGATCTTCCTGACCCAGGGATCGAACCCACGTCTCCTGCATTGCAGGTGAATTCTTTACCCCTGAGCCATCAGGAAACCCCTTTTTACTCCTACTCAAAAGTGTCTACCTCCTATTTCTATTTAAAATGAGAAACTCAGAAATCATTGTTTTTATTAAACACACACACGAGTATATTTCACAGAAAGACTTTACTTGGATTTTCTTTAAAATACCCATAGAATACATAGTACTTATTGCTAATTGCTATTAATTTAGCTAAAAGAACAAAGGGGAGCAAAATCACTTTCGACAGCATGTCTCATTTCAAATGGAAAATGGCATGCTAGAATTTAATTCTGGGAAAAAAAAATCCCTGTGTTGTCAAATTTAAATGCATTTATATTTTTAACTTGGTGATTTCAACAGTCTTCAGCAGCAGTCAGCAAAGTTTACTATGAAGGACCAGTAAATATTTTAGGCTCTGCAAAATACCGGTCTCTGTTACAACCACTCAACTCTGCCTTTACAGTGAGAAAACAGCTGTAGACAACACATAAACAAATGAACATGGCTATGATCCCCCAAAAATGTATTTGCTAAAACAGACAGTGGACTGGATTTGGCTCACAGGACATCACTTGTCAAGCCTTGATCCCTGGTAACTCACTTCTTGTGTTAGCTAATTCTTTTCCTCATAGCGATTGTTCGAAACTTGTTTTCAAGTTATCATGTTAGCTTTTTATCTGAAATATGGACATGAAATAGTGTTTCCCCTCATTTGTTTTGAAGAATATGACTCATATGCTCAACTGAACAGACCACAGACCTGTTATTTTCTCTGAGCCTTGCTGAGGCCAGCAAGCGCCTGGAGGAACAGGAAAATAAGTTCATCTGTCAACTTACAGCTGAAAAATGTGAAGCAAGAACACGGAGCTTTGGTTCCACAAGCTGCTGCATTTAAGAGGATGCTGCTGAGAGGCTTAATGTTCTGTACTACTGGGCACAGTCTTGGAAATAATAACCTACTTTTCCTGAGCAAAGCCAACTCTGAAGGAGGATGATGTCTACAAATGAGGCCTCATAAAAGAATATAATTAAACACTGATGCTCCTCGGAGTGAAAGAGCTTTGAGATAATGACTGCAGTGGCACGGATTGTACCAAAGAGAACAAGATGTCACAATTATATATTTGCAGGTTGATTTAATCTGACAGGATTCTTAGCAACAGTGAACTTGGTCTGTCTGTGCATCACAACACAGCCTATGTGTTCTACAAATGAAGCTCTATTTATCTTTTACAAAGTTGCATGTGTCAACAAGTGAACTTCTTAATCTAGCTGGACGCTCTTATCAGTGGATGTCCAGAGTAAGTCTTCATTTGCTGTGACACGGCTTTTGTCAGTCATCCTTTTTATTTAATTAAATTCTTTTAAAAATTTCTTTATGTAAGTGGATTTCTTCCATTATTTGTCTTTTGAGCGTTTTGTCATGCAAAGTTCTAATTATCCTATCTTTTGAAGTATTTCTAGCAGATAAATTAGCAGCTAGTTGTTGCATTGTTCCTCACAGTTAATCAAAGGGATGGATGGACGGGCTATATCAGAAGTTAGCAAACTAGGGTTCTTGGGCCAAATCCAGCCCACTACCACCAGTTTTGTGTGACCTCAAGATAAGAATCATTTTTACACTTCTAAATGGTTGAAAAAATATTAAAAAGAGGATTTTTTTTTACTAGTGAAAACTGTATGATATATAAAGTCAGTGTTCACAAATAAAATTATACTGGAACATAGTCCCACTCTTTTTTTTTTCTGGCAAAAATCTATTGCTACTTTTATGCTACAACCTCATAGATGGGGGTTTGCAATGGAGACTATAGAACCAGCAATGCCTTAGTTAATCTCTGGCCCTTCAGAAAAACAGCCTGTCTGCCGTGGACTAAATGAGCTTTCAAATTCCCTTCCAATTTTTAATTTTAAGCTGACTCTTATCATCTTCCTTTTCCAATTCCCACTTTGGCCTTGATTTTGGGTGTGGGAGGTATTAAAAGATAGAGGCAGGAGTTCAGCATTAGGACCCCAATTTTGGATATGACGAGTACCTTAATAAACTTTCATCTCTATCCTGTGAAATATTGAATTCAACTTAGATACTCATTGATCAAAATGCCTAACATTTATAAAGTGCTTTAAAATTATAAAGTGCTGTCACTTATGTTGTCTCATTTGACCCTATACACTGGTGTATTTCTTTTGAAGAGAAGAAAGCTGAGGTCTAAGTATGTTCACTAACTTTCCAACACTCATGCAAGTAAGCAGAGTCTGGAGAGCAGACTTGAATCCTGACTCTGAATCTTCTGTTATTTCTACACTGCTACCCTGCCTCAGGAAGGAAGACATAGATGCAAAAATCTGTGATCGGACAGTTATTCTTATCTGAAACTCATGCACAAAGCTCATATGAAATGCACCTGGGGAAGAACTTCTGCCTTCCTTGTTGCCTGACTTGAACGTGTAAAAACTGGGACTTCCTAGCCTCCAAAGCTGTGAGAAATAAACTTCCGTCGTTAATAAGCCATCCATACTATGGTATTCCAAACAGATTAGAACAGACCACTCTCAGACAGTAGCCAGAGTGATTTATTTCTAGCATATCTCACCCTAAAATTATCTTATTTATTGATTGATTCCCTGATAGCTCAGTTGGTAAAGTATCCTCCTGCATTGCAGGAGATCCCAGTTTGATTCCTGAGGTGGGAAGATCCGCTGGAGAAGGGATAGGCTACCCACTCCAGTATTTTGGGGCTTCCCTTGTGGCTCAGCTGGTAAAGAATCTGCCTGCAATAAGGGAGACCTGGGCTCGACCCCTGGGTTGGGATGATCCCCTGGAGAAGGGAAAGGGTAACCACTCCAATATTCTGGCTTGGAGACTGTATAGTCCTTGGTGTCACAAAGAGTCGACACAACAGAGCGACTTTCACTTTCACAGTTCTTTACTATCTACATTCCTCCAATAACTTTTTTGGTGCAAGAATTTGCCCACCTTTTTCACCAACACCTAGAACACTGCATGGCATTTGGTACACACTACATAAATACTAAATGGATGAATATGTCATTGTGTGTGGTTTTTGAAATGTATTTTTTTCCTTTTTTAAAATATACTCTTCCTTGTTGGTGATTGGACAAGGCATTATTTCATCAAAAAAAAAAAAAAAAAAGCCATGATATGCCAGATTTGTCAATAAAGGTGAAAGTGAAAGTGAAGTTGCTCAGTCGTATAGTAGATAAGAAATAAATTGAACAACATAAGATGTAAAAATCATGAATTCAACCTGGATAAGTTCTGTAGAGATGTAGATTGTTTACAGCAATCACAAATATTTTCACCTGTAAAAATTGTTTCCATAATATCCATCTGAAGTCTCAGCTTTGCAGTGTTGTGGTCTCTCATGATTTCAAGGCAATGGGGATATATAAGTGACTTAAATTTCTGAACTATCCCTTTTTCAAGATAGAGCATGGAAGTATCTTACTAGAAAGCTGAGAAACCCTATAGCTGAGAAGCTACTATGATGGTTTAACCCATTTGAGGCAAGTGTACTCACTGGCCCCAAATATTAACAATAGCCATCAGAGTCATCAGTTGTAAGGGGGAGTATCTTAAATTCTATTATATGTGTGTATGGGTGGATAGATTAAAAACTCACTCTTTGAGTGAGAATTCCTTGGTGGCTTAGATGGTAAAAAAATCTGTCTGCAATGCAGGAGACCCAGGGTTCAATTCCTGGGTTGGGAAGATTCCCTCAAGAAGGGACTGGCTACTCACTCCAGTATTCTTATCTGGAGAATTCCCAGGACAGAGGAGCCTGGAGGGTTACAGGCCATGGGGTTACAGAGAGTCAGACATACCTGAGCGAGTAACACTTTTCTATAGTTCCTTAGAAACGCCAGAACTGAACTGAGTAAACTCATTATAAAATACCTTTTAGTTCAAGAAAATGTAACTGTATCAAGTTCTGCAGTAATTAAGAGGGATGGCGTTTTAGTAATGTATGACTTAGTTCTGAGGTGTACATGAGGATGGAGTTGAATTATATGTGAGACGTAGTGGTTTAATGAACCATGGAAAGCACATTTCTTTCAAGGGGACAATATGTGCTTGTTATATTTTATCAGGAAACTTAGGATATTTCTGAAAATAATTCACTTCAACTATACCACAGTGGGATCAGCCTAGAGAAGAGAGTCGTGGGGTTGACATAGTCAATACAGAGTTCACTACTGACATACACTTCAGTTTGCATGATTTTGATAAATTCTTCTGTCAGGATCATTCTAAGGTATAACTGTGAACTTGATCTCAGAAGTTTTCAGACTTTTCTTCATTTTTTTTTAATTTTATTTTTTTTAACATGGGCCACTTTTTTTTTGTTAAGTCTTAAGTCTATTGAATTTGGTACAGTATTGCTTCTGTTTTATGTTTTGGTTGTTTGGTTGTGAGGTATGTGGGATCCTAGCTCCCCCTCCAGGGATCAGACCCATACACCCTGCATTGGAAGGCAAAGCCTTAACCACTGAACTGGCCAGTAAAGTTTCTCATATTCATTCCATCCAGGCCCAGGATATATATACTGCTCACCTGTCCATCTTTGACAATGGTGTGGCTATCCCCATGTTCTCTCTAATTTTTCTTCCTTTATCTGCTACCAGTATTTCTCATTGCACACTACCTGGAATTTTGCAATTTCCCCCATACCATGAAATCAGTTACTTTTTTCCCCCAAAATCACTTATTAAATGAAAATGCCTGAGAACGTGCTCAGTATGGTGTTTAGTATGTAGAATAATCAGACAAATGCACTTCTTTCCTGTTACTTAAAATCTTTGCTAGTTGTCCTAGAAGAGATAATACAATTCACATTAATGAGTAAATGGCTTATACCAGCAGGATATTTGCTTTTAAAAGATACATAAATAAATACAGTTTTAAAGAACGAAATGGTTCTTTAATAGAAGAGTCTATGCTTTTTTTTTTTTTTTTTAACGTCAGTAGACAAGATATTCTGGGGAAAGAGGCCATTTTCATACTTCTAAAAAACACTATATAGGCAAATTCTTCTGCTTATGCAGGGGCCTGACTGTGCCACCAAAATTACTAAATTACAGTTACTATAACTAGAGGTGGTAACTGGATCACAGCCTTCCACTGACAGCTAACTGCATGGACCAAAGTATTTATGCACAAAGTAGAAGGCCTTTTTTAACTTAGCAAGAATCCAATTTCATTGTCATTATGACCATTGTGCCAAATGACTTGTAAAATAAAATAAATGAGATCTACAGCACCTAGCAAGCTAAGACAAACCCCAATTCATCATTCCTCTGCGAAACTACACTCTGACGGTCTCAAAATGAGGGCGAGAGAGGATTAGTTCTGACCTTCCGCTGATCAGAACAAAGTGTTATTCCTGATCTCACTTCACTGGTTTCTGACTAGGATAGCATTTTTTGTATTGTCTTATTTTTCTCTCTTCATAAATCAAAGTAAGAATCTCAAGAGATACAGGACCTGCTTCCTTGCTGTAATTTCACACTGAAAATTCCTTTGGCTGCCATTGGAGGATTTGTACCTGAACAAATAGGCAAATGCTAGGCTCTGGGTGCAAACAGCTAATTCCATGAAATCTCCAGAGAAGTGTATCACCATGGGTCTTGGGCAGAGTTTGCAAAATGCATCATGCATTCATCACTGCCCACCTCCATATTCCACATTTACCGTTCAGTGATGCTGTGTCAGAAAAGTACCAAGTGGTGGTAAGCGAGGAGAGAGATGTAGAGGCCAGACTTTCTTATTGGACTAGAATTGCTTTACAATGCTGTGTTTGTTTCTGCTCTACAACATCATGAATCAGCTGTATGTCTGCATATATATATCTGTATATATATTCCCCTCTCTCTTAAGCCTCCCTCTCACCCCATCCCACCCCTCTAGGTCATCACAGAGTACCATGCTGAGCTCCCTGGGGGAAGCTTCCCACTAGCTATCTGTTTTACACACGGTGTGTGTATACGTCAGTGCTACTCACTCCATTTGCCCTTCCCTCTTTCCCCCAGTGCATCCATCAGCCCGTTCTCCATGTCTGGGCCTTGATTCCTGCCCTGCAAATATACACACTCCTGCTAACCTCCAGTGATATGTCTTGACTTGGAAAGAGCCCTTTCACCCTATATGATTGTGTGAACCAAGAAAAGCATCTAGCCTGTGGGTATCATCCAAAGCATATACAATATGATTTTCCAAAAGAATAGTACCACATGTTGCCATGATTATTTTAAGACACTTAAATATTTAAAGCAAATAAAATGTAGAAACTATCGAAGGTTTAGGGGAAAGGGGTCTTTTTGGCTTCTCTAATCCATCTTGACATAAAATGACAGCAGATTTTATTGGGGCTTCCCTGATGGCTCAGACAGTAAAGAATCGCTTGCAATGCAGGAGACCCAGGTTTGATCCCTAGGTCAAGAAGATTCCCTGGAGAAGAGAATGGCAACCCACTTCAGTATTCTTGCCTGGATAATTTCATGGACAGAGGAGCCTGGTGGGCTACAGTCCATGGGGTCACAAAGAGTCTGACATGACTTAGTAATGAAACAATACACACATACACATGTGTATGTACATATATTAATATGTATATTTGTGTATGCATGTGCGTGTATACACAACTCATCTCACATGTTCAGAGAAGTCTTATTTTTATCCTTTTCACTCTCACAGCTTTCAACAGACTAACAGACATACCAGCCTGCCATGCTCTGTTAATGCCCAATCCACACAGCACCCTACAAAATACCCTAAAGCCCATGAATAAAATATTTTCTTCTCAGTCAACAAGTTCTGGTGGTTGCAAACACAATACAGATGTAATATCACCTTTGAAAGACTGGGGAAATGTGAAAACAAAACAAAACAAAAACAAACATTCCATTCTTCTTTTTAAAACCCTGAACATCTTGAATCCATACAAAGATCTTTATTTTTCCTTGACTTACTAGTGAGATTTTATTCAAAAAACACATTCTGCCACACACAAAAAAATTGCTATCATCAAAATGAAATATAAAAGCAGAAAAATAAAACAGGGTCTTTTACTCTCATGAAGGTCAAATTGCTCCTTGAAACAGTATACTTAAGTGTTTTTCAAAACCACAGATTTTAGGGTCAGTTCAATTTTTTTTTCTCAGTACCAAATGTTCCACTTAAAATGTAAAGACAGACCAATGATTCAATGTTTTCATTAATTTTATATAATAATTCAAGTATGAAGTGTTACTTTTTCACAAAAAGCAAGGAAGCTTTGTGTGGTATATGGGTCCCTAAAATATATACATGCCTTTAAATATCAGCTGATTAAAAATAGCCACTGAAAAAAATAAATAAATGAAAATATCCACTGAGCACTATTTATGCATAGCCTCTTGTGTTCAAGATCTCTTCTTCCCTGACTGTGTGAGGGTGACAGGGCTCAGCCTATGGAAAGCTACCGGGTCACCAATATCTCCATATCTCTGCTGTCTAAGATGGGTGCTTATCTCACAGTTAATAGCTAGTTACAAACTGAATTTTCTACCACAGTCTGAGAAATCCATTTGGAAGTATTTTCATAGTAAATAATATGAAACCCATTTTTAATCCAAAGTATTATATATCAAGAAAAGGAAACATAATCGAAACAAACCACAGATCTGACAGAGACAGAATAAGAAGTGTTGAAGGCAATGGAAAGAAGTTGCCCCTAGAATTCCACGAGCAAGAGATCGAGAATATGTGATTAATTTGGGGCAAGTTTTTATAAACTTAAAGAGGCCAACAGGAAATAAACATATGACCCAGCGATAGGCTGGTTTGGAAATAGGTAATTGCAATGTGGTCCTACCTTGAAGGACAGAAAGAATGAAAGCCCTCTTCTGTGTAACGAAACATTCTTATTTGATCAGAGGATCATTTTTTTTATTTCCTGCTGAGTCAACACATGGCCTTCAGGTCCTCAACAAGCTCAAAGCCAGTCACTGGAGGTGTGACTGATCAAGTGAAAATGACTTGCCACCTCTGCTTAAGTAGCTTTTACCTTCAACGTCAGTAAATCTCTCTACCATAGGGCAGCAGGTGGTGATTTTTTTAAAAGTCATATGACAATAAAACTTCTTTAGGGAAGGATGATTTCTGACCAGAGTGACAGCAGAAGGCTTCATGGATGGAGTGACCTTAGAGTCAAGTCAGCATTTTTAGAGCATTAAAAGAAGAGAGGAGATGGCAGGAGATAAGAGTTGTTTTACTATGAACTTGAAAATATATTATTTGGGCTTGGATTTTAGAAGGTTGCTCTGTGTGCCTTTGTGTTTTAAATCCAGGAGGAGAGAAACTTCTAATAAATGGCTAAGATAATTAAAATATTCATGGACTCTTGAGAGTGATTTATAGTCTGCTAATGTAGCACTGAAGGATGAGCTCCAGAATTTGGTAATCCTCTATTTTTAAATAGATGCACTATTATTTATGAGAACACTAATTCTTTTTCATGGTGGTTACATAATCAAAGGTTTCTATAATTTTTAAGAAAACTATTAAAACATTGGTCTCATAAAAAAACAAAATAAATCACATACGTAATTAAATGTATAATAAATGCTTTATTTGTGGGGCATTTGTATGTGATTTATTACTGAATCATCAAATATTCATTTCGCATGAGCTTTGAGGGCACTGCTTATTTCATACAAATGTATTTATGTTTAAGTGAAGTAAAACTGAAACCTATGACAGTCTAACTCTGAGCTTAGATATGGATAGATATACATATTTGCACTGTCAAGCATGCGGTGACTCGCTCTTCAAACAAAGCTTCATATACAATGGAAAAAACTCTCTGACAACCGTAAAGCTATAAAGGAAGACATTCTTGCAACTTTGGTACTTCCTCTTAATTGGAAAAAAATTCAGTTAAGAAAAGTTTCCAAAACCAGACCCAGTCCTGTTTTAACACTCATTGTGATTTTCTTCACTTATTTTGTTTTACTTGCTTTGTCCATGGGGAAACCATTCAGTTTGGTGAAGGACTAGAATCTTTCCTTGCCAAAGAGAGAATTTCTTTTCAAGGCAAATGAACTTGTGGTTTAAATTGCATTTGAAACAGCATCTCATCATTGGGTTAGTCTCCCATGGCTTCCATAACAAATGACAACTGAGAGGCTTAAAACAACAAAACTGTAGTCTCTCACAGTTCTGGAGACCAGAAATCCAAAATTCAAGGTTGGCAAGGTTAGGTCTTCTTGAGGCTTTCAAGAGGGCATCCTTCCTTGCCTCTTCTGGCTTCAGTGGCTCCAGGAGTCCCTTGGCTTGTGGCTATATCACTCTAATCTCTGCGTCTGTCACACGGCTTTCTCCTCTTTGTTCTGTCTTCTCTTCTCTTCTCTCATAATGACGCTTGTCTTCTCTGGTAGGGGCATCCCAGTCCAGGATAACCTCATCTTAATCATTTTCATTATGCCCACAAAGACCCTCTTCTCAAATAAGGTCACATGTCCAAATATACATTCACAGACTCTGGGTGGACATATCTTTTGAGGTTTCACCATTCATTCCACTACAGTTGTGTTCTATTATTTTTCCTGTTATTCACACTGTAGGGCTAGCTGAATTTGTACCTTTTGACCACAATATTAAATAAAATAAAAATCAACTTGTGACTCTGCATGGTGAAATTTTACTTTCTTCTGATTTTATTTGGCTTTATAATAGGTATAAATTTCATATATCTTCCACTTTACAGGACATTGCTCTAAATCAACAGAGAACTTAATCTCATCCTATTCTTAAAATTCTTCAAACATGACATTCTAGCTGAGAGAAAATAAGAAAGTCATCTATTTATTTACTTTCAATTATTTGTCTTAGTTATATGTTCTCACAGAATACAGTAAATCATCTATTGAATTGTTAATATTTCAAAAAATACTTTAATGCTATAGAAATTGTGATATAGCTAAAAATCAAAGGTACAGGCTTTTGCCAGAGATGATTCTGACCATGATTCATAGCTTATAGCTTAACATTTTCAATCCATTTGATTTAAAGCAAGCCACTCAATCCTTTTTCATCCTTGTTTTCTCAGATAAAATGGAGATACTAATACCCACTATGCTTGTTTATAAAGAGAATTGGATATAATACAGGTAAGTTACCCAGTATAAAACCTAACATATCATATTTACTTTATAAATGACATAAATCAATTACTTGTACAGAATTGAACTATAAAGCAAAGTATAAAAATGAATTTTGCATGTTAGCTCATTCACATAATTTACATGCTGAACTGAATAGCCTCTGGTCTAAAGTAGGTTTGGAGAGCATCATATAATGTTAGTTGTTGAAGTCTGATATCACAACAATTTCCTTAGTGAAGATGCTTCTGCATCCTTTCTTTTTTTAGTTTTAAAATTTAATTTTTTTTTATTTTTTAAAAAAATTTTTATAGTTGACTTATGGCCTAATGGTAAAGAACCTGCCTGTCAATGCAGGAGATGTAAGAGATGCTGGTTGAATCTCTGGGTCAGGAAGATCCTCTGGAGAAGGGTATGGCAACCCATTCCAATATTCTTGCCTAGAGAATGCCATGGACAGAGGAGCCTGGTGGGCTACAGTCCATATGGTCCCAAAGAGTCAGGCACAACTGAAGTGACTTAACATGTACATATAGTTGACTTATAATGTTTTGTATCAGTCATACATATATATATATATCGCCACTCTTTTTCAAAGTCTTTTCCCATATAAGCCATTACAGAGTATTAAGCAGAGTTCCCTGTGCTATACATTAGGTTCTTTTTAGTTATCTATTTTATATTCAAAGGTGTATATATGATAATTCCAATCTCCAAATTTATCCCTCCCCTTTACCACCTGGTAACCATAAGTTTGCTTTCTACGTCTGTAACTCTATTTCTGTTTTGTAGATAAGTTCATATGTATCTTTTTTTTACATTTTTTTACATATATATATACACACACACACAATAGTCTATTAATCATTAAAAGAATGAAATAATATTATTTGCAGCAACATGGACGAACCTAGAGCTTGTCATATAGTGAAGTAAGTCAGAGAGAGAAAGACAAATATTACATTGCATCCTTTTAATTTGACCTATTAGCCAGGCTGGTCTCCTCAGTGTGCCCTGGAAGCATGATTCTCCTTTCTGACCACAGTCCTGCTCACACCATTTGATTGCTTGGAAAGTTTCTTTCTTCTCTGCTATCCATACCTACCCAGTTAATGGCCCAGGAAAAGTCACTTATTTTCTCTGTAGACTTTTCTCATAATATGCTCAAAAGTATGTTCTACTTTTTGAAATTTCTTACACTGTGTGCTCATTTGTTATTTGAATTATTCTACATTGCATTCTTAGAAGATGTTAAATTAGATATTGCAAAGTCATCAGATGCAAGTTTCAGAAAGCCAAAGATTCTAATAATTCTAAGTTTCTCAGTTTTTCTGGGTTGCTCTCTGAAGTTCATGCAATTATTCTCACAGGTTCAAGGCTCACTTCATATCTGTGTTTCTTTTAGACCAATTACATTCAAGTCTAAATTCTCATCATCCAGATCAGTGGAAATTCACCCATGGTAATTATTGGGGCTCCTCCCTAATGATTATTCAATCAACCAAAGATCTTAAACAGACATATTCAACAGGCATTTGGCTCCTCCAGTCTTTGATCTGCCCTAGTCACCCAGGAAGACCATTATCCATGCCCACATAATCACTGAAATCTAGAAGGCCCAGGTCACATAGATGTCTCCAGGGCTAGGAGTTCAGTTGAGCTAGTTCCCTGGAACTCAACCACTACTTTGTGTTATGAGACAGTGGTTCTTGAATTTCAAACACTCATGGATCTCAGAACCTACTATCCTTTCCTTTTTCTTGGAAAAAATCTATCCCCAAATCTTTTTGTCTTTCTCATTCAGTAAGAAATACTGAGCTTCACTCACTGAGTGTCCCTTTCACTGTGCTTAGATTTATAAATGACAGGGGGAAAAGCTGTGTTTAAAAATCTTCTGTTTTGAACCTTACCTTTCTACCTTAGGTAAATCACACTATTTAATTCTACTGGCAGTAAAGAGAGAAATATCATAGGATACAACACACTTTAATGTTTAATTAAAATTTTCTTTCAAGTGGTAAGCACCCAAGGACATAGATTATCTGTATATATCTCAAGGATTTGTGGAGCATGCTTATCAATGACTGAAGTGTGTGAGAACCTGAAAAATAAACTAGAAAATAAATTATTTCAAGTGAAAGAAGATACCAACAGAAAAGCTGGATGTGGGAATGATGCTTCCATTCATATGAGAAGGGTTGAGTGGAAGTTAATTATACTTATATTTGTCTCTCAGATTTGCCCTTTAGTTCAGCCCTAATGATCTGAGAGCTAGAGTGAAAAAGAGCTGAAAGTGGAAACTGGAAGAGGGATATTTTAAATAGCCAATTAGATATTGGAAGCACATAAGAGTATCCTTATAAGGATATATATCCACATAAGGATCCTTGAGAATCCTTTTAAAGTAGTTGAGAAAGAACATGAGTTTAGAATATTGATAGCTCTGAAAAACAAAGCATGCCTTTGGCCCACTGACATGGAAGCAAGGCAACATTTGCTACAGCCAAGACCTTAATAGACACATGGGAGCCTGGTAATCCCCATGGTGTTAGTTACGCTCTCAGAGCTCTCTTGCAATAGGAGTAGGTGCCAATGGCAGATGAATGACTATGGTAACTCGAGTAACAATGAGAACCATGTGCATCCTCACTGAACACTATTCATGGTCAGTACCCAAGGCAAGTTTTATGTGTGTAGCCTGCAAAACACCAAGGCATCTGAGAGGTAGAAATATCTAAAGAGAAACAGGGAGGAGGAGGAGGAGATTTTCTAGAAGGTAGTTTGGATGACTAATTTGTTACAAAGATATGAACTAATTCTCTCTAAAAATTGTATGTGTGGGGATGGAGTGGGTAATATTTTGAAAGAGACTAGAATTCCAGATAAATTTGCTGTCAGGGCTACAACCAGTAACAAATACTAGCCATGACTTTTGCCCTAGCCTCCCCGAAGTTAAGACCATGAGAATACCGGCTGTGTTATATTTCTCCTTGAAATAACCCTTATTTTGTGGCCAGTAAACACTTGATTTGATTAACTATACACTTACCTCAATTACCTCAACTAACTCTTTAAAAAATTAGCATCTCAATACTAAGTTAACATTGCAATTTCCTAATATAGTAATGTCCATCAAATGCGAAAATAGTTACTCAGGACCAGGAGTTAGAACATTTTCAAAAGAGGTGCTTTTCTGTTTATAATAGCCAGGACATGGAAGCAGCCTAGATGCCCATCAGCAGATGAATGGATAAGGAAGCTGTGGTACATATACACCATGGAATATTACTCAGCCGTTAAAAAGAATTCATTTGAATCAGTTCTAATGAGATGGATGAAACTGGAGCCCATTATACAGAGTGAAGTAAGCCAGAAAGATAAAGATCATTACAGCATACTAACACATATATATATGGAATTTAAAAAGATGGTAATGATAACCCTATATGCAAAACAGAAAAAGAGATACAGATGTACAGAACAGACTTTTGGACTCTGTGGGAGAAGGCGAGGGTGGGATGTTTCAAGAGAACAGCATGTATATTATCTACAGTGAAACAGATCACCAGCCCAGGTGGGATGCATGAGACAAGTGCTCGGGCCTGGTGCACTGGGAAGACCCAGAGGAATCGGGTGGAGAGGGAGGTGGGAGGGGGGATCGGGATGGGGAATACATGTAACTCCATGGCTGATTCATGTCAATGTATGACAAAACCCACTGCAATGTTGTGAAGTAATTAGCCTCCAACTAATTTAAAAAAATGAAAAAAAAAAAGAGGTGCTTTTACAGTATATTTAGCTGCAGCTTATAGGATCTTTCCTGAAATTTACCCTATCAAATTCTACCCCATAAATCAAGACATTCCACTGGAGATGGCCTACCACTTTTAAATAAGGTTGATAACTTCTGCACATTAAATCCTTGTTTTAAATACCCATAGGACATTGCACATATGAAAGACTCTAAAATTTGTAATTCATATTTTCAAGTGAATTTTCCTTGGCCTAACTCAAAATAATTTTCCATAGTAGTAATTTTTCAAGAGATGTCTAGCTTGTACCCCAAACTAATACTGCTGTATGGAATATTATAAACTAGGATGTATTTCTAACTCAAACTGTATTATTGGACATTTTGATTATTAACTACAAACCATATCCAAAGTCACATAATACTAGAGTATAAACACATGATGTCTAGCCATTAAAGATGGACTTTTGAGAATTTTTTTTTCTTCCAGCTAGCAAACAGACACAAATAATCATTTCCATTGAGTAAGCTAACTAATTTGTTTGGAATGTTTGCTCAAAGGATAGAAATACACAGAAAACTCTGCAATTAACCTTTGAAAACAAAAAGAACTGTTGCCTAGAAGGCTGTCAGAGCTTAATTATTGATAGAAGCTTAAGGGTAAATCTAAATCATGACCTTAAACATTCTTTATAAATCACAGTTTATTTGGAAAGTAAGACAATGTCAGCTTCTGCATTATTCTCATATGGAATGGAAAGGAGCAACTTCTTCAAGCTCAGTTGAAGCTTCAAGCTCAGTTGAAGCCTAGATCACAGAAAACTTTGTTTTTTAAAATGCAGCTTCATTGCTTTGCAAATTTAAGAAATAGATTTTTCCAATTTACATAGCATGTATACATTTCCTTAATAAAAACAATAAAATATTTTTCCTTTATAGTCAATTTCAAGTGAAAATATTCTGTATTTAAAATTATTAAAATTGAACTAAGTCATTAGAAGTGCTGCCTTAGTCCAACCATCATCACAGGATATTCTTGTTTCATGTAAATACTTAATGTGATTCAAACCTCTTTGAGATTAATGTGATAATGTAAACTATATACTGCATATAAGATAACATATACAAAACTGGAAATGGTATGGCTAAAAGAAATAACAATCTAATTGGCAGACACATGATAGTTTGCTGAAAACATAATTGATTATGCATACTTAAGTCTTTACAATGTCATGCTATTGCATTTTGTGTGTGTGCTTGCCAAAAAGGAAATAAAACAACTTCTATTGATTGTGTATTATGTGTTAGGGACATAACAGGCACACAATAAATATTTTTGAATGAATGAAGTCCAGGCACTGTTCCAGACAATTTATACGTGATTTACCATTCAGTTTTAATTTCACAGAATATGTTGGGACTCTCTGAAGTTAGATGAGCTCAATATGCCCTATGAGATCACTCCAAAATAAAAACATAGGTCTACCTTGGTGTAAACTCAAAGAAAGTATTTCTCCTAAAAATTCCATGAGTTTATAAGTGAAAAGTGAAAGTGAAAGTCACTCGGTCACGTCTGACTCTTTGTGACCCGTGGACGAATTCTGCAGGCCAGAATACTGGAGTGGGTAGCTTTTCCCTTCTCCAGGGGATCTTCCCAACCTAAGGATCAAACCCAGGTCTCCCACATCCCTCCCACAGAGGGATTCTTTACCAGCTGAGCCACAAGGGAAGCCCCCATTAGTGTGAAATCTGAATCTAAATACTCATCTTAAATGGTCCAATATCTTCAAAACAGTCTTCTTTCTTGTCCCCATAGTGATTAGAAGGGAGAAATCCGGTTGCCAGACTAAAATGTTAAAGTAGGCTATTATCTAATGGTAAGATAAAATGAAAGACCATCTTCAAAGTTTCTTTCTACACCATACAATTCTTGTTTTGCATGCTGTTTAAAATTTTATTAATAAACTACTAATTTATGTTAATAACTTTCCTCTTTCAAAATGCAAATATCTTTGGGAAAATGAAATTAAGTTTCATAATTCCCTAAAGTAAACTGATTTAGCCAAATAGCTTCTATTCAGGTAAGTCTTGTGGAGAAAACATACATTTCAATTCAGATTCTTATGCCTCTAATGGAAAGGTTGAAAGTGTACTTGATGTGCTTGGGAGGGCACCATGAGAAGTTCTGTGAGTCCCAAGAGCAGCATGAGGATAAGGGATGCTTGGGTTTGGAAGAAGAGTTGGTAATTATTTGGACAGGGAAAAATCCAGAATGAGTTTGGAAAGTGGAAAGATATGGCTTGTCTGCTTAGTTTACTTAGGCCCAGATTTCAGTTCAGTTCAGTTGCTCAGTCATGTCCGACTCTTTGTGACCCCATGGGCTGCAGCACGCCAGGCTTTCCTGTCCATCACCAACTCCCGGAGCTTGCTCAAACTCGTCCATTGAGCCAGTAATGCCATCCAACCATCTCATCCTCTGTCATCCCCTTCTACTCCTGCCTTCAATCTTTCCCAGCATCAGGATCTTTCCCAATGAGTCAGTTCTTCGCATCAGGTGGCCAAAGCTGAAACTTCAACATCAGTCCTTCCAATGAATATTTAGAATTGATTTCCTTTAGGATTGATTGGTTGGAATTTCTTGCTGTCCAAGGCACTCTCAAGAGTCTTCTCCAACACGATAGTTCAAAAACATCAATTCTTTGGTGCTCAGCTTTCTTTATAGTCCAACTCTCACATCCATACATGACTACTGGAAAAATCATAGCTTTGACTAGACAGACCTTTGTTGGCAAAGTAATATCTCTGCTTTTTAATAGGTCCAGATGTGGTGTCTACTTAAAAGAGTATACAAATCATTTCCAAACACACTGCAACCTTAGACTATGCAAACCTGATCCATCTATTGAACTGCATCATGCACTGGGAGATTATTATCCTTAGGTTGTTATACTCTTATCCATTATAGAAATAGCTAATTTAAATGAAGGGTTAAAATATGTTTTTGTAGGAAAAAAACAGAAAAAAAAAATATATATATACTTGCTTTCAAGGGGTTTGCAATTTGATTTATGTAGGAATTTAGTTTCTATAATAGCAAACATTAGCTAGAATGCAAAATGCTAAATACCCAGAACCCAATATATTAGTTTCCTAGAGCAGCTGTAACAAACTACAAAGTACTGGGTGACTTAAAACAATAGATTTATTTTTTAGACAACAATTTATTCTCTCATAGTTCCAGAGCCTAGAAGGCCAAAATCAAGGTGTCAGCAGGGACATACTCCCTTTAGGACACTTCCTTGTCTCTTCCTAGCTGCAGGTTGTGGTCATTATTGCTTAGCACACCTTGGCTTGCAACTGCATCTCTCCATTCTTTGGTTTTGTTGTCACCTGGTGTTCTCACTATGTGCCTCTTTCTTTACATGACAGTTTCTTCTTATAAGGATATGAGTCAGATTGGATTAGGACCCACAGTAATGAGCTCACTTTAACTTGATTCCATTTACGAGGATCTGTTTCTAAATAATGTCATTCATAAGTGCTGGGAGTTAGGGCTTCAAAGCATCTTTGAAGGAATGTAATCCAACCCATAATACCAAATCATTTCTAACTGTATTTCATGATAAGACCACTTCACTCTATTCAGAAATGTAGAGGATTTCTATGACCATTTGTAGTCAGGTCTTAGGAAAATCACCCTAAGTTTTTTAAGGTGAAAATCAGCTTTTTACTATTGTGAGATGATGACCATTATTTTCTCATAAGTGCCTCATGATCTAACAACATCAGTTATTTAAAATAAGAACTGAAAAAATAAATAAATAAAAACTGAGCTAAATAGGACCGAGATTATAACTAAGTTATCAAAAGTAAAACTTTATGCAAAATTTTAATTAAGCAGCATTGAGAAGCATGACATTGATAGATGCAAAGAATAAAATTCCAATGCAAGGGAAAAAAGCACTATAGATAATAGAGCAATTTACTGAACACACTTATTTTATTCGTGAGATTATTTAGGCTTCCCTGATGGCTCAGAGGTGTTGGAGAAGACTCTTGAGAGTCCCTTGTACTGCAAGGAGATCCAACCAGTCCATCCTAAAGGAAATTAGCCCTGAATATTCATTGGAAGGGCTGATGCTGAAACTGAAACTCCAATACTTTGGCCACCTGGTGCTAAG
This sequence comes from Muntiacus reevesi, assembly GCF_963930625.1. Classification (NCBI taxonomy): domain Eukaryota; kingdom Metazoa; phylum Chordata; class Mammalia; order Artiodactyla; family Cervidae; genus Muntiacus; species Muntiacus reevesi. Next base: position 36,226,739 of record NC_089268.1, read on the forward strand.
AACTGACTCATTGGAAAAGACCCTGATGCTGGGAAAGATTGCAGGCAGGAGGAGAAGGGGATGACAGAGGATGAGATGGTTGGATGGCATCACCAATTCAATGGACATGACTTTGAGTAAACTCTAGAAGTGGGTGATGGACAGGGAGGCCTGGTGTGCTGCAGTCCATGGGGTCACAAAGAGTTGGACATGACTGAGGAACTGAACTGACTAAACTGATGGCTCAGTGGGTAAAGAATCTGTCTGCAGTGGAGACACAGAAGACACGGGTTCGATCGTTGACTTGGGAAGAACCCCTAGAGAAGGAAATGGCAACTCACTCAAGTATTCTTGCTTGGAAAAATCCCATGGACAGAGAAGACTGGTGGTCTACAGTCCAAAGGGTCACAAAGAATTGGACATGATTGAACAACTAAGCACACACACGCGCGCGCGTGCACACACACACACACACACACACACACACACACACACACACACACACAAAGACTATTTAATAAGTTCCTTCAATCTCTATACTTGGAATTCATTCAGAGCTTGTTCTCTGCTCCTCACATTCCACTAGTTATGTAGAAAGAACCCAATCATCCTCCTTTTAGATAAAGAGGGTATTCTAATCAGTGAGTATAGGTCTTCTCAGACTAAATCTGTTCTACCCACTCCAAAGATGTTTTCAGTTCAGTTCAGTTCAGTCACTCAGTCATGTCCAACTCTTTGTGACCCCATGGACCACAGCACGACAGGCCTCCCTGTGCATCACCAACTCCCAGAGTTTACTCAGACTCACTTCCATGGAGCCGGTGATGCCATCCAACCATCTCATCCTCTGTCGCCCCCTTCTCCTCCTGCCTTCAATCTTTCCCAGCATCAGGGTCTTTTCTAATGAGTCAGTTCTTCGCATCAGGTGGCCAGAGTATATGAGTTTTAGCTTCAGCATCAGTCCTTCCAATGAACACCCAGGACTCATCTCCTTTAGGATGGTCTGGTTGGATCTCCTTGCAGTCCAAGGGACTCTCAAGAGTCTTTTCCAACACCACAGTTCAAAAGTATCAATTCTTCGGCGCTCAGTTTTCTTTATAGTCCAACTCTCACATCCATACATGACTACTGGAAAAATCATAGCCTTGACAAAACGGACCTTTGTTGGCAAAGTAATGTCTCTGCTTTTTAATATGCTGTCTAGGTTGGTCATAACTGTCCTTCCAAGGAGTAAGTGTCTTAATTTCATGGCTGAAATCACCATCTGCAGTGATTTTGGAGCCCCCAAAAATAAAGTCACCGTTTTGCCATCTCTTTGCCGTGAAGTGATGGGACCGGATGTCATAATCTTAGTTTTCTGAATGTGGAGCTTTAAGCCAACTTTTTCACTCTCCTCTTTCAGTTTCATCAAGAGGCTCTTTAGTTTTACTTTTGTCTAAAATTTTCTTAAATTTTCTCATGAAGCTTCTCTCAAACTGTTATCTCTCTCTCACCAAATAACCATGTATTTTAGAAATTTACATCTTCCTTGGGGCCATCTATCATTTTCTTCTCCTTAATGTACACTGAATACAATTTCAAAACTCATTTCATAAACATTAAGCACAGATCTCCTTTATGAGACGCTAAAGTAGACCATCCTAAAGGAGATCAGTCCTGAATATTCATTGGAAGGACTGATGTTGAAGCTGAAACTCCAATACTTTGGCTACCTGATGCGAAGAGCTGATTCATTGGAAAAGACCCTGATGCTGGGGAAGATTGAAGGTGAGAGGAGAAGGGGATGACAGAGGATGAGATGGTTGGATGGCATCACGGATTCAATGGACATGAGTTTGGGCAGACCCTGGGAGTTGGTGATGGACAGGGAGGCCTGGAGTCCATGGGGTCACAAAGAGTTGGACATGACTGAGCAACTGAACTGAACTGAAGCATAGATCATGTGCAACTCTTTCAAAGCCTTATTTGCATAAAATTTTACATATTTAACATTAGAAATCTGATGTATTTCCACTAAAAGAGGATAGATTGAAATTAAACAAACTTTACAAGGTATGTAGTAAGCTCACATTCAAACGCAAGCATTCTATTCTCATTAATTTATAACAAGATATATTGGTTAATAAACTTTCAACTGTAGTGGTACTATAAATTTTCAAAACAAGTAATCTATACAATATTAACATAATTCTCATTTAGAAAAAATGTAGTCATCTTATATACAAATGGCCTTCTTGGCATTATGCCAGAGAAAGGCACAGCCCTGGCAGTCTGGCGCCCCCTGATTTATCAGGGTTCAAGAAGCCTGTGTCAGGGGCTCAAAGTAGCTTCTCAGCCTGCCTGTTTCCACTTTTCTAACTCTAAGACACACACTAGAGTTCTGTCAGTTTCACTGCATTCCTGAGTGGTGGCTGGACTATGACTTGCACGATTTCTTGGCTCAGGTGAACTATACATCCATGAATTGGCCAAAGTCAGCCTTGGGTCTAGCCCACCAGACATACTCATTCCACTCTCGAGACTGGGAGTTGTGCTACAGAGCTTAGCTTTCAATGAAGCCAGTCCCTCTCAAAGTCATTCATTAAACTTGGTTCACATGTTAGTTGTATCTATCAGCCTTTGGTTGCACCTATGGGCTCTGTTATGGGTTTAATTGTATCTGCCCCCCAAACTTGTGTGGTTAATTTCTAAACCCTGATATCTCTGTGTGTGGACTTATTTGAAGATAGGTTCTCTGTTGATGAATTAACTTAGTTAGAATGAGGTCATACTGCATTAGGATGGGTCCTTAATCCAATAAGACTGTTTTTCTTATAAGAAAGGGAAATTTGGACACAGGCCAAACATGGGGAGAACTCTATGTGAACAGAAAAGCAGCGATCAGGCAAACATGCCTACAAGGCAAGGAACTTAGCAAACCAAAAATCTGCCAACGAATTGCCAGAAACTAGAGAAGAGGCTTATAACTGATTCTCCTTCACCACTTTCAGAAGGAACCAGGCCTACCCACACCTCGATCTTTGACTTCTAGCCTCTAAAACTGTGAAACAATACATTTCTATTGTTTAAGCCTCTCACTTTGCAGTACTTTTTTACAGCAGTCTAGCAAAGCAAAATAAGGCTCTATATAAGTCAAGTGTTACAGTCATCTGCTCACCAGCTATACACATAAATACACACAGCAGGCACACATACATATATGTAGTATGTTATTTAAAATAGGACATATACATTTATATACAATATACATAAAATATAGTTTACTTAATCTTTAAAAGTTGCTTGGCAAATGCTTCATTTTATTTTGTGAATTAAGGAAAAGAGTTTATCCATTTAGATAAGGAAAAAAAAAAAAGACATCATAAACATGCATCAAGAAAAAATCCTAAGCAGCCACAGACAAAACTCCAGCCCTTGGCAGGATTTCCTGTTTGCATATTAAAGCATATTGCTGGTAATTTTAAGTATGACTGTTAAGACTTCAAACAACAACTTAGGAGGAATTGTTGCCTATAAATCAATGTTACCCAGCTTATATGCCTACTAGCGTATGGTTTGGTCTCATGTAAGGTATGTGAATACGGAGGGTGCTTGCTGGCGTGTACACGCACATATGAGCAGATGTACATGCTTGCGTGCCTACTTAAAACCAAGTTTCTTGTCAAGAAAAATGTTAATAGTATGGATGCTGGAACAGACTGTGTTCACACCATCCCCAATGAGGCCGCAAGTCATATGGCCATATGCCGCATTTTTAAGAAATCTGATTTGTTGCCAGCGTGCATCAACACCATGGAGCCTAGGACTATTATTTTAGCTGTTTTTCTATTAGACTGTTGCATTAAGATGTGCCTGTAATAGAGGAATGGAATGTGTGCTGGGGTGGGGAAGCTTGATAAAGTCTTGTTGAGAATAATCCAGATTACTGATATCTTCCTTATTACCCTTTGCCACGGGTTTATAATTTTTCCTTTGCCAAATATATCTACTAAAGAAGTCAGTGTAAGTAACTAGAACATAAATGTTAACAAAAGTCCAAGATGGGAGAATATAGTAGAGATATTAACCCAGAAAAATTTCTGAGTCCACAGTCTACTAAATAATTCAGTTAGAATTCGTTCAAACACAGGCTGGACTGTAATTTATTTAGCATGGTTTATATGGAGAAAAGTGGATATGAAAAGTAAATTGATAGTGTGAAGTATATCACTTGACTAGGTTAGATGTCTGTTCATCAAGCTTTCTACAAGCTTTTTATTTTTTTACAGCAATAAAAGCCACACTTCTGCATACCTAAATATAATTACCATAAATGTTCCCAACCCACATACCAAAACAGGTCTAATAACCAATATTTTCATGTTATTTTAAAGGGTTGGGTCTAAACTTACTTTTATTTTCTTTATTTTTTAAATTTTTTATTGAATTATAATTGCTTTACACTCTCTTGTTAGTTTCTGCTATACAACAAAGTGAATCAGCTATATGAATACATATGTCCCCTCCCTCGTGGCCTTCCCTCCCACCCCTCTAGGTCATCACAGAGCCCTGAGCTGATGTGCTATATGGCAGCTTCCCACTAGCTAGCTATTTTACACGTGGTAGTCTATATATGTCAATGCTAGTCTCCTCATTCATCCCTAAACTTATTTTTAAATGTTCTATAATTAAATGCTCATTAATGGAAACTGAATTTGCGTAATTGAGCACAAGAGCTCCACTTAACTTTGACATCCTCGTCTTAAGCAGTAACTTTCAGGATGTAGATGCCTAAGTAGCCAGACAAGGCACAATTGCAGAGAAGTTTAAGTTAGGAGTTTTCTGTGGGTAACTGGGGATTTTATTTTGGGGTGATTCATTATATGTGTAATAAGTAGGAAAACTGTAACATGAAGATAAAAAAAAAGAAAGAAAACATTATTATTCATAGCAATGCTCCTGAAAAGAGTGCCTAGTTTTCCTTTAGTTTGGTTTTACTATAGGACCAACATCCCTGGTGCTTCATATTATCTGAAAAAAAAAAGTGAAAAATGAACAAGTCATGGATTTTCAGTGCTCTAATGACTTATACTAATGTATTCCTTCATCTAAATACAGATTTCTATTTAAAATTCAGTATGCAGGGGTATTATGAATTCCAGTTTAATGGATTCCAAATAATTGCCCTTTAGAAATGATGAATAGCTGTTTAAATCCACTGATAAGAATATACTATTTCTCTCCTAACAATAGGCCTTCCACATTAACCGTGTCATCTATGCCTGAAATTAGTTTATTAATTTTTTATTGATATGCAAAATCCAAACTGAGGACAGATGGAAAATAACCCTTTGCTAAAGCCCCCCACTTTCCCCCAGAAAATGTCTGTTGTTATTCTTGTGGGTGACAAAAGAGAGAGAGGCAATCATACTCTGAAAAGAAGGAAAGCCCACAAAATGCAAAGGATGTCACTTTTTCCCTCCTTTGCCTATTTTTAGGTTGTGCAGTTAAAAAAAATGTGCTTCTAAGGTGGGCATAATGACCGGAGGCTTCCAAAACCCCACAAAGACAGAGGTTCTTGAAGTTCTTGGTTGTGATCACACAATGCCCTTAAAAAATACTTCTAGGATTTGTTCTTAAAAGGAGCAGAAGCAAGAGAGGCAGAACTATTAAAATTAAAAATACATTATTCATTTCTCTTGTGTGGCATAGCCCTATGGTATTTTTTTTTATTTTATCCCTGATCAGCTTGGATAGATATCTATACTATTCAAAAAATAAGTAATATTCCAAAAGTCATGGCCAGAATAGATGCAATAAACACTATAGTATATTGAAGTAAAATATATTCATTATTGGATTGTCAACTTTTTCTGTATTTATACACACAACTATATTATATTATACAATCTATACATCACTACATATATTGCTGTATTCAATTAAGAAAAATATTCATTTATGTGAAAAATGGAAAATCTGAGCTTTTTCTAAGTCAAATTTTAATAAATGATGTTAGGAAAAAAATTACTTCACCTATTATTCAGTTTATTGTTCCTTAGTCACTTTGATGTTGTGCTTCCCTTTGAGAAAATTCTATGGGAAAACTGTGTTCCTCCCAAAGAGAACACCAACATAAAATAATCTATGGAAACCAAGATATACTTCAGAATTGATATGATTCTTTGTTCCCTGCTGTTTGACTTTTACAAAGTCATTGTTCTTAGTGCAGTATTTGTATTTTGAGAACAATCTGTGAACGGCATACATGCAATATATATGCACAGCTCTATCTATCTATTTATGCACATAAACACATGTAAATATAAGCAGACTGTAATGAAATGGAAATTTCCTGCTTTTTGTGCCCAGCACACTATCGTGGAAAAATATGGATTACCAAGGAAAAAAAGAAAACTCAGATTTCCCATTTCCCATTTCACCTCTGCCATCAATATTAATAAAGTTGACTCATTTGCTTCTATAAGAAATGCCAATCAGGATACCACTGAAAAGGAGAATGGTAGCTAAAACTTGCTTCATGTTTTAAAGTAACTAAATAACACCATTTCTTCCTTTCTTTCAATCTTACTGAAGAGGAGTAAAAGATGGAAAGACATTATGGAAAAATAAATCGGAGTCACAAGAGATGGAGTAGAAAGGATGAGATCTGATTTTGTCTTTTCCGTACACTTATGTATGAAACCCTGGGCTACTGTTATCCGAGGTTTTTCTTTTTCTCCAGCAGAAGGGTGACTGCCCCTTTTCTCCAGGCCTTTTCTGTCTTCCTCTGGCGTCTGCTGCTTCTCTACACAACACTGGGACCCAGAGAAGAATGGCTCCTCTGTTTGCCAGCCTGCCTGCATATTGCATCCATTGCTCCCGCCAGCCAGCCTTTCAGGTCTGCTAACTGCTGCGGTATAACTTAGCTTTTATGCTCTACTGACAGGGATTTTCTGAAGCCAGACGGTTTCTGAAAAGAGGGTCTATTTGCATAAACAATGCCATGTGAGGAGGTCTGCTGGAAACAAAATCAAAATTCACTCAAGCAAATCTTCCTGATCAACTCATTTTTTTTTTTTTTTTTTTTTTGGCCACTCACACCTCCTATAGTTACCATCTGTATGCTAAAACGTGGCTGAGAATTTGATCAATTCTTTGCCTCTGTTTTCTGTGTCCAGTTTTATTAAACAAGTCAAAAATATATCTTATTTTCTGAGCGAGTCTGAAGAGAATCCATAAATAGACGAGGGTATGTGAAATGAGGAATGCATTGTGTGTTAAATGAGGGCAGGGGGCCAGCTACGCATGAGCTACTGGAGCCTTCCATTAGATTTGTCATGGGAGCCTCATCAAAACGCACATCCGAGCTAGAGGCTGCCCATCCACGGGCTCTGTGATGGCAGGTCACCAAAAGCAGAGCTGCCCCAGCTCTGGGGCTCACAGAGGATAATGTGCACCCCTGCTCACTCCAGCTCTTTCCTTATTTTTCTACTCACAGAAAAAGACCAAATTATGGTCTCCAGCTTAAAGGGGGCTAGGGTAAGCAGTTCAGATAAAGCTGCATAAACGAAATGAAGAGGATCATTAATAAATCAGTCACATCAATAGCAGAGTATGCCTGGTTTTTTAAACATTTTCCTAAAGCAAATTCAGCTTTAAAGGGGGGGGGGGAGTATTTAAGGGCAATTCTAAGAAATTTTGGCTTAATAAAAATTCTGAGGTTATAAATGGGTGCTCAGGCAAACAGCAACTATCATGCCCTCCCATCTTTTTTTTTCAGAGACGTGAGGAGTAGGACTTAGTGCATAAAGCAGAAAAGTAGACATTCTTCCAACATCATTCCTCCTGTTTTTCTTTGTCTCATATCAAACAATCCAGGATTTTACTGATCTCCTGGATTGCCCAAACTAGAGTGCATGTTTTTTCCCCTTAAAATTGTCACGATTATGGCCTATAAATATTATTATAATGTTTCCAAGAAAAGGATAGCAACTTCTTGGAGAAATGTGTGATTCCAGATCTAGGGCAAGAAAATACAAAATAAGCATGATTATCTCATTATACAAGAAAAGATGTTTCTTTATCAAAAGACGTAGCAGCCAATCTGGATAAACTCACCAGCCACAAATGGAATACTTAAACCATCAGTAAAGATAAAAATTGCCTTGGCTAGAAAATCAAATATGCTTAAATTTGTGATTTTTATAAGGGTGCTTTAAAAAAAAAGCTATTGTTCATTTTAGAGGTTAAGAAGTCATTTCATCACATGAATTAGTAAATAAAAGGAATGATGCAAGCAATTAACCCGCCTTTTCTTTATAAGTGGTACCACAGGAGAACCAAATCGTTGATGAAAGGACATGTCTTTTTCTAGAAATAATAAGTTTAGAAAGTCTCCAGGTTGTAAGATCTTATGAAAGAATGGATCTGGCACTGATCATCCATTGTTGATAGATTCACCTCCCACACAATTTCACCCTTGAGGTTGACGCATTAAAATAAGCAATAAAAATCAAAATTGAACTTGAATCTGATCAGGTCTTTAGGCAAGGGACAGAGACTATGGCAAATTAAGCCACAGAGATAAAAAATCAGGAAAATCCAGAATGCAGAAAACTCCAGAGTAGAGAAGAACTGAATTCTCCAACAACAACAAAAAAGTGGCCAGGTAGGGTCACATGGAGCACAAGAGGCCTAAGAGACATATGTCTTGACGTAAGGGCTTTATTTAGATCCAAATTCAAATTTATCTATTAACTAATTAATAAACAACTAAATTGGAATAAAAACTGGAGTAAATTTCCAAGGGGTTGAGGAAATGTGAACCTGACTAGATATTTGATGATATTAAGAAATTACTACAAGTGTGATTCAGGTATTTGTAGCTATGTCTTTAAATATCAGTCCTTAAGTATTAGAGAATTTTACTGATATATTTACAGATGAAGTAATATTCCATTTGGGATTAGCTTCAAAATAATTTAGGGAAAGGAAATAAAACTGGTTATGAATTGATAATTATTGAAGCTGAGATATAGGAACTATTTTCTCTATTTTTGTATATGTGTAATTTTTATGGAGCAAAAACTTTTAAAAAGACTATAAAGACTCACTCAATGAGTGGTACTACAAAATCAAGTAATATTTTCCTCATCCAAATTTCCACAAACTTTAACTCCTGTGACTAAACTGGCGGACTGGGTTAGAGACAGGGAGAAGCAGATGGTTTGGAAATATATTTCAAGCTTTGAAAAGCAAGAATTTGTAACACATACAAGAGATGGATGAATACTTACAAGGCCAGGAAAAACACCACTTAAGGCTCTGGAAACAACACAAAAAATTTTATCAGCTTTTCTAAGCAAAATATTTACTAATAATAAACTAATTATTAACATATAATTAAGCCTTCCTCTATAAGAATTATAATAACAGCATAATAATGATAACTAATGTTCATTGAATGCTTTATAAGCCATCTTATCTCATTTAATCATCCCAACAGCATGATGAATTAGGTACATGAAGAGATAATTCTCAGTGGATCACTCTGAATTATCTGTACATCTTGCAAGCAGACTCTCTGAGAGTCTCTTCTTTCTGTCTGCTTTTTCAGTGAAGTTTGACCAGAGAATAACCCTCAAAAACAAAGACTGTGTCTTCCTTTTGAAGCAAGCGACAGGTTTGTTTGCTGTCTAGTTTAATAGATATAAACTCTTTTTTGGTATTGCATGTTTGATTTTAAACAGTATTCTTTTTTGTTGGATGCATACAAGATGTATTTCAACTATGTTATATGTTAAATCAACTTTGAAAGATGACAGTTGAGAGTTGGCCACAATTCACTGCATTTTTTTCTACGAAATTTTGTCTACTGTACACATCAAGGCAGGCAGTCTTCGGCTTCAACACAAATGCAGAACTCAACACAACTATAAGGTAGTTCACATAGATTTAGGAAACATGTCTGACCCCACCATGATTCTGAGCATCTCAGGAAGTGTAAAAGAGAAAAAATGAAACAAAACACCTCAACAGAGAACACGTCTCTCTTTAGAGTTTTGAAAATCCTTCTTTTCAGTAGGTACCAACCACATTGATATATGTAAGAATTTAGTAATTGTTATTAGAGGGGAGCACTCTATATTTTGGAATTTCCTAGGTGGCTCAGAGATAAAAAATCAGCCCTCCAATCCAGGAGACACAGCAGATGTGAGTGTGATCCCTAGGTCAGGAAGATCCCATGGAGGAGAAAGTGGCAACCTACTCCAGTATCCTTACCTAACCCTAACCCTAACCCTAACTCTAACCCTAAGCCTAACCCTAACCCTAACTGATGGTGTCTGGAAAAATCCCATGGACAGAGGATCCTGGAGAGCTGCAGTCCATGAGGTTGCAAAAAATCAGCCATGACTGAGCATACGCACACACATGTTCACTCTGTATTTTAGAATTAGCAAAAGGACACCAGGATGGGAGTCCAACAGAAAGGACTGTTAAAGGAAAAAGAGAAGACTTTTTACTGAACTGTAATTGCTTTAACTAAAGATTATTTCTAAAATTCTATTTAAATGAATTAAAATTTTTTTCTACTTCATGATAGATAATTCCATATTGGAAGTAAGTTTCAAGGCTAAGAAGTTATTACTATCTTTACTGGAACAAAATCTTTAATATGACACTGAAAAAATTAATAATAAATGAAGGTAAGATGTTAACTTTAGTGGTTCTGAAACAAGATCAGGGTAATGAGTATATCCTCGGAGAGGAAATAACAAGCACAGATCAGGATTTTAATTACCTCCACATGTTACCCTATTGTGACTTTAAAAAATAATCTTTCCTGAAATGTTCAGACAGTTGTTCTCAGTTCTCTTCATTTGGGGTGAGGAGTGAGAGGGTTTTGCCTGAACTTTATTTTCAGAAAATCTCATGTAACAAGATATGTTGATTATATTTTCAGGTACTGTACTATTACTATATACTAGATATTCATTGAATCATTTAAGCATCAAAATAATCAAGACTGGCAACCCTACTATATCAATTTTTCAAATGAAGAGATGGTGACACAGAAGAGCAACTTGTCAAAGGTCACATGCTAATTGGCAGCAGGGTTGGAATTTAAATTCAAGTAGCATAGTTCCAGAATCTACTAGACTTGACAGTCTGCTCTAGTATCTTCTGGTATCTCATACTCGTATATACATTGGTGCATAAAAAATTGTCTGTACAATTTCGAAAAGTTTCTCTTGACTCATTCAAGATTAAAAATCTTTATTCTAGAAATAATTTGGCAACATTTGCTATTTTAGAATATTTGAAAAATATAATGCCATAATTAGAATCTCAGTTCAGTTCAGTTCAGTCACTCAGTCTTCTCCGACTCTGCAACCCCATGAATCACAGCACGCCAGGCCTCCCTGTCCATCACCAATTCCCAGAGTCTACCCAAACTCATGTCCATCAAGTGATGCCACTCAGTCATCTCATCCTCTGTCGTCCCCTTCTCCTCCTGCCCCCAATCCTTCCCAGCATTATGGTCTTTTCCAATGAGTCACCTCTTTGCATGATGTGGCCAAAGTATTGGAGTTTCAACTTCAGCATCAGTCCTTCCAATGAACACCCAGGACTGATCTTTAGGATGGATCTAGTTCTATCTAAAAGAAAGAACTGAGGGGGGGAAAAGAGTTGAATAGTACATGGTTTGCATTCTGCTTCAAATATAGAAAAAATATCAAGATGGAGTAACTTCTCCTTAAGAACCAAATCTTCAGAATTTCTAGGTACCATTTATTTCTCTTATATTAAAGAAAATACACACATTTAATCTGTCTTCATGTCAGAATTTTCCCAGTATCTTCAACATGTATGTCCAGTGACCTTTCTTTCCCTTAATGTTAATACACTGGATATTTTCACCTTCTGGTAATGTCAGGTGAGCTGGTCAAAGCATGCTGGGAATATCTTAGTGATGGTGTGACTTGGTAGTTGCATTAAATTTTTACTATAGTTTCACTTAAAATTTTAGAGTGAAAAAATACATATTTCTCCACAAACAACTAGACTCATGTTAATTGCCCTCTGACTTCATCTTATCACACTCTCTTTTACTCTCATACTGTGGCCAAGTTGGCCTTATTTTATTAATAGCTCCTTAAATATACCAACCTTATTTCCTTCCAATGGGTTTTCTACTTGAGCTCACTTTTCAGTAAGTCTTCCTTCTCATTGTTCAGAACTAAGCTCAAAAGTCAACCCAGAGAAAGCTTTCTCTAGTACATATACATTAGAATAAGACCCTTTAGGACAGGGACTTTGGGAACTTTGCCTATCTCATTAACTTCTGGTCACCTGTATGGAGAACAAAGGCTGGTACATAGTATTTGTTGAATAAATAAATAATCTGCGTGTTTGGTTAGATCACATCTAGCTCCAAACCTAATTAGTCTATATGGGCAGCTCAGAAGTTATAGGAGGATAAAAACATAAATAAATCAACAATAATATAATTATTATATTATATATAATATATATGAAAGAAGGTTGTTGATTATTTGCTATTTAATAGATAGCATTATTGACTCAATGGACATGAACTAGAGCAAAGTTGGGGAGATAGTGAAGGACAGGGAAGCCTGGAGTGCTGCAGTCCATGGGGTTGCAAAGAGTTGGACATGACTTTGTGACTGAACAGCAACAATATAAATAATTAATCAATAACAATAAATTAAACAACAAATGATCAACAACATTCTCCATCTGCTTTGCCACTTCCAAGAACACCTAAGGGTTAGAACATATGGCAGTATAACTTAAAATTTTGTCCTTTCATTTCTGCTCTTTGAAAAAATAATTAATGCACATCCATTGATCCAACTTTATTGCCCAAAGCAATTAAACATTTGCACTTATGAAAAACTTGAACACTAAAGGCACATCAATTAGGTAAAATTTTCCCCACAAAGAACAGATTTTCCTCAGGCATAGTTTTTAAAAGATAACTAAAGCAATGTCTCCACTGATATGAAACAGCAGGAAATAAGTATTAGATTTGTGTTCATCGTAAGTGAGTGGAGGGGAGATTGCTTGTGGTTTGGTTTTTGGGGTCCCCACAGGAATAAAAGCAAATATCACATCACAGTTGCCTAATCTTCATACTGTGGGAATTAATAGGAGAGCTGAAAAGTCACTGGGTAGAGTGCATAGCTTCAGTCACATGCTCTTGTATATAAGGATACATTGTTTTAAAACATGGCATGCAGACTTCTCTTTTCGTTTTGCAAATGGTCAGTTCCCATATTTATCTTATTCTGCTTTATTTTAAATAGTAGTCTCATAGCCTAATGCATCTGGCATCCAACTACAAGTTGACAAAGTATATATAATGACTCTTGAAATGGCTCTCAAGAAAAATTCTGTCATCCTACAATCATCTTATTCATGCTGAAGGCATACTACTGTCTTTGGGGAATATTCAAATTTGTGAAACATGCAAAAAAGAAATGAAACGACACTTTTGAGAAACTACTGCTCAGGGAACAATTACTTATTACAGCATTTACCCTAATGGAAAATAACAAAGGGTTTTACCTTTTTAAAAAATTAACCAAACAGTGTATTTTCCCAGCACTAACATTTCTGGTCTAGTTAATCTATCAAAATAGGGGTTTGACAAGAGTTAATATGTTTGGATAATTTGTTTTTATAAATTACAGAAAGAGTTTGTAAATTCTCGATTTTAATATTCTAAAAATTCATTTATAGCTTTCACTAAGTTTCTAGTTAATATTCTAGAATGATACCATAATATAATAAACATCTAAGGAATCATTAAAGTAGATATACAATGATAAAAATCTTCATTTTATAATTAATTTCATGCTAATTTCATCTTAGATTTCTATCATCAACCTTTCGTTTCCATTCCCTACTTGTTTTACTTCCTGAAAACTTGGATCATGTGCCTCTAAATATACTGTAGAGTTAGTAAAATACAACAACAAGTTTAAAATGTTTTGTGTGTGTGCTCAGTTGTGTCCAATTCTTTGTGACCTTATGGACTGTAGCTGCTAGGTTTCTCTGTCTGTGGGATTTCCCAGGCAAGAATACTGGAGAGGGTTGCCATTTCCTCCTTCAGGGGATCTTCCCGACCCAGGGATCAAACCCACGTCTCCTGTACTGGCAGGTGGGTTCTTTACCACTGAGTCACCTGAGAAGCCCCGTTAAAAATGTCACAACCAACCAAATTGGACTTGGATAGGTTCTTCTTTGCTTACCTTTATAGCCAAGACAGTTAGAAAAAAACATTGAAAATGACAATCTGTTTTAAAGGCATTATTTATTAATGAGTAGTATTGATATCACCACTGGAAGAGAAAATAATAAGGATGCTTTGCATTTATACAGCATATTATAATTTAAAATATCTATAATAGTAAAATTTCTCATTTGAATATGGTCCCATAGGATGGGCAGGACACATATTACAACCTCAATTTAAAAGATGGAAAAACTGAAGTATGGGATACATAAATAATCTGTGAAAGGCTGCATTGTAAAGTCTGGAAAATTATAAAGTCTGCACTAGGACCCAAGAGTTCACTTTCTTATACTCATGTGTTTTGGTCCTCAATTATGTAACAATTTTTTACTTATAATTTTAACAAGTTAAACACCAACAAGCAATTTATCTTCCATGTAACATTAAATAAATATACACAATCAAAGATGCCAAGTATGCCAGTTGTTAAAGTGATAATTTTAGTTTGCAATGCCATTGCTTGATGGTATTTATAAGGCAGAGGTTTGAAATGACCCTTTAAAATCTGCAACATTTTGAAATATATATTCAGCTGTCTACAAACCTATTGATTTAAAATGATCATAATTTTTAATATTGCCTAATTTATCTATATTTATTGCAACATGAATAATAATTAAACTGAAAAATATAATGTACTAGATAAGGTATCTTTTTAAAACCTCTTACTGGGATCCTATTGGGACTGGCATATAATTGAAAACACTTAACAGAATATTTCAGGGAATGTTGCCAAGGAGTGAATCAGAGCATCGCATTTCATTTTTAAATGCCAGACAAAAGTCGCTAAAATGACGGTAACGGTGGTTAAAAGAAGGAAGGAAATTGGGCTGGGGGAAGGCATAATTTACATAAGGTGCTTTTTATCTAAAATTTTCTTTCTTTGTTGAATTTGACAATTTACCAGAGCCTTTTCAGAAGTGTCTGACATCCCTTTTAATTAAGCAGCAAGCAATAAGAAGTGACAGGCAATGTGTTTCCAGAGTGTTAATGCAGATCGTGGGTGAATTCACCCCCTCAAGAAGAGCTCTAATTCTGAGGAAAGCATTTAGGTCTGTCTCATATAGAACCTGAACATTGAATAAAACTGCAAAGATATATTTATTCATTTAGATTAAATCTCTCTCATTTCCAGCTTAAATAAGCAATATCTTTTTATACTACAGAAGAGCCTCACATTTTTGTCAAAGTTAAGGAGGATGTCATGTATTTCCACTGCAATTACTTAGAAGTGACATCCGGTGATATTAAGGCATATTAAGCCTAGAGAACACTTATGCCTAAACAGTAACACCAATCCTGTAAAGAAGGCATGCATTTACAAGGTTAGATAAGTGCCTTTAAATGTTTGCTCCTGAATTGGTAAAATATACCAGATTATAGGCAGAAAGAAAACCCCATAGACTATCTCTACTTGTGGAATTTGTTCAACAGGATTTGCTCCTGTTACAGTTCATTCTCTCAGTAAGGCTATTAGCAGTTTGTATTTGTCCTTAGATTCCTTCTCAGTGTCCATTGCTCCCAGTTTAACACTTCAATCGGCTTCCCTTTAGTCTCTTACTTTTGTTTTTCTGTACACAACATCACCCATCACCAATTTTTCTCATGTGCATATTGAAATAGAACTATGTGCATATGTGCATATGAAGAAAGAACTAGAACTCCATTGAGAAGGGAGACAGCAAAACATGCAGTCTAGAAACATGAAATTATAGTAAGTCCTCTGCATCCACGGGTTCCACATCTTCAGACTCAACTGTGAATCAAAAATACTCAAAAAAAGTGTCAGAGAGTTAAAAAAAATAACATTTGAATCTGTTGCAAGCCAGCAACCATTTGCATAGCATTTATATTGTATTTATAACTATTGTATAGCATTGACATTGTCAGTCAGTCCGTTCAGTTGCTCAGTTGTGTCTGACTCTTTGCAACCCCATGGACTGCAACATGCCAGGCTTCCCTGTCCATCTCCAACTCCTGGAGTTTGTTCAAACACATGTCCATCGAGGCAGTAATGCCATCCAACCATCTCATACTCTGTCGTCCCCTTCTCCTTCTGACTTCAATTTTTCCCAGCAACAGGGTCTTTTCAAATGAGTCAGTTCTTCACATCAGCTGGCCATAGTATTGGTGTTTCAGCTTCATCATCAGTCCTTGCAATGAATATTCAGGACTGATCTCCTTTAGGATTGACTTGTTTGATCTCCTCTCAAGAGTCTTCTCCAACACCACAGTTCAAAAGCATCAATTCTTCAGCACTCAGCCTTCTTTATGGTCCAACTCACATCCATACACGACTACTGGAAAAACCATAGCTTTGCCTAGATGGACCTTTGTCGGCAAAGTAATGTCTCTGCTTTTTAATATGCTGTCTAGGTTGGTCATAGCTTTTCTTTCAAGGAGCAAGCATCTTTTAATTTCATGTGATTAAAATTATCTGCAGTGATTAGGAGTCCAAGAAAATAAAGTCTGTCACTGTTTCCATTATTTCCCCATCTATTTGCAATGAAGTGATGGGACTGGATGCTATGATCTTAGTTTTTTAAATGCTGAGTTTTAAGTCAGCTTTTTCACTCTCCTCTTTCACTTTCAAGACGCTCTTTAGTTCATCTTCGCTTTCTGCCATAAGGGTGGTGTCATCTGCATATCTGAGGTTATTGATATTTCTTCCGGCTATCTTGATTCCAGCTTGTGCTTCATCCAGTCCAGCATTTTGTGTGATATACTCTGCATATAAGTTAAATAAGCAGGGCAACAAAATACAGCCTTGATGCATTCCTTTCCCAATTTGGAATCAGTCTGTTGTTCCATGTCCGGTTCTAACTGCTGCTTCTTGACCCGTATACAGATTTTTCAAGAAGCAGGTCAGGTAGTCTAGTATTCCCATCTCTTGAAGAATTTTCCACAGTTTGTTGTGATCGACACAGTCAAAGGCTTTAGCATAGTCAATAAAGCAGAAGTAGGTGTTTCTCTGGAACTCTTTTGCTTTTCCTATGATCCAACAGATGTTGACAATTTGATCTCTGGCTCCTCTGCCTTTTCTAAATCCAGTTCAAATTTACACTGTATTAGGTATATAAGTGGGCATCTCTGGTGGCTCAGACAGTAAAAAATCCACCTGCAATGCAGGAGACCTGGTTTTGATCCGTGGGATGAGAAGATCCCCCTGGAGGAGGGCATAGCAACCCACTCCAGTTTTCTTGCCTGGAGAATCCCCATGGACAGAGGCGCCTGGCAGGCTACAGTCCATGGGGTCACAAAGAGTCAGACATGACTGAGCAGCTAAGCACAGCACACCACAGGTACATAAGTAATCTAGAGATGACTTGAGGTGTGCAAGAGGGTGTATGTAAAGTGAAAGAAAGTGTTAGTCACTCAATCTTGTCCAACTGTTTTCCTACCCCAAGGACTGTAGCCCGCCAGGCACCACCATCCACGGGATTTCCCAGGCAAGAATACTGGAGTGGATTGCCATTCCTTCTCCAGAGGATTTTCCTGACCCAGAGGCTGAACAGAGGCCTCCTGGATTGCAGGCAGATTCTTTACCGTCTGAGTCACCAGGAAAGCCCAAATACCACCAATATGAAAACAGTACACTATTTTATATAAGGAACTTGCACATCCTTAGGTTTTAGAACTTGTACTGGAATCAGTCTCCTGAGGATATAGAGGGATGGCTATAGTTGTTTCAATATCTTCTCATATTAAGTTCCCATGATAATTGACCAGCCATATGCAATTCAGTTTCAATGTTTTTTTCTGTATAATTACAATATCTTCTCTTAGTAGTACAATTTTGAAGGGATTTCTTGTCACCAGAAAAGACTGGCTAAGAGTGCTGGGCTGTTTTAAATATCGGTCTACAGAATGGTCCATCTGGATGCTGAGAAACATTCCAACTTGGCTGAGCTAGAATACTCACCACCTTTGCTGTTATCCATTAACCTAAGCCTGTTTTGGTTACTCTTGAAGCTTCAGAGAACTGGAGTTTCTGAAGGACTATTCACTCTGGGTAATTTTCTTTGAGTTCAACAGGAGATTTGAATTATGCCCTAACTTAAATAGACACCATTAATTTAACCTTTGGTTGAAAGAAATTATCCAAAGGTGGAGCAAATTGTCAAATTGTTGGTGTTGCTGACTACTATCCATCCTAGCCTAAAATGAAATTAGTGACACAAAACTCACAAGGATTTTTGAGTGGAAGCTTCCACCTCAGACTGTCAGGATGGATATTTGCTCTGGGGTGGTTTGACTTCCATGCAGCTTCAGCTGTTCATTTCACCATGCTCCATGAAATTTTCAGCTTTCCTGAATACATTGGGGAAGTAGGAATTAAAGAAGTTGCTCTACTTTCTGCCCATAAAAGAGTCCTTCCTCTCATAATGAGAGTCCTAGGTACATGCCTGCTCAAAGCCACAGACTCAGGCATTCTAGATACGAATGGAGAAAAACACAAGGGTTTATCCATCCATCAGGCTCTGCTGTAGACCTCATTCTTAAAATACTAGATGCCTCCCATTTAGTCATTTAAGTTCTTCATGTCATATATTCCTAAAGTGGAAACATGTGTATTATCAAGTGTGAAGCAGATTGCCAGCCCAGGTTGGATGCATGAGACAAGTGCTCAGGGCTGGTGCACTGGGAAGACCCAGAGGGATGGGATGGGGAGGAAGGTGCAAGGGGGGATCAGGATGGGGAACACGTGTAAATCCATGGCTGATTCATGTCAATGTATGGCAAAAACCACTATAATACTGTAAAGTAATTAGCCTCCAACTAATAAAAATAAATGGAAAAAAAAGAAAAAAAGAAAATCACCAACTGCATCAAGGAATCTTTTCCTTCAGCTACCAGCTGTAGAATTCACCCACTTTCCTATTGTTATTGGGTTGTATATGGCTAAGCAAAGAATATTTAACTTTATATTTTCCTTTCAAGAAGGGCAGTCTTACAAGGAGACACCATATTATATCCCTTAGACAGTCAATAACAAGTGTTGTCTGGGATGTGAAAAAATTAAAACCTTCATAACATTGCTATAATACCTTCATAACATTGTAAAATAAAGTAGTCACTCTGGGAAAAAAATTAACAATTACTCAAAATTTAGCCTAAATTTACCATGTGGCCCAGCAATTCCACCTGGGTATAGTAAACCTAAGAGACATGCAAACACATACCCACACAAAAACTATTATACAAATGTTCACAGCAGCATTACTCATAATAGATAAAAAGTGGAGACAATCCAAACGTCCATCAACTGAAGAATGGACAAATAAAATGCAAAGGAGGCATAGACATAAAATATAGACTTTTGGACACAGTGAGGAAAGGAGATTGTAGGATGATTTGGGAGAGTAGCATATATGTTGCTACATATAAAACAGGCAGCCAGTGGGAATTTTCTTTATGACTTAGAACTCAAATCTGGTGCTCTGGAACAACCTAAAGGGATGGGATGGGTGGGAGGTGGGAGGGACGTTTAAGAGGGAAGGGACATATCTATACCTATGGCTGATTCATGTTGATGTGGCAGAAACCAACACAATATGTAAAACAATTATCCTCTCATTAAAAATAAAATAAATGCAGTATACCCATACAGTTGAATATTATTGGGCAGCAAAAAGGAATGAAATACAGATACAAACCACAACTCAGGTGAACCTTGAAAACACCACAGTAAATGAGAGAAAACAGGCACAAAAGACCACATATTATATGATTCAATTTGTGTGTAATGCCCAAATTAGAAGACAGAGTTTATAGAGACAGTAAATTACGGATTATATAAGGCTGGGGCAGGGGAAGGATGGGAAGTGACTAATGGTCATGAGGATATTATTGTGGAGATAAAATGTTTCTTGGCTGCATTTCTAAGTGTCCCTGCTGTCATGCTGGGTCAGCGTTGGATGGGAGGAACGTCAGGGGTTTGTCTCATCACCATTGCATGCACGTGAGACATGGTGGTATTTGAGGATCTATGTTTCTGGTTGAGGATGGAGAATTCCATAATTTGGGTCAAGTCATTTTAATCTGCTTATCCTAAACTGTACTTTTTGAAAAGATTATTTTACGATTGAAGAATAGACTGAAGAGAATGGAGAATGGCAGCAAGAAATCTCACTGGAAATCTGCAGTGATTGCTAGGTGAGAAATTAAGACCTCAACCAAGATACTCATGTTGATGAGAAACATTTTGTAGACAAACCAATAAAACTTGATAATGACCTAAAAGAAGAAAGTTTAAGAAAGAAAAAAATCAAATCTTACTTGTGTCTTGAAATATAGGAACATTGGATAGACAGATATTTTACTAGTGAATCGCAACAGTATATCTTAAATACAATCATTCAGCTTATAGGATACATAATTCAAAAAAAAAAGTGTGTGTGTGTGTGTAGATGTCTAAATATCTGTATGCAAGCATAAATAGTTTTAAATATATTTTAACATATATGTTCATATTATATTTTATATATAATAAAATAGGGCTTCCCTGGTGGCTCAATAGTAAAGAATCTGCCCACCAATGTGGGAGACACGGGTTTGATCCCTGGGTCAGGAAAGTCCCCTGGAAAAGGAAACGGCAACCTGCTCCAGTGTTCTTACCTGGGAAATTCCATGGACAGAGGAGCCTGGCAGGCTACAGTCTATGGGGCTGCAAAAGAGTCAGATAAGACTAAACAACAACAACATAATAAAATAGATCTTATTATATATGTTACATAATATACCAGGTTATCGGGCTTCCTTGGTGGCTCAGCAGTAAAGAATCCGCCTTCAACGCATGAGCCACAGGAGACAAGCGTTCGATCCCTGAGTTGGGAAGATCCCCTGGAAGAGGGCATGACAACCTACTCAGGTATTCTTGCCTGGAAAATCCCATGGATGGAGTCTGGCTGGCTGCCATCTATAGCATTGCAGAGTTGAACATGACAGAAGCGATTTAGCATGCATGCACACATACCAACTATATAACATATTAAAAAGTATATACTAATAAATATAACTATATAAAAATACATTAAGTGTATTGTTACTGTTGGGAACTGGGCAGGTGTCAGATCATTCATCGTCATTAATCCCTTCCCCAGCCTGTAAGAGGTTTTGACTCAAAGTCTTTCAGACACCACAAAAATGGCCACACCCTGAAAGTCAGCTCTATTTAGGAACTTGCAGCTGGAAAGTGGTTTGGTATTTGATCTTCATGAAGGTGTGTTCAACTACAAAGAAGTGATCTTCTGACTCAGTTGGCTTTGCACTCAATGGGGAGGATGTGTCTGGTATGTTCTTGTTTATTTAGGTAAAGCTGCATAATCCAATAAAGACCCAATGAAATACAGCAGATGTACAAACTTCCTGCCTTTGAGGAGAAATATCTCAGTCTCTAAATTATGAAAGATAAGAACATATGGGAGAGAGGAAATTCTCTTGAAGTTTCTCTTGTGAGAGACAGGTTTTCCAGAGTGATTGGGTTGTTTCAATCAGATCCAAGTGTTTTCAAAGGGCTGTTACTGGCCATTTACAACTGGAAAGGAAGAAAAACGGATAGGTGTTGCATTTCTACATGTTAAGTAATGTAGAAGAATTATCAGACATACATTATCTGTTCTTATTATAGCCTTGCTAATAAATCATTTTATACCAAATTTCTAGACATAAAAGTGAAGCCCCTGAGTAAGCAACTCACATAAGCCCAGACAGCTAGAAAGTGGAGAATTGGAATGGATATTCAGGTCTGTTAGCCTTCAAGATCCTTTTTTTCCCTCTACATCATGCAACCAAGAGATGATAAGCCACCCTGATGAAGAGACACAGAGATTCTAAAGTTATATCTTTAATGATATAAAATTTTTATATTTAGATAGTCCAGGTTTAATTTTTCAGAGCCTCAAAACCATAGTAACATAGGAAACCCAACTCTCCTGAAACATCGTCTCTATTTTTAAAGATGTGAGTTTCTTTAATCATAAGCAAGAGACTGCCTTTGTAGCTGTTTATAACTATGCTCTCTAAATACCTTATTGTACAAGTGAGAGAAGCAGGCAAGATAGACCATTGGTTTCAAACCCAGAAAAAAGGCTTAAACAGTATTGCTTAATATGTCAGTACACCTGAAAGTCAAAAAACATACCTGGAGGCAGGTCAAGCCTTGTAAATCAATTAGGTGTCTGATGAATAAATACTTAGGTCTTTTATGTAATAGGCACTGGGCTTAATATATGAGTTATATACCACATTATTAACATTGTCAAATATTATATACTCTATTGATCAACTCAAAGGGCAACTGTGATATATACACACATAAGTGAGCACGCACACACATGCTATAAGATTGCATAGGCAGTAACTGCATACTTATAGCATTTGATGTGAATCACTCATGGCAGAGTAGGGATCATTTCAAGGTACCTGATGAGGCAAGACATCAAAGAAGCAGTCTTTTTAACCTGCCCGTGAAGGGTTTCCTTGGTGGCTCAAGATGGTAAAGAATCTACCTACAATGCAGGAGACATGGGTTTGACCCCTGGGTCAGAAAGATCCCCTGGAGGAGGGGGTCAATCCACTCCAATATTCTTGCCTGGAGAATCCCATGGACTGAGGAGCCTGGTGGGCTACAGGCCATAAGCTTGTGAAGAGTTGGATATGACTGAAGTGACTAACACACACACAAGGGAACACTTAATAAAATTAACAAGGTTTACTTATTTATTTTTCAACTGTTCAACTTGGGTAAATACTCCTAGAGTTTGGTTTTCTTTATCTTATTTTCCCCTATCCAACTGTCATTTTATATACTGTATATCACTCCAGTGAAAATTATGCTACAGAATCTCCCATTCTTTGTCCATCTCTATAAAAAATATTTTCATGATAATCCCTGTTATGACTTCCTTTAGCCCTCATTTTATCACTCCAGTTCTTGCTATAGAATTAAAGGAATAAAAAAGCCCTGGAAAGGTCATTAATTTTTTTTTCCTTACCTCTGCCACCCACTTTCAAGTTAGACCACACACATAAATCATCCCCGACTTTTTCTTCATCACGTTGTGGTTTCTATTCATATCTACTCTACCCTAAGGGAGTAATTTTGCTACAGGTGGGCAAATTCAGAACTAATGGCATTACCCTGTGTTTTCAGGGAAACTTTTGAGGGCAAAATAGCACCATTAGCATTGCCAGTTTCACATGACTCTTTGTCAGTGATCAAGTTTAATTATTTCCTGTCCCATTATTGAAAACTCAGGAATCAGCTTCTTATTAACAGTTCATGTTCAGATTGAATTATCTCATGTTAAATTTCTTAAACTGTTCCTATAATAGGCTTTCCCCTCTTTTTTAAAAACAATAACCCCAAGGTGAAAACCTGCTATTTCATTGTTACTAGGTCATGAGCTCTAATTAAACTCTGTGACATCATGAGAAAAATAAAGTTAGTCAGTTCAATTTAGAAAATAAAGGCAGTCATATAAGATTGCAGTATATAAACTTGCTTGGAATTTTCACTATCCATTGGTTGACTTAATAACTATGAGGAGTAACAAAACCTCTGGTTTAAAAAAATTCCTGAAAACTCAAAATACTGACTTGAGATTGGCTATATGCTTTTTAAGCATTATATTTTCATCAGCTGATGTGTGAAGGATTAAGAAGAGGGTGATGGTATGTTTTATTTCAGACCACCTCTTAAACTTTTCTCAAGAAACCCTTCTGCTATATGCAGCATCTGTTGTACTTCAGAATTTGTGTAAATATGGCAATGTAACCCTATGAGATTCTTCAAGAATTTTCCTCAATTTATCATTATATCCATATGGAGTAGAGGGCAGGACTTTCCCAGTTTGTGGAAGATACAGTTCAATGCAAATGATGCTAGGAATGAAGTTATTCAAAAATTCTCTCTTACTGAAGTCTGAAGTCACATCATTTATTTGAGTTTAGGCTCTTCACCCATCAATGTTTAAAAGAACAGAGTTCAACTCCTAACTCTTGGGTGTGAATGAAGTTTCTCACCTGTTTTACCCCTTGTGAGGAGAGGGTAGAGCAAAGTTACAGTAATAGTCTTTCATGCTTTCTCTGAGTTTTAAAAATAGTGTAAAGAGATCCATTCATTGAACAAGTAAGTCTTTGGCTCCCCCTGTGCTGCAGTGTCCCAGGCATTGCAGATGTAAAGAAGACAGGAAAAAAAAAAAAAAAAAAAAACAGTTGAAGTCCTCTAGAAAGAAGACAATATAATAATTGATTATTGTGCACACAGACTGTAGGGGAAATACCTGTCAGCCACTGTGATCAAAGTATAAGCATGGTATTTGAGAGCAGGGAAGGATGTGTATAACTCCTGGCTGGAGATATCAGAAAAGGCTGACATTGAGTAGGAATTATTTAAACCAAGTCTTGGAAAAGATGGAGGAGTGCATCAAGCACTAAGATGAGGAAGAGCTTTGCAGGCCTAGGAATCAGCATTCCAAATGATGAGGACTAAAGTACAGCTGAGGAACCAGACTGGATCATCACTGCAGGTAAAAGGACCATGCTATGAATTGATGGGAGGTTCCATGGAGAGAATTGTTCTGAATCTGATCATGACAGGTTAAGAGTCTGTACCTTATCCTGTAGATCACCAGGTCTCATAAGAAGAATTCCCATGTGCCCCATCTTGCCACAGACAGATCCCTATTAATGCATAACTCCAGTGGAACTAACTTCAACTTCAGCTCATTTTCTCTTTCTTAATCCAAACATGTCTGCAACCCAGGGAGTGGGGGCAAACAAAAGGATAGTCTAGAATCCTTTCATATTCATTTAAAAAAACTCAAAATTCAGTTCTTTAATTTCCAGGGAGACCTAGCTATGTCTCTAGAATAGACAAACATAGAACAGCTCTCCTCGTTATCAAGATCACCTGGTTAAGACTACTCTTTGAGACAGTGAGAAGCAATCAAAGGATTATATAAAGCAAGTGACATGTTCAGTTTGCATCCCAGTGCAATTGTTCTATTTATAAAGAAGGGGATGAACTGAAGGAGGTAAAGGAGGAGAGGAGATAGAGTGTACTAGAGGTTATTACAATAGTTTCTAAAAGGAATTGAAGTTATGCTCGTTTGAAGAGAGAGAACAGACAGATGCATGGGGAGTGGGATGGGGGCAGAGGATGAGTTGGTGAAATTGCATCACCAACTCAACGGACATGAACTTGAGCCAACTCTGGGAGACAGTGAAGGACTGGGAAGCCTGGCATGCTGCAGCTCAAGGATCGCAAAGAGTTGGACATGACTCAGCCACTGAGAAACGAACAAATAGTGCCTTAGGCAACACTTCTTAATAAGCAGCCCCCAGTAATGAATAACCATGGGATATCATGCTGAAGCTCTATTTCCACTAGTTGTACCTTCATGGGTTCCTGTCAAAAGATGGAATAAAAATAATGAGTAAATAACAATACTTCCTTTATCATTCATATATAGCTTTTAAAATAAATAACCAAAAATAGAGCCATATAAAAGAAAAGAATGCAGAATTGTATGGAAATGTAATCTGAGTGAGTCCTGATTTCCAACTTTTGTAAGACCTACTTAAAGTTATTAGTGTGAAGAAATATGCTCAATAGACCTACAGTTCATTTTCATTGAAATATAGTTTGGGTTTAAGGTTGTTCTTTTGATCTGTAGTTGGTATCTGTCTCCATAGCAATGGTACTTGTTCACAAATATTCTTGCCACAAGCTTATCTGATTTTAGTATCTGCAATTATAAGGTTCCTCTTGACCATTCTTCATTTCTCCTTGGTACAAAACTTTGTTTTCTTTAGCATTCAGGAACATGCTAATTCTAGAATCTGGTGATTTGCTAGTTTCTTTGCAAGGGTGCTTTTAACCTATGATTATTTCCCTTGTTTTCCCCGTCTAGGTCTCTCTTACAATCCTCTTACTTGCCAAATTTTTGTTGATCTGCGGATGTTTCATGTTATATCAGTTTGAAAATAGAAACCCCCCCCAAAAAAAAGAAAGAAAATAGAAACCTCTCCCAGTTATTTGAACAAAGGGAATTAAATATTTTTAAAAGTTAACTAGATATAAAGTTGTTAACTAGGTAACTGAAAAGGTTAAGAGAACTGTAGAAATCAGCAAATGTTTTCTATAAAGGACCAGATAGTAAATAGTTTGGATTCTGTAGGTCATCATAATTAGTTGAGACTCTATAATTGGAGCAAGAAAGCAGGAGCTTCAGACAGAAGGATTGAGCCTAGGTTGTTCCAATAAAACTTTATTTACAAAAACAGGCAACATGTAGGATTCAGTCACAAGCTATAGTTTGCCAGCTCCTGCCCTAATTAAGGAGATAGCAATGATAGGAAGCAGTCTCCATTAGGATTGAGAAAACAAAAAGACAAAATTGGATTGCTATAATCTTGAAGTTTGGAAGAGGGGCCTCATGAGCCTGGAACCGAGTCGCCTGATAAGGGGGCCCCAGCTGGCTGCTAGGAGTGAGATCAAGTTGGTTCTGTCAACATCAGAAAAACTGCACACGAGGTTCAACTGAACCAAACGGCCACTCACCAGCTGAAGATGTGTTGCTGGGGAGATGCTTAGGACAAGGGGGTCAGCAAGCCCACAGGAAGTTCATGGAGAAACAAATAAGAACTCACAAGTATTCTTTTGTTTGCTTGTTTTGATGTTTTAGCGTTACTTTATATTTTTTAATTGGGGGTATAGTTGCTTTACAATATTAGATTATTTGCTGTTGGACAACAAAGTGATTCAACTATATGCGTACACATATCCCCCTCTCTCCTGAGCCTCCCTCCCACCCCTTCTCCTCATTCCACCCATCTAGGTCACCACAGAACAACAAGCTGAGCTCCCAGATGGCCAGAAGGCACATGAAAAGATGCTCAACACCACTAATTATTAGAGAACTGCACATCCAAACTACAGTGAGGTATCACCTCACACCAATCAAAATGGCCATCATCAAAAAATCTACAAACAATAAATGCTGGAGAGGGTGTGGAGGAAAGAGAACCCTCTTGCACTGTTGGTGGGAATGTAAGTTGATACAGACACTCAGTTCATTTTTTGCTTCTGTAGCCTTACATTCCTATCCACACTTTCTCTGCCCTTTATAGGCTGATCAATCTGGTAAAGCAGAAACCCAGTTTGCAGACACCTAGTGTAGACTTCACCACAGGCAGAAGAAGGGCAGGTATGGAGCTGAGACAGAATCACTTCGTTGGTACACATTGCCAACAGCCAATAGAGGACTTTTCCAGGTTGGAATTATGTCCAGACCCCTCCACCCACCATCAATCAACCAAATTTTGATAATATAAAGAACAAGCAGCAGTTTAGAGTCCATAAAATTTTCTAATATAGAAATATTGGCAGTGTAGAATCCATAAAATATGTATGTATGTACTTTGTATGTAACGCTATTTGTGCACATGAGTAAACATGTATATCATTGTAAGGTCGCAACTCTTCATTCTTGGAAAGAACAACAGTTTAATCTGAAAATATTTCTATTTCCTCTTAGGCATTAAAACAGGATCTCTTATTGAGCATTGCTTAAATCCCACAATACTAGTAGTTTCTGTTATCTAAATTCTTGATGGAAATAAAATGCTAGTAACTGTATGTCAGTTCTCAATTTGAAATGCAAAAGCCCTAGAGTGATTGCTTATGAGAATATTTAGTTCTGATTGATTGATCAGTTGATTGATTGGATGATTTATTGATTGACAAGTGATGAAGCATGCTGGAAAGAATCAGGCAGGGCTATTCTGAGAAACATTCTTTGAAGACATTTTAAAAATTAGTTTGTCACTCAAAAGAAAAATCTCTAGAATGATACACTGGATCTTTGTGCTCTGAACTGTCAAAATGGCTTCATGTGTGGATGACCTAAATGTCTGTTTATCCTTAGACAATAAATAGTATAGGACATATGAATTATGCTGATTTCAGTATGTAAATATCTACTAGTCTTGCATAAGAACAGAACTTCCTCTCAGCTCTACCACCTGTGCTATATTTTACAGTTTTGAAATTTTCTCCTTAGTTTGTTATTTCAACGTCTTGCACACTAGTTGGGCTACATTCCTCTCTTGAATAATGTTTTCTTAATGCAGCATACCTGTACAACATAATTGACACCCTTACTGTCACTATAGCAGAGGAAATGCCAAAGTTGGACTAAAACAAATCTTCAAGCCATCTATTATATTAGGTGCCTAGTGATGGCTTCCAGGTACCTATTTATATCTCCCCCTTTAAATATTTCATAGCTTCTCTATTACTGATAAGAGTTCATCCACAAGTTCCCCAGGGGGGCTTTTCATAATGTACATAGGATATCATTTCTGGTGTTGGGAATCACCATATATTATTTTTTATTGCAAAAGTTGATAGAATCTCAAGAAAAGTTACCTGGTGAAGAAATAATCAAGAAGACTCATAATGAGTCATTTGGTGCAATTCTGCACAAGATTTTTTTTTAATCATTGTGGAAAGTGTTGGATGCATCCTTCATATATTGTTCCTGGATTTTTTGAAACAGAATGCTCCTAATGTGTCTGCCGTAAGGAGACTGAGGATATTAATGCCTTAATATTTGCAAACCACTACATATAATTCTCACAGCAAAAAACAGCCTATCTCATTTGTAAAATGTAATCTCAAGAAATAGAACTACACACAGAATAAGCCAAGCCAGAAAAAAAAGTTTTACTTGCTACTACAAGAAGCCATTTTGCATGATTAACTAGCTACCAGATTGTTGATTTTTATTAACTCTCTGTCTGCTTGGCCACAGAAAAGATATTTTGATCCCAATGTCTTCTTTCAAGAAAAGCTGAGTGTGTCTTCCACAGGTGAGTGGTTTTTAAATCCCACAGAATTGACACATTTTTCAGTCTGGTCAGCACACATAAGTGCCCCAAATTATGAAGATTTGGGGGGCCATAATTTTCCCAGCTGGATGAAGTGGATAGTGTTAAGAGGCCTCATAGATCATACCATGTTGTCATTTATTATAATGGTTTAACATACTACAGAATTTGTGTTGTCAAGAATATGGGGTGGAGTGATTTATTGGCTAGGATTGATTGTGTTGCTAATAGTGCAGATGGCTTGAATTTTGGAAGGGGGGAATTTCCCACCACTGAGCATGAAGGAATAAATGCTGGGTTGCCAAGAGACAAAGGGACCTTCACTCAGAAAAGATTCATTTACCTGCCACGTGCGGACAACTTTCAAGAGGTAGTTTTTGTTTTCCTTCAAACTACACTTTAAACTCTTTCTCGTGCCTCAGGGAGCGGTGGACATTTTATATACCTGAAATGTTTTTCCACAATGGAGCCAACTTTTGTCAGCTCCCCCTCTGGGACAGCATGGGCAGGGCTTTCAGAGTTTCTCTTCGGTTTCTGCTACAAGTACCAAAACCATGAGCTTGCCTGGAAGGCTTTTTGCAGCTGAATGTCTGGAGCTCGACGTCTGCATTGACTTTCAGTGATTTTCTGTAGGCTAACACCTGGAAGCCATCACCTGCAGATGGCCAGCTGCGATGCGCTCTGCCCGGCACAGCAGTGCGGGTGCTAATGGAAAGGCATTGACCTGCCAGGTGAAACAAACAAGACAGACACCAGATTGTCTCATGCGATAACGACACTGCCTGTCTGGATCTGATCACCACGACTATTCAAAAATTCAGATGAGACTATACGAGTAAGAGGAGGAAAAAAAAAATCCATGAATGATAAATAACTCAATTTTGCTCTTTTCTTCCGAAATGATACAATGACAAGTCACCCTGCCTCTCTCTCGTTCTGATTTCTACTCAAAAGTAGGGTTTTGGAAACCAGGACCTCAGTCTTTCTCATCCTCAATTGACAGTCCTCTGGCGCTGGATGCTTACCCTTGCTAGCTCTTCCCAAATTACTGTTAGAGAATCTCAGTATACATAGGGCTTCCTCAGTGGCTCTGCTTGTAAAGAACCCACCTGCCAATGCAGGAGATGACACAAGAGATGTGGGTTCAATCCCTAACTTGGGAAGATCCCCTGGAGAAGGAAATGGCAACCTGCTCCAGTATTCTTGCCTGGAAAATTCCATGGACAGAGGAGCCTAGCAGGTTACTCTCCATGAGGTCACAAAGAGTGACACCACTGAGTGTGCACACACACATACACACAAATATAAATAATGTGATAGCAACAGCACCTGGGAAAAATAAGATGGGTATCCTAATTTGAAGAAGCCTTTATTTTTAACATGTTTGAGTCTGACTTCATGTAGCTTACACTAAAATATTTTACTTACAGCGTTAGTCACCCATGCACTAGGGATTTATTCTTCAAACTTATTTATAAAAATAAAATGACGCCCTCACTGTCTAAAAAATTGGAGTGCTAACTAATTGAAATGATGTGTCACCTGTTAAATGTCTCTTTATCAGAGGAAGAAAAGCACTCAACCCTATGGAAAGATAGAGCTTGAGATATTTCTCTAATTGAGAACATCTCCTGGTAAATGAATGGGATTTTGCAGGTCTGCTCTTGTACACAATCATTCTTCTACACACAGATATATATTCTGGGCAAATTTGCAATGCTATATTTAAAAGTTTTTTCTTCTTTTTCTTCTGTACACAATAGGGATAATAGACAATGCGCTTTGAAGTAGAGTAGAGAATGACTTCATGAAGTCGAGGGGCAGCATGAAAGAATGTGAAAGCAAAAGGTGAAAAACTTGACTAACAGCCATTTGGGGATAAAAATGTGTGTTCGTGGGGATTCCATTAACTGATCAAAGAGTGCTGTGTGCACACACACATTTATAGAAGCTCTTACACTGGAAGGTTAAATTTGCCTTTCCGAGTGCTTTATCAAATGGGCGTGGCCAGCATCTTATTGCTACCAGCACGCCTATGTCACATCAAAGCAGATTTGTTCAGTGCAGCTCTGTAACTCATTACCTGAATTTCCTATCTCATATGTAGCTCCTTTTGCTCACTGGCTGATGTTTATTCCTTCCTAAGAGCAGAATTCCATTTGCAGAAGGAACAGCCTGGTTCATACAAGTTCAGATGTGGACAATTATTTCCACTGGTGAAACCAGACAGAGAAGTGTTTCCACCCCATAATAAGAGAAGTTTGTCTGCAGACTTGCATCTGAGATCTGGCATCTGGTTCTAGATATTTTCAGTATTTTATTGAGCCTAGAATCCAGGTCTACTTAACTCAACATTCACAACTAACAAAGGACCATTTATTTTTCAGTAACATTGCTGGCATGTAAAATGGTTTAATAATCAATTACTAAGACTCTAGCATCTACCATTTACTGTGCTAGGAGCTGGAGATTTAGTGACAAAAAGATGAGCGCCTGCCCTCATGATGTATTCTAAGTGGTCACACAGGCATACATTTGTTCTCAAGGCTCTCTGGCCATATTTGCAACATTCAAGTTCTTTCTGACCTTAGCCAGATATGTCTGGACTGTGCTATACTCAAGGTTGTGGGACCAGGGGTCGGGGGAGCTGCATGAAGGAAGCAGAGAGAGAGAGATGAATGGGCCTAAAATGATTTCTGATATCCACTCCTATTTTCACACCCATTCCTATTCAATGACACCATCCTCTGATAAATCCTAACTGAACTAAAATCAACAGTATCACATCCTTTCTACTGCCCAGCTGCCAGGGTTAGCAGAGCTTACAAATCATCTCAGCTGCCATCAGAGCCACCTGTGTGACCCCCGCTCTGATGGGGGAACACCATGGGGGGAGCACTAATGGTATTTTCATTCCATAACTCAGAGTGCCGAGATACACTTGATTACCCTAGCGATGTTTACCTTTGAATAGGATTAGGTTGATTGAGGATGCAGGTTTCTCTCTTCTGTCCTTTGATCAGCTGGAAAAAAAGTGGATGTTGATCAAGATAATAAGCTAAGTAAATTTTGTAATAACTCAGAGTCCAAAAGTCAGTGCATAAACATGTTTGCATCCAATACTTTGACTCCAAAAGGGAAAAAAAAAATAGAATGTTTTAATTTGTTTCTGTTCCCATGTCTTTGCACATGGGAGCTTTGGGGGTCTTGTTTTATAAGCATAATGAATCAAAAAATTTTTGGTCCTCTATAACAGTGAAAGCCTCATCTGGTGAGCATTATCTTGAGACTCAGATCTTTTCTGTGAGAATTTCAATAGGTGAGCTAGAAAACGATCAGTGAGCAACAAGAACTATTATAAAGGCAACATCATTTCAGATGAAGCCTTCAACATCTGTTTCACTTTCTAATTACAAATACAACACTCCCTCCTGACACCCAGGCTCACCATCACCACCATAAATCACAATCACAAAAAAATTAAAAAATGAAGAGATTTACATGGTTTTAGGTGCTCGGTATTCAGAACCACAAGCAGGTTTCAATTATGTTGCTCTCCTGTAGCAGATGAAATCGGGTGAGATGGAAGGAGAGGAAAATAGACCTCTATACTAATCATGCAATTCATTTTTCCATAGATTTTCACCAAGTTCTCATGTAAACAGAAGTGGTCCTGGGAGGAGAAAAAAACTACCAGACAGCTGAGAAGAAAACAACTTTGGAAAATTCTTTCAGTCATTTATTAATAAATATTTGTCCGAAAACCTACTATGTGACAAGCCTGGTGCTGGCTTCTGGGGACAAAGCAGTAAACAGATCATACTTCTAGAACTCACAGCCTAATTCTTGGAAGACACATTAAAAGTGATTGCACATATAACTATATAATCACTACTGAGATGTTTTAGTGAAAGAAATCTGCAGGGTTCTATGACAATGAAACCTGCAACAAAAATTCCAAGAAAATAGCAAAACCCCAAGGAGATCGCAGAAAGACCAGGAGAAGCATTTTTCTGCTGACTTTAGAGACACCAGCAGAGCTATATTTCCAGGATTTTTCATTTTCTGAAGAATCAATAATTAGAAACAGAACACAACTACAGTAATTTCAATAAAATATTGTGGATATAATCTATAGATTTAAATTTCCAAAATTTCAAGCTTAAAGAATGAGAGCACTCTAATATGTTTGCTTTTATACCAAGAAGTACTATGTCTAAGGAGGATGATATAGCAGTATTCTCCAGTATTCTGGAGGGTATGGAGTACAGGAGGGTACTCCAGTATTCTTGCCTGGAGAATCCCCAAGGACAGAGGAGCCTGGCGGGCTGCCGTCCAAGGGGTCGCAACGAGTCAAACACGACTGAGAACAGCACAGCACTATGTCTGAAGTCTCAGACTGATTAGAATGAAACAGTCTAATACACAGAAATAGAACCATGAATTATCCTGAACTTGATGACAACAGAAGAGGACACAGATGGGACCCAGAGCAAACACATCCCTATTCTAATATAGGGTTACCTCAATTTCTTGGAGAGCAGAAAATCATCATTGAAATAGCAACAATACAGGATACTATTAGATACTATTATATGTTGTGTTATAACACTTCATGTACATTTCTAAATACATTCATATTCATGTTACATGTCACATTGTATATGCTGCTTAAGTCTATAATATATTGTCTTAGTAAAAGGTGGCAATGCTACTGTAACAAACAGTTCCAGAGTCAATGATTTAAAACTCTATCAAGCTACCAATGGTATTTTTCACAGAACTAGAACAAATAATTTCACAATATTTGTGGAAATAGAAAAAAACCTTTAATAGCCAAAGCAATCTTGAGAAAGAAGAATGGAACAGGAGGAATCAACCTGCCTGACTTCAGACTATACTACAAAGCTATAGTCATCAAGGCAGTATGGTCCTGGCACAAAGACAGAAATATAGATCAATGGAACAAAATGGAGACAAATCCACGAGCCTATGGACACCTTATCTTCAACAAAGGAGGCAAGGATATACAATGGAGAAAAGACAATCTCTTTAACAAGTGGTGCTGGGAAAACTGGTCAACCACTTGTAAAAGAATGAAACTAGAACACTTTCTAACACCATACACAAAAATAAACTCAAAATGGGTTAAAGATCTAAATGTAAGACCAGAAACTATAAAACTCCTAGAGGAAAACATAGGCAAAATACTCTCTGAAATAAATCACAGCAGGATCTTCTATGACCCACCTCCCAGAGTAATGGAATTAAAAGCAAAAATAAGCAAATGAGACCTAATTAAACTTAAAAGCTTTTGCACAATGAAGGAAACTATAAGCAAGGTGAAAAGAAAGCCTTCAGAATGGGAGAAAATAATAACAAATGAAGCAGCTGACAAATAATTAATCTCAAAAATATACAAGCAGCTCATGCAGCTCACTACCAGAAAAATAAATGACCCAATCTAAAAATGGGGCAAAGAACTAAACAGACATTTCTCCAAAGAAAGAGACATGTGTACCCGAATGTTCATCGCAGCACTGTTTACAATAACTAGACATGAAAGCAACCTAAATGTTCATTGGGAGACAGATGGATAAGAAATCTGTGGTGCATCAAAGACAGAAATATAGATCAATGGAACAGAATAGAAAGCCCAGAGATAAATCCACGAACCTATGGACACCTTATCTTTGACAAAGGAGGCAAGGATATACAATGGAAAAAAGACAACCTCTTTAACAAGTGGTGCTGGGAAAACTGGTCAACTACCTATAAAAGAATGAAACTCGAACACTTTCTAACACCATACACAAAAATAAATTCAAAATGGATTAAAGATCTAAATGTAAGACCAGAAACTATAAAACTCCTAGAGAAGAACATAGGCAAAACACTCTCCGACATAAATCTCAGCAAGATCCTCTATGACCCACCTCCCAGAATATTGGAAATAAAAGCAAAACTAAACAAATGGGACCTAATGAAACTTAAAAGCTTCTGCACTACAAAGGAAACTATAAGTAAGGTGAAAAGACAGCCCTCAGACTGGAAGAAAATAATAGCAAATGAAGAAACAGATAAAGGATTAATCTCAAAAATATACAAGCAACTCCTGAAGCTCAATTCCAGAAAAATAAATGACCCAATCAAAAAATGGGCCAAAGAACTAAACAGACATTTCTCCAAAGAAGACATACAGATGGCTAACAAACACATGAAAAGATGCTTAACATCACTCATTATTAGAGAAATGCAAATCAAAGCCACAATGAGGTACCACTACACGCCAGTCAGGATGGCTGCTATCCAAAAGTCTACAAACAATAAATGCTGGAGAGGGTGTGGAGAAAAGGGAACCCTCTTACACTGTTGGTGGGAATGCAAATTAGTACAGCCACTATAGAAAACAGTGTGGAGATTTCTTAAAAAACTGGAAATAGAACTGCCATATGACCCAGCAATCCCACTTCTGGGTATACACATTGAGGAAACCAGATCTGAAAGAGACACGTGCACCCCAATGTTCATCGCAGCACTGTTTATAATAGCCAGGACATGGAAGCAGCCTAGATGCCCATCAGCAGACAAATGGATAAGGAAGCTGTGGTACATATACACCATGGAATATTTCTCAGTTGTTAAAAAGAATTCATTTGAATCAGTTCTAATGAGATGGATGAAACTGGAGCCCAGTACACAGAGTGAAGTAAGCCAGAAAGATAAAGAACATTAAGCATACTAACACATATATATGGAATTTAGAAAGATGGTAATGATAACCCTATATGCAAAACAGAAAAAGAGACACAGAAGTACAGAACAGAATTTTGAACTCTGTGGGAGAAGGTGAGGGTGGGATGTTTCAAAAGAACAGCATGTATATTATCTATAGTGAAACAGATCACCAGCCCAGGTGGGATGCATGAGACAAGTGCTCAAGCCTGGTGCCCTGGGAAGACCCAGAGGAATTAGGTGGAGAGGGAGGTGGGAGGGGGGATCGGGATGGGGAATACGTGTAACTCTATGGCTGATTCATGTCAATGTATGACAAAACCCACTGAAATGTTGTGAAGTAATTAGCCTTCAACTAATAAAAAAAAAAAAATTAAAAAAATAAAAAATAAAATAAAGAGACAATGTAATTGGAATCTCTGTTGAAGGTTTAGTCTGGAGCTTTATGAACCAATTTGATATCCCATAGCCAGAAGTGGCCATTAAGCATTTAAAATGTGGCTAGTCTTGAGTGTCCTGTAAATGTAAATTGTACTCCATATTTCAGTAACTTTGTATTTACTACATGTTGAAGTGGTAATATTTGTAGTATAGTATTAAGTAAAGCATTATGTAAATTAAAAAAAAAAAAAAGAAAGCAACCTAGATGTCCATCGGCAGACGAATAGGTATGGAAGTTGCGGTACATGTGCTCAATGGAATATTGGACTTCCTGGTGGCTCAGACGGTAAAGCGTCTGCCTACAATGCGGGAGACCCGGGTTTGTTCCCTGGGTTGGGAAGATCCCCTGGAGAAGAAATTGGCAACCCACTCCAGTACTCTTGCCTGGAAAATCCCAAGGATGGAGGAGCCTGATAGGCTACAGTCCATGGGGTTGCAAAGAGTCGGACACGACTGAGAAACTTCGCTTTCAATAAAAAGGAATGCATTTGAGTCGGTGCTAATGAGGTGGATGAAACTGGAGCCTGTTATACAGAGTGAATTAAGTCAGGAAGAGAAACACAAATTATGTATATTAACACATATATGGAATTTAGAAAGATGATAATGGTGATCCAATATGCAAGGCAGCAAAAGAGACACAGATGTAAAGAACAGACTTTTGAACTCTGTGGGAGAAGGCGAGGGTGGGATGATCTGAGAGAATAGCATTGAAACATGTATATTAGCATAGGTGAAATAAATGACTAGTGCAAGTTTGATGCGTGAAGCAGGTCACACAAAGCTGGTGCTCTGGGACAGCCCAGAGGGACGGGGTGGGGAGGGAGGTGGGAGGGGGGTTCAGCATGGGGGGACACATGTACAGCCGTGGCTGATTCATGTTTATGTATGACAAAACCCCCACAATATTGTAAAGTAATTATCCTCCAATTAAAATAAATTAATTTTAAAAAGATACAAAATAATTAAAAAAAAAAAAGAAATCTGTGGTGCATATACTCAGCTATTAAAAAGAATGCATTTGAATTAGTTCTAATGAGGTGGATGAAACTGGGGCCTATTATACAAAGTGAAGTTAAGTCAGAAACAAAAAGACCAATGCAGTATGTTAATGCATATATGTGGAATTTAGAAAGATGGTAACGATGTCCCTATATGCGAGACAGCAAAAGAGACACAGAGGTAAAAAACAGACTTTTGGACTTGTGGGAGAAGGTGAGGGTGAGATGATTTGAGAGAATAGCATTGAAACATGTATATTAACATATGTGAAATAGATCTCCAGTCCAGGTTCAGTGCATGAGACAGGGCGCTCAGGGCCTCTGCACTGGGATGACCCTGAGGGATGGGATGGGGAGGGAGGTGGGAGGGGGGTTCAGGATGGGGCACACATGTACACCCATGGCTGATTCATGTCAATGTATGGCAAAAACCACTACAATACTGTAAACTAATTAGCCTCCAATTAAAGTAAATAAATTAATTTAAAACAATAAATAAATAAAACTCATTGATGCAGCATGTTCAATTTGATTCAATTGAAACTGTTTCATACTGTCCTCAAGTAAGAGCTCATAAAGGATAGGGTTTCTCACAGCTGAAACATTTCTGATTGCCATGGTGGTAGAAAGGGTTGGTAAAGAATTGCCCACTGGTTCTCAAATGCTTCCATCTAGATGCTGTGTTCATTCAAATTTCATTGACTAAATCAGGCATATAGTCATCACTAGAACAATCCTCCCATTTGCCCCAAAGTACAGAGGAGCCAGGTCTTTTCTTTCTACTTCGTAAAACACAGATACTATATTTAATATACCACCTGAGTGTATTTCATTCTATCATCTATATAATTTGCTGTTAGGACTTCCCAGGTGGTCCAATGATTAAGACTCTGCACTTAAAATGCAAGGGGATTGGGTTGGCCAGGGAACTAAGATTCCACTTGCCATGTGGAGTGGACAAGAAACAAACAAACAGAAAAAGAGTGTGTTGCTAAAATGCTGCTTTCTGCACTAGGTTTGTCTGATATCTATAATTAAAAGGTAGACATTTATATCAAACAAATCTGATGAACAGCCTTTATCTTCCACCTCTCTTTTATACATATCTAAACAGGAAAACTAAGATCATGGCATCTGGTCCCATCACCTCATGCAAAATAGACGGGGAGACAGCGGAAACAGTGCCAGACTGCATTTTTTTGGGCTCCAAAATCACTGTGGATGGTGACTGCAGCCATGAAATTAAAAGATGCTTACTCCTTGGAAGAAAAGTTATGATCAACCTAGATAGCATATTAAAAACAAGAGACATTACTTTGCCAACAAAGGTCCATCTGGTCAAGGCTATGGTTTTTCCAGTGGTCATGTATGGATGTGAGAGTTGGACTATAAAGAAAGCTGAGCGCTGAAAAAGTGATGCTTTTGAACTGTGGTGTTGGAGAAGACTCTTGAGAGTCCCTTGGACTGCAAGGAGATCCAACCAGTCCATCCTAAAGGAGATCAGTCCTGGGTGTTCATTGGAAGGACTGATGCTGAAGCTGAAACTCCAGTATTTTGGCCACCTCATGTGAAGAGTTGACTCATTGGAAAAGACCCTGATGCTGGGAGGGCTTGGGGGCAGGAGGAGAAGGGGGTGACAGAGGATGAGATGGCTGGATGGCATCCCCGACTCGATGGGCATGAGTTTGAGTAAACTCCGGGAGTTGGTGATGGACAGGGAGGCCTGGCGTGCTGCGATTCATGGGGTCACAAAGAGTCGGATATAACTGAGCGACTGAACTGAACTAAGCTGAAACAGGATAACATAGCTTACTTTTGTGTGAAAATACAAGCCTTTATGCCCTCTAGGTAGAAATGGAAATACTAAAGACACCACAGCAAGAGTAGAATGTTCCTAAAAACGTCATTCATGACAGTAGCTGGAGTTAGAGATTGGGAAACTGCAGTTATTGAAATTTAAAAGAGCAGAACTGGATGAGAGGTTAAGCCATACTGATGAGGTCTAATTAATTTGAACTCAATCTGTTTGCTTAAAAAAAAAAAAGTCTTTTTCCTCTAAAAATAGTCAGCATTTTATGTAGGAATTAATCAACAGTCAGTCGGAAACCAATGTTTTCTCAATGTGTTTTATAAGGAATGAAACATTTTAGCCTTCCTTGACAAGAAAAGAAAATGTTCACTTCATTGATGATGACTTTCATGTATTTAAAAAAGATTTTTGTTTATAAATCTATGTTTTAAAGACTATATATATCTTTCTGAATAGCTCCTTTATTCTCCTTCTTCCAAAGCACACACCCATAATCCTTGCCCTAGGAAATCACTAAAGTTTTCATTTCAATAATAGAGTATAAATATTGAAACAATAGCTAACTAAATATGAATACCTCAAAGAGAGACAATTCATACTTTTTCAAATATTGTAGTGTCTTTTTCTGTGATTGCAAGATACAAGCCTTCAATACATTTTTTCTTACTCCCGGATACTCCTCTATTTTAGAAGCGGTTGGTTAAAAAGAAACATAGTATCTTATAGCATGAACAAGAAACAATAGTGTCAAGAGTTCAGTGTTATCTAAGTATGGCTGAGAATCTTTCCACTATATTTCCTTAACCAGCCAAAAAAAGTTATCACTCTATCTCATTATAAGTGAAAGTTAAGTCGCTCAGTTGTGTCCGACTCTTTGCAACCCCATGGACTGTAGCCTTCCAGGCTCCTCCCTCCAATGGGATTTTCCAGGCAAGAGTTCTGGAGTGGTTTGCCATTTCCTTCTCCAGGGGATCTTCCTGACCCAGGGATCGAACCCAGGTCTCCCACACAGTAGGTAGATGCTTTACCATCTGAGCCACCAGGAAAGATCCTATCTTATTATAGGAATCATCAAATATTGTTTATGCCGGTTTGGTTACTTTTTTTCATTATGGTAAAATATACGTAAGTTGGTACGTAAATATATGTGTGGTAAATATACATAAAGTCTAGTATTTTACCCATTTAAAAGGATAAATTCAATGGCATAAGTCATGAAACCATCACCACTACCTAGTCCCAGAATATTTTCATTATCCTAAAAAAAAAAAGAAATTATATCCATTAAACCTCCATCCTCCATACCCTCTGTCCCTGGCAACAACTAATCTGTTTTCTGCCTCCATCAACTTGTCCATTATGGATATTTAATGTGAATTGACTTATATAGTATGTACCAGTTAGCCTCTTGTATCTAGTTTCCTTCAGTTAGCACAATATCATCAAGGTTCATCAACTTTGTTGATGTATCAAAACCTCATTCCTTTTTATGGCTGAATGGTATTCTGTTATATGGATATACCACCATTTGTGTGTCTATTCATTCCAACGCTCATATGGGTCGTTTCCACATTTTAGCCTTTGTGAACAGTGCTGCTATGAACACTCTTATTTGAGCACAACAACGTATATTCCTACGAGTGTAACTGTTGGATCGTATGGTAATTCTATTTACCTTTTTTGAGGAATAGTCAAATTATTTTTACAGCTGCTGAACAATTTCACATTCCCACTAGCAATAAATGAGTATTCCAATTTCTCTACAACTTCACCTACACTTGATATTTTTCTTTTTTTTTTTTTCTTTTCTGTTCTAGTCATCCTAGGTGTGAAGTGGCATCAGCTTTTCTATTTCTGCAGGAAAGACTGTGGGGATGTTGATAGAGATTGTACCACATCTGTAGATTGCTTGGAGAATCTTCCAATCCCTGAATACAAGATGTCTTTTTCATATAAACTCATTTTTATATTACATCAAAAATACTCATTTTCAAAATACTTTAATGATATCTAATAATACTCCTTCCTGGGATAATGCTATACACTTTGAGTTTCTTCATTTCATTATCACATAATAGCTATATGATTATATACATTTTAAAAAATACATCATAACTGTGTATAACATAAAAAATTTTGCCAAGTCCGTATACATGAATTTAAAAGACTATTCCTTTTATAGAGTTAGAGAAAAGAATCAATGTTTGTGATTCAATAAGAGAGATAAAGATAAATGAATCTTGAGAAATTTGTGAAGCCACAAGGTTAAGAATATCTGATGACATTTGATCATTATTAATGTGTTAGTATCTTAAAAGTAAATAAATGATACTCCTTTCTTCTCTTCTCAAACTTTAAAAAATGGAAATAAGGAAGTTAAACTGATGGAGTTCATAATATCAGTTTAAGAATATAATCTGTGTTGAACAAGTATCAATGGAAAACCTATCAAACTCTCTGAGTAGAATTTTTTCTCTTTGCTCTAGATAACTAGACCAGAGAAGATGTTGCCCTTCCTGTAGACAAGCAGATGTAAGAGGGAAGAAGAGAGAGAAAGGGAGACAGAGACAGGCTTGAGCAGATCATCATGCTCTGCTCTTTCCCCAAAATTGACTAATAATATTAGAAATTCTTCTGGACCTGAGGATTTGTTAAGGGACAGAAAGTAGTTGTTTATCCAGTACTGTTCTCTCCAGAGAATGTAATGTAGATGATCTCTTTTCTGGGGAAAAATGAGGAGTGAGAAATAACTCTCCCAGTGTTGATGCAGCAGAAGCCCCACTCACCTTTTTACCTCACACTGACATTGTGTTAATCAGACAGAAAGTGTTGTCATTCAATCCATTTATAGTCACTTTTTCTTCTTTCATTTAGGAGTATAATCTATTCATGTATGATACAAATCAAACCACCACAAATTAAAATTTATGCTCTTTATTCAAACTTCTGGTTTTGATCTTGGAATTATCAATCTTTTATCTCTACTTCTTTTCACTTTGTTGTTCCCATGTAGGAAGCGCTGTAAACTTTAAAATATGACTTGTTGACTTTGAAATATGGGTAAAAATACCCAAATGGTGATTCTATAGGC
Organism: Muntiacus reevesi; assembly: GCF_963930625.1. Classification (NCBI taxonomy): domain Eukaryota; kingdom Metazoa; phylum Chordata; class Mammalia; order Artiodactyla; family Cervidae; genus Muntiacus; species Muntiacus reevesi. Next base: position 36,268,999 of record NC_089268.1, read on the forward strand.
AATCAGATAAATGTGTCTGGAGCTTAGAAGAAAGAATGATGGTAGAAGTGAATTTTTGGAGCCATTGGCTGCCCTGTGGTTAATGAAGTCAAGGGCCTGGAAAAGAGGACTGACTCTACTCCAAAAAGGAAGGGAAAAGAAGGGCAACTGAAGACAAAATCCTGAGATACTTTAAAATCTAGGAGTAACGCAGAGAAGAAGGCCTGAAATTAGTGACTAATGAGGAATAGAAAGAGATGTTTGAAACAAATGAGGAAAAATGGAATCGGGGAAATTGTGTTTCAAAAAGGAAGGCGTGTCTATCACCAGAGAGAAATCCTGTAAGGTGAGATGAGGTTTCAAGGCCCCCATTGGACTGGGCATCTAGGAAGATGTTGATAATCTCAGAGAGTATAGTTTCAGTGGACTGAGAAAATATCAGGGCATATGTTGAATCCAGGTGAGGTGAATGAAAGAGAAGACTGTGGACACAATACAAACATTTTTGAAGACTTGTCTGAAATAAAAGGAAATATAAAGAGTAATACAGTGAAAAGAAGGGCTTTTTAAAAAATATGAGCAATACTTCCCCACACTTACATTCCAAGGGGAAAGAGAGCTGAAGGATAAGGGGTTGAAGAAGCAGGACAGGATGGTGGTGGTTCCTAAAGCAAGGTCTCCCAGTAGAAGGGCTGTGCTGGGTCTTAGCACCCAGAGGGAAAGATCCATTTTAGCGGGAATGAGGGTCACTCTTCTTTGGAAATCAAAGAGGTAAGATCTTTGCAGATAACACATTTAGGAGCTGAGAACTTCAGGATTGAGGGTATCTTTTATATTTTTAATAATATAATGAGATGGACAGCTATCTACTGAGGGAGAGGGTAGCTGGGGAGGCAAGTTTTTGGTAGCAACTGAGGACAATTAAAGAGCAGTTGATCAGGGACAATTAGTAATTCTGCTGAACAACCTGAAAGATACCGATGATCCTCATGCATAGGTCTGTGTACTTGCAATACCAAGCCAGAACAGCTTTGGGGTTCTATCAGAGTGGCTGGCAAATAAGCTAGGTAATGATAAATATTAGGAAAGTATATTCAATTATTCGGTATATTTTTCTCCCAAGTGGGACAGGAGGATGATAGAGAGACTATTAGGAAAATCACCTATAAGCCCATGGAAATCAGATGCTAGAAGATTCAGTGCCATCGAAGACTTGAGAAGAGCTCTCTTATGTGAGTGATGAAATGAGCCTGGCAAGAAATCATTTGGTATATATGCTGTTGGACCATTTCTGTAGACTGTATTTTTTCATTTTTATACAAATATCCCTACATAATATTCATCAGCCCTGACTGCATGACCTTACGCTCTGGATCTGATTTGGTAAGATGCTGTCTTATGTGACCTGATTCTCGGATTTGGATGCTCGCTGGTTCCACACACCACAACCGCACACTGAAGACATTGCCTCTGGATGAGGAAGGCTGCATGATCTAGAATTTGGAGTCCACATCTGCACACTGTTGGGGATGGCTCATCTTATGTTGAGCCCAGGTGCCGAGGACTCCCCCTGCCACACTTGCTGGATTCTTCCCAGCAAGTTGGTTGGTGGTTTAGTTGCTAAGTCATGTCTGACTCTTGCAACACCATAGACTGTAGCCCACCAGGCTCCTCTATCCATAGGATTTTCCAAGCAAGAATACTGGAGTGGGTTTCCATTTCCTTCTCCGGAGGATCTTCCTGACCCAGGGATAGAACCCAGGTCTCCTGCACTGCAGGCAGTTTCCTTACTGACTGAGCTGCCAGGGAGGCCCCTTCCCAGGAGGGTGATCAGTAAAAGTCAAGGCAAGGGGAGGAGCAAGAAATCCAGTCTGCAACCCCCAGAGCCACACCAAACCACTACAATAGCTCTTCTCCAATAAGAACACACTTATCTCCTTGTGCCAAGAAAAAAGGCAAAATTTCTTTAACTTTCCTTTAGTCTACTTACTACAGTAAATCTGTTTAGTATATTTTAATATAGATATTTAGATAGAGATATAGATAATATAGATATTTAATATAGATATATTATTTAATATTATTTAATAATTATTTAATATTTTATTATTATAAAATATATAATGCAATATAATCATATATAATTATATAATAATTATATTAATATATAATATATCTATATTTATATATTATAAATAACTATACCTATATTTATTTATTTAGTAGATATATTTATTTATAAATATATCTAGATATATTATTTAATATTATTCAATATTTTATTATTATAAATATATAACATTACATATTTTATGTTCTATATATTTAATATATATTATTTATATATTATATTATTATATCATGTATTATATATGATATATTTATATTATATATATAATTACATTATAAAACATATATTATATTATATACGTATTATATATATTTATATATTATTTATATTATATTTATTATACATTATGTTATATTTATTATACATTATACTATATATATTATATAAATAATATATAAACATAAAATATATAAAGTATAAAATTATTATTTAATAATTATTTAATATTGTTTAATATAAATTAATTATTTAATCTATAGTTTAATATAGATATATTATCGTTGAGAAACAAACTCAAAGAAACATTAACTGACCTACCCAAGGAGATCACAGCAGTGGGGAAGTTATACATTATGGGGCTCAGGGTCAGGCAGATCTAGCTTTGAAAACTGACCTCAAGTGGGGGGAGGCAGGGAGGGGGTGGGACGAATTGAGAGAGCAGCTTGGAAACATACACACTAGTATATATAAAATAGTAAGCCAGTGGAAATTTGCCGTATGACTCAGGGAACACAAATCCAGGCTCTACCACAACCTAGAGGGGTGGGATGGGGTGGGAGGCGGGAGGGAAGTTCAAGAAGGAGAGGACATAGGTATACCTGTGGCTGATACATGTTGATTTTTGGCAGAAACAAACAAAATATTGTAAAGCAAGTACTCTTCAATTAAAAATAAATTAAAAGAAAGAAAACTGACTTAAAAATGGATGCTAGCTAAAACATAAGGCTTATTTTTTACACCTATAAAACAAGGATAAAATACATTTCTCCAAAAGTTCATGTGAAAGTGAAATGATACAAAGTATATTAAAGCACCCAGGATGGTACAGGGCCCATAATAAGAATTCAATATAAGTTAACATGATTAGTTATTTGGTAAAGTACCTTTAGGAAACTTCATTTTGGCCTAATCAAATATAAGTCACTGCAATCATGGTGCAAACCATCTAGTAAGAAAACCACTCCCCATGTCTAAGATAAATCCTTACAGCTAGAATATAAGGACCCTTTCTCTTGTTCCGTCCACACTGAGAGTGGAGAATGGCTGGTCATCTTTATCTGTTTAATAACACCTCACATACTAGAAATTACCGTTAACTGGCATTGTTAACTGGCATCTCTACTTACTCTCCTGCAGGCTAAAAAGAAAAACAAAAAACCAAAAAACCCATCTCATTTAAACTTTTCAAATTGTGCCTGTTTTCTAGCTCCTTAATAATCTTTGTGGCTCACCTTTGAACATTCCACATTTTCTCTCTTAATTATGAAGGCCCGACATGGACGCAGTGTGGATCCTGCCTGTGGTGGGCATATTGCACAAAGTTACCAGGGTGGAAAATAAAGATGGGGAAGAGCTTCAGTTTTACAGCCAGATATCACGCTGCCTTTAAAACCAGTAACATGCTGCTGCTGGAGATCCTACAGAGAATACCAATCTGAAACAAAGATCTCCTTCATTGCCGTGTAAATATCTGGTCTTTTCTCATTTTATTAGTAACTTTTTTTTCTGCCTTAAGTTTGTTTATCCTAATCAGGCAATGTGTAGAAAATTAAGGAAAAATAATAATAATAATTTACAATTATGTTTGGGGATGCAAAACAATGTCACGATCACCCAAATTACATGGTTAATTATATCCATTTTCTATTTTATACTGTCTCTCTTTATGAACTCAATTATTTATATCATTTTGGAACTGGAAACAAAAGTCAGCATTTTGATAGTACAGTGGAAAAAAAGTTTGCATGGTTAAAAAATTGGAAACTTAGTATATCATGTCTACTTCTTGGAAACTCCTAATATTTACTGATATGTGAAAGCCTAAAATGTTCAGCATTTAATAAAACTATTCAATTCACCTGACCAGACCAAGTCTTTCTCAAACATATTTCATGATGAAACTTCTGGGGGATCCGTATTAAACTTATATCCAGTTGAAGCTGAGTTCCAGTGGAATCCAACTAACTTTGAAATGCTAGTATCACCCAAATCTATAATTATACAAGAAAACTGAGTCTTCAAGTGTTGCTTGCCTAGTTCTCATCGCTTTCATTTTTGCTCTTCTAAAATCTTACTATTATTCCTCACACATGTGCCACCATTGCCCACAGATATCTTTTATTGCATTTTTACCCAAAATGGCTAAACACTTCCATCTCCCTTCAACAAAGAGAAATAGAAAAATTGCAGATTTCTGTTTAGAAACCATTTCTGTGCTGTTCCTAAATGTCTCCTCTCTGTATACTCCATAAATACACACTGATACAAATTATATGGTGGGAGTATATATTCTTTTTCTGTAATCTAGAGACCACCATAGTCTCTAATCTATCTTTGAACATGTATTTGCATAGCCAGTTTTTACTAGTTTCAACTAACATGTGAGGACAAATGACAAAGCATTAGGTCACCATGAAGTCATAAAATTTCCCAAAGGTTGATCAATACTAATTTATAAATGCATGAGTAATGCACATATGTCATTTTTCAACCGATGATTTCTATTACCCGGAAAAAGCCTCATGGAAGAGAAGTGGAAAAGTTCTTTCCTATAAACCTTGCAACTGAAGAGCAAGGAGAGCATCTATTTTAAGAAAGGGGTCACTTTTTATTATTGTGTGTGACCCAGGACAGCGTCTTCATGTCCACTCTAAAGGACAACCCATTTGAAACTCATGTTGTGACCCTCAAGTATCAGATGAGAGCAATACCATCAAAAAACCTGAATAAGAAAAAGCTTGAGAATTGATTTTCTATGACGCTGTGACCAATCTGCTTTTTATTAGTTCCACTAACATCAGTACTAAATATATAAAAACAAGACGTGTGTGTGTGTGCACGCGTGCATGGCACTGTTTTTATTTTATCCTAACATCACCTCCACAAAGCTCTAGCCTTCTGATGAAAGAAGAGAGGGGAAAAAAATCCTCATCATTCTCCTATTGGTCTCAGACCTAAATTACTGTTTTCCCAAGTCAGCCAATGCCTTGTACAGCTAAAGCACTAACCTTGGTTCCTGAAAATATTGTCTCCTTGTTAAATCACCTACTCTGGATAGGCCCTTAAAGAGCCCGGCATGCCTTGAAATTTATTGCCACAGCATATATATCTTCCTAAGGCCTGCAATTCTCTTAAGTCTTTTCCCCAAGCAAACCTCCTGATATTTATCCCTGCAGAGGGCAACCAAGAGCCACACTACTGGCCAGATACATCCTTGTACCCTGAAGAAACAGTGAGCAAGGATTCCTTAGCTTGGGCCTCTGTAGGACCTGAACAGCTAATCCGAGTCATGTGAAGGGCTTTAAGCTGACCCATCTTTCCTTTTTAATTGAACAGTATGCACAACTGCTTGGGAAAGCCCAATTAGGCTGACCTATCCTCCCTTCAAAGGCCCAGTTGTTCTGATGCCTAGTCAAAGATACATGCTACACACATAGACATGCTATAGGAGCCAAATTCACAGACGAACCCACAGGCATTCTGAGTCTCACTGACATCCAGCCAGCTCCTTCTCTGTTTAGGTGGATGTAATCCCATTTGGCACCTTAAAGTTTATCCTAACCCATCAGATTTTCTTTAGACCATTTTACAACAGGTTTGTTTCATTAATTAACCTCCTTTTGTGAGGTCTAAGAGCCATAAGCCAGAATGATGTTGGCTTGGCAGCAAAGAGTTTTATAGCTGTGTCATGACATATTTTAATTTTCCAGCTAGAATGGTCTTGTGTGCTCTCTGCATGACCATTTACAGCATAGCACATTTACTTTGAAGTTGATAGCGCCCTGTTCTTCTTCATTATAGTCACCCAGGACTGCATCGTTAAATGTGTAGGCAGCAGGAAGAACCTAGGGAGGCCCCCACTCAGATGACCCAACTGAGCATATCCGCCTTCATCTCAAAGATAACACTGGTCACTTTCATATCCAGAAAAATAAATTAACTCATTATCTGAGAAAATACAAGGTTTAAAATAAGATTTTTTAGAGATCTGTGGCACTTTCCTGGTGCCATCTATTTGTTTGTTTTGCTTCTAAGGCACATTTAGTAGGTACTTTATGAAGACCTACTCATCAATTTTCAAACTACCCTTAGCTCACTTTAATACCATTAATGGCATCTTGGGAATTTAGATCCACTGGAAAGCATAGAGAACACGTGTAAACTTAGAGATTAGGCCATTTTATTTTATTTTATTTTTATTAGTTGGAGGCTAATTACTTTACAATATTGTAGTAGTTTTTGTCATACATTGACGTGAATCAGCCATGGATTTACATGTATTCCCCATCCCGATCCCCCCTCCCACCTCCCTCTCTACCCGATCCCTCTGGGTCTTCCCAGTGCACCAGGCCTGAGGGGCTGATGATCTGTTTCACCATAGATAAAATACATGTCTCGATGCTGTTCTCTCCAAACATCCCACCCTTGCCTTCTCCCACAGAGTCCAAAAGTCTGTTCTGTACATCTGTGTCTCTTTTTCTGTTTTGCATATAGGGTTATCATTACCATCTTTCTAAATTCCATATATATGTGTTAGTATACTGTAATGGTCTTCATCTTTCTGGCTTACTTCACCCTGTATAATGGGTTCCAGTTTCATCCATCTCATTAGAACTGATTCAAATGAATTCTTTTTAATGTAGGCCATTTTATAATAATGCCTTAGACCTGTCTTCTCAAAGTGTGATTCTGGAGCCAGCAACATCAGTGTCCATATCTCCTGGACCCATCTAGAAAGACAAACTCCCGGGCCCTCCTCCAGACCTGCTGTATCACAAAATCTGGGGATGGGTTTCAGCTAGGTATGTCCTCCAGGTGGGTCTGATGCAAGCCAAAGTTTAATAACCACAGCCTCAGTCATCTACAAATTATTTTGACATACAGAGCATTTCACTTCTTTTCATGATTAGGTAGAGATTAGTTTCTCCACTTTCCAAAGAAGAAGACAGACTTTAGAAAGAGAACTTGTTCAAGATCATTCCATGGCTGAATAGGAAAGCCAGACTAGATCACAGAGTCTCCAGTTCAACATTCATTCCATGGCAACCTCCTACCTCAGCAGCAAAACTACTACTGAACAGACAAGCCAGGGTGGATCACCTGAACCTAGAGATCTATTGGCTGGGCTGGCCAGGTAAAGCCTCTAATGGATGAGTATTAAATAAATAAATAGGATTAAGCATGGGGACAAAGCTAACAAATGAGGAGAATCCAAAACTCCAACACAATACAATATGGATGGTGTGGGAAAAGCAAACACGCCATGAGAAGCTAGAAAAAAAAAGAGAGAGAGAGGAAGAAGGAAAGATGGAAAGAGAAAGATGGAAGAGGGCCCTGCTTGGACATTTTACTTAGACCTTGTGGCAGGAGAAAAATCATTGTCATTCAGAACAATATCTATGACAAATATGGAAGCCAAAAAAATTTGTTTCAACCCAAAACACTTCTAAGGCCGTTTTCCCCAATTTACTTATTTATTTGACTGCATCATGTGCCTTGTGGGAATCTTCCCGAACCAGAGATTGAACTGGTGCCCCCTGCACTAGAAGTGCAGAGCCTTAACCACTGGACCACCAGGGAAGTCCTCCTCCCCTTATTTATCTTTGCATCTCAACTGCCAAATTCAGTGTTTCTGAAAGTGACACCAGACAAAGCATATCAAAAGTGTCAGAACACTTGTCTGAAATCAGATTTCCTAGCGAAATGTTACATTTGCCAAATCTGGAGGTAAAGTGAAGAATCATTTCCTCTATACTTCATCTCAGGCAAATGTTCTAGTTTAAGGTCAGTAGCTAGGCCAAGAAGAAGTTCATAATTTGCATTTGTGTGTGTATGTGTTTATGATTTAATTAAATAGGATGTTATAACTAAAAAAGAAAAAAAATTCCTCCTCATTATTCAAGGAAAGTCAAAGGAAAAGTTTCTGCTTTGCACCCAAAGGAGAAGAGAAAAGTGTGACACAGGACACATGTTAAGTGATCCTCACCTGAACTGCAAAAGAAGAACAGAGTGTACCTACAACTGATGCATTTGGTCATGTCTACTCAGATATATCACTACATCATGGTAAAAATAAATACTATCTTCTCGCTAAGCACAAATACTGTATAAATACAGTGCTATGTTGAAAATATATAGGGGCAAATGGGAGAAATAAAGGGAAATTTATGGACTCAAGGATATAGTCTCCAGAAAATCTTTTCTGCCTCATCCCAAGCTCCAACTTATTCTAGCAAGATACAAAGTTGTCTATGCATTAACATAACTGAATAGATTTCTGTTTTAGTGAGAGGTCTTGGCACTTATTCATCATGCCATTTACCATCACTTAAAAATTAGGGAGTAAAAAGTCATAAAAAACAAAACAAATGTTAAATAAATAAAACAACTGGCACAATTCATCTCCAGTCAATTCAATCTGCTCCTAGATAATACTTACTTTTTTTCTTTTTATTTCTATGTTTCCCAACATACACTCCTAGAGATTGTGATTTAATTGGTTGGGGATGTGGTTGGGGCTTTGGAATTTTCCAAAGAGCCCCAGATGATTCTAAGGTTCAGATAAATTTGGGAACCATGACCTTAAACCAATCACGTAAAGCAAAAGAAAAATGAACATTGACTATTTATAGTACTTTAATGCAATTATTTTCTCTCTTTAAAACTTTTCAATGATTCCCCTTTGTGTATACTATTTCTTAGGTCCTATAGGATAAATGCCAAGTCTTTAGGGGAAAAGGAAAGCCTTCCATTATGTGATCACTGCTGTTTTTTCACTTTAACTTCTGTCTTCTCGCCTAACATTTCACACTCAAGGAATGTGAAGCTTTCACATATTGACATATTCAACAATGAGAAAGTACTTCCAGTTAGACCTCTAAAATCACTCTCACACAAACTGGAGTAAAAATTAGAACTGCCCTGTGAATCTGGGGAGAAGGGCACCATATTATTTATTTACCATTTATCAGGTGGTTTGCTCTGATTTTCAACCACTGTTTCTGAAATGTGCAAGGATTTTACCTCTTTC